>NW_019100969.1:0-590227 GCF_001856785.1 Myzus persicae | reverse complement strand
GCCGGTCGCGTGTTCCAGCAATACACACGAGGTCCCGTTCGTGCACGACATCTGTTTTCGCTGAACTACCGAGGAACGTGCGAAACACCACCCGACCATCACACGTACCATCACCCGGTGACCGTTGGGTCGTTGTCTGTCATTCGAATGTGTTACGGGATTCTTGCGGTCCTGTGACGTCCGACGCCGCTGCTGTGTTTACTCATCATGCTGGACATTCAAATTGACGATTGGATACGTGAACCCGCCGAAGACGTGAGGTACAGCAGCAACTGCGGCGGAGCGACCGTCAGATCTTGGCGCAGCAAATGCGATCCTGGTGAATGACGCCCCCCGACTACAACCCTCAAGCGCCGCAAACGACCCAGGTGATAATGGCCGATCTCGTGGCCAGACTAAGCAAGCTCGTGCGTGGCCACAAAAAAGTTAACCATCCAGAAGATCCAGTCTGCACACCTCTCCGCAGTAAGTGATCATAAATTATTATCATGCTGTTAGGACAAGTTTTTAATTTACCTAATACTTTGCACCAGTGACGTAACCAAGAAGGGGAGGGGGTTGGGTACCCTCCCCTCAACACTAACACTTTTTCCTCTGCTTTTTCCCCTAGTAAATGTATTATTTATATAGGTACACAAACTGTAAAACTGATTTAATTTATACTTACCCCCCTCCCTCCCCATTTCATACTGATTTTCATAGTTTAATAACAATACTATGTAGGTACTTCTGTCAAGTTTTGATAGGTACCTAGGAGGCTAGATATTAGAATTGAGTATCTCGTGTGACAATTTCACAATTCCACTTAGACAGCTGATATAAAAATATCTAGGTACCTAAATATTATGTTCTATCCCTCCACATGCATCTATTTAAAATAAATAGAGGTGTGTATTTTAGTTTGAAATTAATTTTATATAGACACAATAGGTCATGTCTTGAATTAAATTAAGTGTCTAGGTTTTTTAACTGAGACAAGAGCTGACAACTTAAACCAATTTACCTAAGTGGTGTGGTCTGACCATACAGGATATAGATTGATCACTATCTGAGATTACTCTTATATTAAATTGAATAAATCATAATCATAGATATACTAAATAAATTGATTTTAAAGTTGCATAGGTACCCTTTTCTATAAACTTAGTTAGATTCGGTGGGTATTTTGCAGTATTTTTTAATGTGTTTTGTTAGTTTGCCATTCATAATTTTTACATAGGTATATATTTTTTAGATAGTTACTTCTGTAGGAGTTTTGTACTATATTATTGCCATAGGTACATTTATATAAACAATTACCTATTTATTTTTATAAGTTACCTTTGGATTAAAGCCTAATGAAAAAACATTAGAGAAAATGTTATTTCTTTCCATCAATCTCCAAATATTTGAGCTCAAATTTGTATACATTTTGATTCTTATTATTTTTCTAGCATTTCAGCTACCTATATTATTATTATAAAATTTAATATTTACAAAGTTGTTTTTTTTATTTGTTTACTTTAACACTCAGCTATTCACTATTTAATGTGTTTATCTTTAACCTAACTATCTGCACATTGCATGGTATTGTTTTATAATTTGATGATTAATTATTGAAGTCCTTAGTAGTGTGGATGATTCACATACCCACTTCTTTTAACTTTATTATAATCTCTATTGTAATAGTATTAATTAAATTATGTGTTTTCATACGAGTACCTTTTAAATAACGAGATTTTATAATATTCATTTTATGTGTAGGTATTTTAATTTTCGGTACTTATGGCTTATCGCGATTACCTTGGTGTCAAACGCACGCTGCTATTCATAAGTGATAAAAAAATAGATTTTTTTGTTTGAATCTTTTCTAAAATAGCTTTGCAATGATACAGTTTTTTTCCCTACTATATGTAGGTAGGTAGAGTTTTTGGGCACAATAAAAAAGTTCTTTCATATTTATATTTAAGTGAACATTTACTCAATGGTATCTAGTAGATATTTACTAAATTATATTTATCCAAATGCATTCAGTATTTAAGTATATTTTAGATTAGTAAGAACTAAGAACATACACGTAAACTAGGTAGCTTAAAATTACTCATAGATATAGATTTTATCATAATAATTGGTATAATCATCAGAACAATAAATATTATTTTCTTAAGAATATTAATATTATTGTTTTTATGATTCAATGTTGAATAATTTTTTTTTATTAGGAAACTATAGTTATCTTCCTAATTATACATGGGTAATTTTTTGTACAGTAAGTAATTTTGTTGATAATGACAAATGATATCAGGGAGTGTAGTAAATTCTTACAAGCATTCAGCAATGCCACCCTTGGATTTCAAAATATAAACAGTTATAGGAGAACTGTTAATAGATAGGTCAGAGGATCATAATTCATAATTCACAAGTCTTTTTGGAAATATTTGTTCTGCAGGGAATTAAGACAATTTGGTAGAGGGATGTATAAATTGTGCGTCACTTAAATTGAATATTGTAACCTAACCTTTCACATACTTCCACTATTTTCATTTTTTAAGAAGTTATCAATGGTTAAAATAAGAGAAATGAAGTTAAATTAAAACACGCTTATCTTGATAACAAATTAAAATACTTAAGAACTAATCCGTTCAATTCAAAGAAAATATCCTTTATTAAACTTGTAATAGGTCTCTCCCGTAAACTAAACCAGAGATTCGTAAATCATAGTATTACCGGAATACGAGACGGAATACCTTTGTTGCTATATATAATATAAATATAACGCACGAGATGGATAGAGAAAACAATGTTGGTGTGGCTGTCGCTAAGATTGCCAAGTTATGAATATATAACACATTGAAGTATAAAAATTGCTCACTGAATATAATATAGCTAATACATCGCTAATGAATCACTTAAAACGATAACGCAAAAACCATCACGAAAACATCGATAATGTTCTTACCTTTAAGTGTTAGATCAATTCCGAGATCATTTCATTCTAATATTAAAGCTAACTACACAAAATTGGTTTAACTGAACTCAAATTTTTTTTTTGTACTTTTTTAAGACAGAGACAAAACATGTATGTGTGGCGAGGTAACGTGTTCTCATGCACGTTTTCAAAAAGAAAATGGTATCAAGAAATGTGAAGAGCGATAGGATTTAATATCGTATTGACCCCGTATTTGACGTAATTTCGTCTAATGTATTTAACGAGTTTTTAATAACTAGTAGGCACTTCATTATGTATTCATGTCCCATAGGACGTAGTAGTTGCTTATACAACAACGGCGATACTTCTTTCGTAAGTAGCTCGTCTGCAGGAGGGAACTACTGTCTCAATAAGGTTTAGTGGGAATAAGATAATGATTGCTACTCTTCAAAACACATACTACGCTGTTTAAATTGTTACTGTTCTATAAGGTTTATAAAACAATGTCTAACAATAACGGTATGTCGAAGAACTGTATAATATATTGACTTTCGATCTGTAATGTATAATTTATTTATTTATTATTATTTATATAATGTCTAGTATTTATGTATTATGTACTTATGTAAACTTAAACTGTGTTTTAATTTTTTCAGGGCCAATTAAAGAAGATTCTAATTTTAAAGACGATGAAGACCCATCTGTTGATTATGTTGACATTATTGGTACTGAAGAACAATTGGTCAGTATTTTATTACGAACTAACCATATTATTAATAATAAAATTCCATTCTTACTAATTGAACGTAATTAAGTACGTAACAACAATTTAAGTTTTTTAATTCGTTTTTAATTAAAAACGTGTAATGTTTTTCGTATCATATATTCTTCAACCATTAACTTACTATGTTTCTATACAACATTAAGTATTATGATAATTAATACCATAAATTAATAAATATTATTGCACAAGTTGGAAATTCAATAAATAACATTGTTAATTTGTTCATTTAATTAAGAACAATCAAGTAGATATTGCTTTTTTTACATAAATTATTTTTACTGCTTAGAAATTTGATCTTTAATTATTAATATTAGTTAAATTTAAGGATCACTTAGTTATTAGCTTGGTTATATACACATAACTACATTAATATTTATATGAATATAATTTATTTGTCGAATACTAAAAGTTTGAAAGATTACAATTTATTATTGCTGCACTTTAATTTTAAGAATTTTATCAATGGAATAATGAAAAACTTCTAATCTGGAAGTGGCGGTTAAATCACTGATAATATTATTTTATTGTTATTAAATTATTGCATTGCTTTTGTTATCTTTGTCTTGTACTCTGCTAAAATCATAATAAAAAAAAAGATCAATAAATGATTCACCTTTTTAGACAGGTACTTATGAATGACACATTATTATAATAAAAATCATTACAATTTATACTAAAACAAAACAATTTCATTTATACATTTTAGTATTGAAGATTAACTTTAGTTTTTCTTTTTAATACATAAACTGGTAAAACAAAAAAAAAATTATAAAAAAAGATCCGATAACTGGTGGTGATAGATATAATACGTAGGTATAATTCAATACTTAAACAGGTTTGGTACCATCAATTTTGAGGTTAGTGGGTCATCGCTCATCAGTCATCTCCATCCCTGTTTTGGGGTAATAAATAAATCGGTTTCTGTTAGTAGTGTTAGTACAGTTAAAAGTTTTCTCGGATGAAACAAAATTACACTCATACTTTATCAAACTATGTTCTCAGTGTTAGTTCTAACGTTTGGTGTACTTATAAAATATTCGTAATTTGTTTACTCTATCTGCTATGCCAAGTTACAGTGTACTACTTGATTGGTAGTATTTTATACTATTGGTATTTGTTGCATGTTGTACGTAGATAATACGATCGGTGCTGATGTCAAATATTCATTACTTATCAATAATTACATGCCGTGTAAACGGCCATAAGTCCGCTTTTACAGTCGTAGAATTATTTGTCACTTATGCAGTTGTGCGTTTCCGAAGATTGTTGGTTTCACTGGTTAAGGGAGCTTGTAATATACTTGACATATAAGCCAGTCGTCAAGTCGTATAATAAATGGCCGTCGGAGATGATATAAAGCTTTCAAAATGAAGTGAATATATAAGGATACTTCCACCCGAACATTTTTTCGTAAATTATTCACCAATTGTATTATTGATATACTTTCCTCATGACACATGGCACAAATATGAATATCAGTCGTGGGAACAAGAAATATTTTTTGTTAACGTGGGATGAGTAATATTACTTTGTTAAAAATTGTAAATATACTATTCAACTATTATGTTCTTGATTGGGATTCGGTCACTCGTGTGGGGAAACTGTAAATCAATAGCAAGCAACAGCAGGTAGAAATTACTAAAAAAAAAATAACTTATTATAATTGATTTGTAGCGAGTACCTACTTTAAAAATATATTAATTATGCTATACAGTGTGTTCGACGATAAAGATATTAGGTAACACAAAATATTTCGGCGCATGTCCATGAATTAAGTTTTGTAATTTTAGTAACGTCCCACTTATTTTTGAAAAATTCTAAAATTCCGTAGGTGAAGCATGGGTCCCCTTAAATACGCTCATGTGTCTACTTATTTTTACCACCTTGGTTGCTATTAAACTGTTAAAGAGACAAAGATAAAAATTATGTTGAAGTTCAAACATGTATAATTATAGTTAATTTTCTGAAACTGGGTATTGGTGACGTGTACATATCATGTTTTAATGTTATATATTATAATATGTAAAGGCTTGTGATATGATACTTGTGTATATAATATAGTAAAAATATTCTTTCCTTGAATGAATTATTTTTAACCTACTTGAATTTTTTCCTTTGAGAGGATACCATAATTGAATTATACTCGTAGACAATGTGTCTATCGTAAGTCTAAACGTAAATCTTTTGCATTTCTACTTATTTATTTGTATCTTATATTATATAGCATCGGTAGATTAGCAAATAATATAAATAAGTTTGCCACAGGATGTGGTCAATTTCATTAAATTAGAATTTAAAGCTTCAAGGTTTAGGTATTCAGTTGCAATAGACTGAGGTTTTAAAATATAATTGAAGGACATTTATTTTGCAATGATTGTGAATTGTGATAACTGATAGTCCTAACCTAACCCTAGAAAAATGAAAAATTATTATATTATTTTTATTGCATGATACTAATTATTCGTACTTTGTAAGACTGAGATGGTTTTACTTTAAAATAACCCGTTATGAATATCCCCAACAAAATATCTCGAGACCAAATTATCCCTGAGAAAATATTCCATGACAACATTCAAAATATTTTTAAACTGAATAATATTTGTTGCTGAGAAATAACATTGTATATAAATAATTCCCATTTAAAAATGTATTTATGTAATATTATTTCATAAGTATTTCAAATTATTTTAAAATGTTCAAAAAGAATGTGCAATTTAAAAATTAATGGATTTTATTAAGTAAATTGAATGAAGTGAAATCGGTTATAAAAACTGTTATTACTCGTGTGACACACGTACCAATGTACCATTATCAAAATATATAACGATTAAACACATAACTTTAAATATAGTGCGTATGTTATAATTATAATCAAACTTTTTTAATAATTTAATAATAAGTTTTAAATTAATATTTAAGGCGCGATATCTTGTTATCGAATATTTTGCCGGGGATATTTTGCTTTTAGGATATTATTTTATTGGTAATATCTTTACCGGGACATTTTGACGTGTCACCAACTGTATTAATACAATGGTGTCCTCTTAATGTCCATCTTTCAAATATTTTCGGTACATACGAGAAATTTTTTAATAATTTATCCAAGTATCTTATTTTTTTGTTAAATACAAAATAATCCGATCTATTGATTTTTCCATTAAAGGCTTTAATTATTATTGATATCAATAATTTAAAAAAATACTTAAATATTCTTGTCATGTTTTTATTGTGAAAATGTTGTTTTGGCGTAGTCTTGTTATGCGTCAATGAATTTAAAATTAGTGTAACCCAATTATTTGTATTTGTTGTCCGGTAATGAAATTAGAATAGTTGGCATTTAATATTCGTATTATAAAGATATGCTATTCATTTTTTTTTTTTTGACGTCTTACTCTTATGTTTTGTGTTACCGTTTATAATTTGAACACATGTGACGTAAGGATAATGTTGAATATATTAAAATTAATTTTATTATTTTCTTCATTAATTAGTTTGAGAAAAACGCTATACTGCTATAGTTTTTTTTATAGTTCATGTTTAGTATTATGGTGATTTATTACGATAAAAGTAAGTTGAACAATAAAATTATGGATCGTAGTTATTTAAAATACAATGCTATGTATTTTATAATGTAGTTACAAATAATACAATAATTTAATATGTGATGTTTGAATTATTTAAATTTAAATTATTAAAACAGAATGTTCTATTATTTTAAATTTGACTGCACTACAAAAAAGTTTACCCCAAAATTATTGAGGGAAGTGTAGCGAGTGTAAAGAGATGAGTGATAATATTTTATGTACAAAAACAAAGAGACAGACAATCGAGAATGGATGTGACAACACTAGAAAGGTCACATTCCAATGGGCACTTGACCAAAACGAAAGCTGAAAAAAGAGAATATGCCGTGAGGACAAAATAAATAACTGGATCTAAAATAACGACTTCGAGCGGAGCTGAGCTAATCTAATCCCTAATAGCACTCGTTTTTTTTTTTTAAATTTTTGGTTCCTAGTTCACATCAAATGTTAAGATAAAGTTTTAAGAAAATCAAGAAATGATGCCTTTAAATGATTTCCTATCCCTGAAAATGTTACATGAAATTTTTGGAGCATTTTCATTATCCAAACAAATGTCCATTAAAAAAAGAAATGTTTAAATATAATAATATGAAATAATATATCTTACTTTGTTTATAATCTAGGTATACATAGGTGTATTATATTAGTAATTATATTAGAACATATTGTATTGTATAATTGGGTATATATTTATTTTACAGGAGTTACACGGCTACCGGCGACACATGGGTTACACAATTATGTCTTGGGTAGTGACAATCATAACATGTGGCGCTCTTCGTTTAATTTTTTACTGGTGGCCAACATTAATGTTGTTTTCAACCCATATGAAATGTTCATTGCAATCTGCCGAAAAAATTTTAGTGGTGGTATGTTCATGTTTTGTTATTTGTTAATATATTAACTCAGGCACGGATCCAAAGCAAAGATCTGGGGAGAGGCACAATTTTTTGTTAATGTAATATCACAATATTGGAATCACTGTCCACCATGAACTAAGATAGTACTATTTTCTATCTTAGTTTGTGCACCCCAGAATGATACATATAATAATATATTATATTATCATAAATACATGTAATTAGAAATATAGTAATATCAGGATCTGTAGAATTTTTTAAAACAGTTGGGAAATAATGTCTGAAGCGGGGGGGGGGGTAGGTCCTTAGGCCCCTCTGGATTCGTCCCTGTATTGATTAGCCACACATGTTTACAATATTTTATATTTTCATTGTAGGAAACGTACAAAAAAGATCATAGAAGTAAACATGTAGCTGAAATAGAAATCATCAATTCCTCTTCGTTATTGCCAAGGTACGTGGTTTATTTAGTTTTTATACTCCAGTGCGATCAAGGAGAGGATTCCTCGAGGACCAATAGGGCTCTCCTTATCGCTTGACGTAATAATAGTGGGCCTATTGTTTGTTGCCTATCCAGTTAGTGCAAGACGATTATACTGTTACCAATGTGTCTATCCGTATTGTGTTCAAACAGCGAAGCATGCCGCGTGAATGGCTGGGACAGACAGGCGTACTTTGAACTCAAATCACTTGGCGATTCAGCAAAACTGCCAGTGCGAACACCAAGTGGAATTTTCAAAGGTATATAAAATAATTACATTTTTTGATTTATAATTTTTTGTTTTAATAAAATTATTATTATTTTAGACCTGGACGAAATAAGACGATTCGACTTCAAGAAGTACAGATTCATCTGGGATGTGGACAACAAGGAGTTCTATTTGTTGACTGGAATCGACTGTGGCATAGATACCCACGAATTGCACGAACAAAGGGGAATATCTGCTCGAGATCAATATCTTCGTCGTGCTGTCTACGGGCCAAACCTCATTGATGTTCCATTGCAGACTATTTGGTCATTGATTTTCACTGAAGTCCTTAATCCATTTTATGTATTTGAAATATTTTCATTTATACTTTGGTACCTTGACGATTATTTATCATATGCCTCAGCTATATTTGTTATGTCATTAGTCAGTATTATTACTGCTGTTATACAAACAAGGAGGAATCAAAGGAACCTTAGGAGTACTGTGCATTCCAGCGATGTTGCTAATGTACTACGAGAGAATAACGTAATTACAGTTCCTACAGAATTGTTAGTTCCAGGGGATGTTTTGGTTATCCCTAGTCATGGTTGTGTTATGCATTGCGATGCAGTCCTTCTCACTGGACATTGTATTGTTAATGAAAGTATGCTTACAGGTTAGTTAATGTTATACTATATTTTAAAGTCATGGATGAACTTTACTTTAAAGACTAGAATACTTGATTATTTGTAATAATTAATATTAGTAACAATTCAATTCCTAGAGTACATTGCTATATAGTATACATTATTTGACATTAAAAAAATTATTAATTGATGATGACAAAAGTCAATTTTATTGTATTTAATAATTAAAATTAAATTAATATTATTTTATTTCATTATAAATATTATATGTTATATTTATATATATATATTCTAGCGTCTAAAGGCCCTTTAAAACTAAGAATTTTAATGGTTTGAATAGATATAAAAAATAAATACTGGTAATTGCATACTGAGATTATTACAAATTAATAATTATAAGAATTCACTACATGAATCTTAAGTTATTTGCAATATGCACACCTACATCATAAAATTTAATTATGATCTTCAAATGTAATATATCTGTACGTACTACTAATAAAATCAGTTTTAATAATAATAAAATAAATATTTAAATAATTATATAGATATTTGTTTTGTTAGACTATTATTTGGGGGAATAAAATGTTCTTTGAGTTGTTGGAGTTTTAACTTTTTAAGATATGCAATTCATTTAAAGTATTATACTTTTTAATATTTAAAACTAAAAATAAAACTTATACTTCAGTGTTTTAATAAATTTTATATAAATTACCAACTTCAGAAGTTTCAGATCTAAAATAAATAGAGAAACAAATTATAAACTGTTAGAGATGAACAATTCACACTTGTTATATTTTATTTTAAGGTGAAAGTGTTCCTGTAACCAAGACAACAATACCTGGGAATGTAGACTTAAAATATGACATCAAAGAACATGCTCGTCACACATTATACTGTGGAACATCTGTTATACAAACTCGTTATTATGGCGAGGGACGAGTGTGTGCTGTTGTGGTACGTACAGGCTTCCATACTAGTAAAGGTTCTTTGGTACGTTCAATATTGTATCCAGCACCAGTTGATTTTGAATTTGAACGGGACAGTTATAAGTTCATCCAAGTACTAGCTGGTATTGCTGCTGTTGGATTTGTATACACTGTGTTTATCAAAGTGTCTCGAGGACATTCTCTTGATTCAATATTGAAGAAAGCTTTTGACCTGATCACAGTTGTAGTCCCTCCTGCATTGCCTGCTGCTATGACTGTTGGACAAATGTATGCACAAATGAGATTGAAAAACCATCATATATATTGCATTAGTCCAAGATCTATAAATGTGGCTGGGTCTATTAATTGTGTTTGTTTTGATAAAGTGAGTAAATGTTAAAGTTTTTAATTGCTTTTCAAGTGTTTATAACCTAAGTATTTATTACAGACTGGTACACTGACTGAAGATGGTTTAGATATGTGGGGTATAGTCCCTGTGACAACATCAAAATTTCTACCTTGCTATAGGAATGTGAGTTCAATGTCATCAGACCATTTGCTTATGTCTGCTATGGTTACATGCCATTCTATTACGTCCATCGATGGAAAGTTGTCTGGTGATCCTTTAGACTTTAAGATGTTTGAATCAACTGGATGGTTACTCGAAGAACCTGAGACTAGTGAAGACATCCAATTCGATTTGGTTATGCCAGTTGTTGTTCGACCACCAAACAAAAACACATTCACTACTATTGAACAGGTACAACTATTTTTCTAACATTTATGCGCCTCATAATCTCATGTAAACTTTATGCAATGTAATATAATCTGTTTGTAGATTGGACAAGAAATTGGTATCATCCGTCAATTTCCATTTAGTTCGAGTTTGCAGTGCATGAGTGTTATAGCCAAACATCTGTCTTCTAATTTGACACATGTGTATACGAAAGGGTCTCCTGAGAAAATTTTAAGTCTCTGTAATCCAAGTTCGATTCCACCAGACTTTGATCAAGTATTACAACGATTCACCAAACAGGGATATCGAGTGATTGCTGCTGGTTACAGGGCATTAAAGAATAATTTGAGCTACGTTAAAACACAGAGATTAACCAGAGAGCAAGCAGAATGTGACCTGACACTTTTGGGATTGATTATATTAGAAAACAGATTAAATCCAGAAAGTGCTGGTGTTTTAGACACATTACGGTCTGCAGCTATTAGAATTATTATGGTCACTGGAGATAATATGCTAACAGCACTTAGTGTTGCAAGAGATTGTGGTATTGTGTTAGAAACAGAAGATGTTATTACTGTGCACGGAGTTACAGTGCCCCCTTATTTGTATTTCACAGCAGCTGATATGAATGTTAACCAGACAATTAATTCAAATTCGATTGTAAGTTCTAATATTAAACTTAAAAATACAATTTAATTTATATCTTTAAACAATATTTTATGTTTATAATTACTTTAATTATTTTGTTCAAAACTGTATTACAGAAACTGAGCACTATAATGTCTTCCAATTCTGGTAATAGTGTAAATTTGAATATGGATTTATTAGAAGCTGGATTATTAAGCCCTTCAAGTACTACTGCTAATACACCAATTAAGTATGTTTTATACCTTTCAACATAAAAATATATTCTATTGATTTACCTATTATTAATATTTTTTTATTTTATTTATTAGATGTTCTCAGAGATATACTTTTGCATTGACTGGAAAAACATGGTCATTGCTTAGACAATATTGCCCTGAACTCATACCAAAAATCATTACTAGAGCTTCTGTATTTTCACGTATGAGTCCAGATCAAAAACAACAACTTGTTCAAGAGTTGCAGGGAATTGGTTATTATGTTGGTGAGTAAATTTAGTTAAGTGAATATAAATTAAATCAATTTGTTTAAATCTTGGTAGGAAACTTGTTTTTAGAACACTAAAATATTTTGACTGAGTTTTTACTTTCAATAATATTTTTGTTTAGTTTTAAATTATTGTAGAGTATTAATTTAGTATACTAAAATCTGATTCATTACATTTTATTTTATTTTAATACATTTCAATTTGAAGATTAAAATTAATTTTTGAAAAAAGTCAATATCTCAATTTGATAATAATAATTGATTATATTTTTAGAACTGTATACAGTTATATTGTTAAACAATTTAATTAATATTAAATTTTATGATTTTTTTGCAATCTATATTTAAAATGTTTAAGATTAATTAATCTAATTGTGAAAAAACATTTTTTCAATAGTTTTTATTTGGATTTGTAAAATGTTGTTCAAGGGTTTTTTTTTGCATTTTAGACAAGTCAATTAAATTAACAACAGTGTTTTAAATTATAGCAATGTGTGGTGATGGTGCCAATGACTGTGGAGCTTTGAAAGCAGCACATACTGGTATATCGCTGAGTGAAGCAGAATCGTCTGTTGCCAGTCCATTTACCTCGCGCAAAGCATCTGTTGAATGTGTTGTGAGAGTAATTCGCGAAGGCCGTGCTGCTCTTGTTACTTCAGTTGGTATATTCAAATTTATGGCTGGATATTCATTGGTGCAATTCGTATCGGTTATCATGCTCTACTCTATTGACAACAATTTATCTGATTACCAGTATTTGTACATTGATTTATTTCTCATATCACTCTTTGCATTTTCAATAAGTCGTACGTCTGCATACGAAGGACCTTTAGTTAAACAGAGACCTGAGACATCACTTGTCTCTGCCTTACCATTAACATCACTTATTGGACAATTAGTAATTTCTATTGCAATTCAACTAATTAGCTTCATAGCCATTCGATATAATGATTGGTTTGTGCCATTTCAATATAAAGAAGATGGGTCATTAGAAAGCTTTGAGAATTATGCAGTGTTTAGTGTATCGGCATTACAGTACATAATTTTAGCCCTAGTTTTCAACAAGGGACCACCATACAGACAGGGTTTACAATCAAACTGGTGTTTATCCATCATATCAGTAGTCATAGTAGCATTTACCATTTATTTATTTATTTCACCGTTTGAAATTTTAAGATCCAAATTCGAACTCAAATTACCTCCAGACAACTCTTCTTTCTTTTATGTAGTTTTAGCGCTAGGGTTAATAAATTTAGCACTGGCAGTATTTCATGAAAAAATACTGTGTGACCGCATGCTTGTCAAATTTTTGAGTTCTCGGTAAGATAATATTAACCTTTTTTTACTGTTTTAACTATTATCAATTCTAAAAATTGGAAATTTTTAGTTCTCATAAGAGTAAAAGTTGGACAACCTCTTATGCTGGAATTGAGCATGAGCTTCAAAAAATGCCAGATTGGCCTCCGTTGAGTAACGATCGTTTTAGTTCATCCTCATCATCACCATTTTCGTATACATCACCTGAACAGCTGTCACCGACCGTCCGTTCAACAGTACAACAAAATGGTATTGCATAGCATAGATATATTATATGTTCATCAAATGTTTGAGTTGAGTTTTTTTTTATTATTATTATGATAATTTAATATTTATAATACTACAGGAACAGCCAGTAATGGTGTGAACTTATCGTTACATCGTCGCTTTCATTCAGAGAGTGAAGAATCCAATTATGCTACTCCTGCTGGTAGCTTACAACACATTTGACAAATTTGTTATGTTTTTTCAAACAATATGTCTGTACTTAAAATAGTAGTTACCTGTAGATTTTTCTTTTTATTGCCAGTATAGTTTATTTTATATAGAATACGTATAAAAATTACAAATATAATTTACAGTCTTAATTGTCTTGTGCGTCCCTTATAGTATACATATACATATATAATATAGCTTAATAAAATAGAAGTCAACTACATTTGTGGACTTTGTCATCTGCATAATAATTATTGCATTTATATACAATAGTGTTAATGGTGTCTTAATGTTATTTACTATTATATTTTTTTTGTTTAACCTAAGGTTAAATATCAAATTGCCAGTATTTATGTTTTTAAATGATAATAACATGATAATTTATTGTTGTTTTTTTTTTTAATGGAACTAACGACCTTTTATTAAATCTCTTGAGAATAAAATATTTTTTATGCAAACAAAATACAATTAATTAGTTATAGGAATTGGATGTCATAAAAACAATTGGTTTTTTATCAGTGCAGTATTTGTTGGATTATTGAATTATACTTATTTGTAATTGTAATTTTTTTTTTTGTTAATAAATTATTTTAACATTAATTGAATGTCTAAAATGTTTTTTTATTTATAGTGTTTAAAATGTTTGTATTTTTGCTTGTTGTTGAAATAAAGAAAGAAAGAAAATAATTTGTTTCAAAATTTCAAGTTAAGATGAGATTGTACTTACTCTGCATTGTATGTCTTACCAATGACTAACACATAACATATTAAAATGTAGAAATTCTAGAAATTCCAATTTTCTGTGGCTGGTCTTATTATTATTAATGAGGTGAATTGACCTATTATCAAACAAGAACATTATTTGTGTTCTCTCGTTGGATTTTTGTGATATTTTAATTTTTAAGTGGGTAGTGGGGGATTCTTATTTTCATATTTTTACAAAATGCCATTGAAACATGTTTTAATACAAAGAATGAGAAATAATTAGTGAAACCCTCAAACACAGTGGTGAATTGAATGTGTAGTAAATGTCACAGTTAGCAAAAACATAACATAAGTTACATCTTTGTGGTTTGACTAGTGATCTCTGAATCAGAAGTGCCTTTGTAAGAAATACCTGCCAAACAAAACGGCCAGCTGACATTTTAAATTATACTATTTTTAATACATTTTATGGTGTAATATGAAATAAATATTTATCTATTTATATTTTGGTTATAACTGCAGCAGTTGGGAATATATCATATTAGTTAGGTTCTATGTAGGTAAATGATCAGTGAATAATATCCAAGTAATGAGGCAAGTTTAATTTGTTATCAGTTACAGAATTCTTAAATAATTTTTAAAATGTAACTGGTTACGATTTGTATTGCAACTTTAAATAAATTGACATATAGGCAGTGGTGTAGCCTGGATTATGAAATGGTGATTGGTTAGAGTAAACTGTAAATAGTAGTTAATAAATTAATAGAATATAATCTCTAATTAATAGAATAACATCAATTGTCTCTAATATTGATATATACTTTATAAGTGTACTGTTGGTGTAGGATTTAAGTATGTTACCTTTATTTTTTGTTAACAAAATATATTATTGTATGTATTTTGATGTTAGTGTAATTATTTGTTACATTTTGTGATCAATGTTTTTCAGTGTAGGAGATGTAATATCTTAGTTTCAACCAAGGCTTGAAAGTTCTGCCATTTATTTTGGTTTTATTTAGAATTTGAAGTGGTGTTTTTATTTATAGTATATTCCCATGTAAGAGTGAAATCAAACACATTTTGTTCAATCGTTTTTGTGTTCTTGGAGCAATTGAATGAGATTCAAATTGGAATTATAAGAAATGTATAAAATGGCCAAAGAAAATTATAAAAAGCATATTTTCTAATTTTTAGAGCTATTCACATTGTATATTTTGGAGTCTTAAAGTTCATAATGAAATTCTAAAGAGCAATTTTTTTAGTGCTACAACTTCAAGCCCGGGTTATAAGTTAGTATATAGTAGTACATTTTCCACATGCACCTTCATACCAACAAATATGTAGTAAATAGCAGTGTCATTATTTTCTTGAAGAAATGTGTATATTTAATATTTATTAATTTAGTAACTTGCCAATTTCTGCATAGAAACAAGAAATCAGTGGCACACCACTTCCCTGAGGGTAAAAACTATAAAAATAAAATAAAATAATAAATAAAAAAAATATTTAATTAATAGTTTTTTGTTTATTTATTTAAAAAAAATAATTTACAAATTAATTACAATTTGTTATAACATAATGATATAGTACAAATACAGCGTATGTGTGTTTTTGGGTGTATGTATGTACAAAGGGATTTGTTTATTTACAATATATTTGATATTTTTTCTTAGGATAAAGAATAAAGGATTTTTTTAACATTAGTATTAGGTAACATTGACAGTATTTCATTGACCAGGTTTAGTGAGCAAAAAATTAATTATCATTTTCATTCAATAAAAAAATCGTACTTGGAAGTAGCATTTGCCAATTATGTAAATACTATGTAGGAGACTTTGTACATATTGTTTTGTGTATTCCAAGTAACGTATAGTGTAACAATCACAGTATGCCATTCGTGTAGTATTGAAAGCCATCATACAATTTGGTCGTGATTGAATGCAACGACGACTCAACCATGTTATCAACAAGCGATATTAGTTGAGATTCTGTAAGGTTTAAATGGAAACGACATTTCAAAGATCCAATTACAGCTGTTGCTCCAGCTCTAAAACAAGGTAACTGTGAATCTGTAAAACAAAATGTATAACTAATTAATATTGTTTGAAGTTTGACCATAGTCTTAAGCTGATAAAAATAGTTCATACTAGCAGACTGCATGATTTGGACGACAGACAACACTCTGTCCATGTGTTTACGTGAAGCAATCAAACCACGTAGTATTAGTAATTTGAAGTATTTGAAACCATCTGAGTCAAGTCCACCCATAACATCAACCATTTCCGAAGTTAATTTAAAGGGTGAACTTTCAAATCCTAGATTTTTAGGGGATGCTGACAGTATGAATCCAAAATCAATATGTATAAGATTACCCTGATTATCAAGAAGTATGTTTCCATTGTGTCTGTCTTTTACTTGGATCAAATAACAAACAAGAGAATACGCAGCACAGCTTTCTATAAAGTTTTGTCGTGCTTCTACCAAAGTATTTTCTTTAAATTCTTCTTCAAAATACATTGATAGTGAATTTTTATTTTGTTTTTTGATCTGGTGCAAAGAGATAGTATTTAATACTGGTTCTATTAAACCGGCATCATTTGACAAGCATAGTATTTTATATGGAAAAACTTTTAATGGTACTAATTCTGACATCCATATGCTATGCAATGTTAGTAATAATTGAGAGGCGAGAAGTTCTTGTCTCAAATCATCACCTGTTTTCACAATAACGGGCAATAGTTTCCAGTTGGCTAGACCACCGTATGGAGATTTTTCCCTGACACGTTTTTCTTTTTCTGACCAAAGTTCTTTGAGTGCAGCAGCAGAAGGGTCTTCGGGATCTGTGGGCGAAGAACTTTTAATATCTGTGGAAACGGTGAGGCGACGTCTTATGTCACCGGCTACAATAAACATGTTTTGATTGTTTATTTCCGGTTTAGGATCTTGGGACTCGCATCGAGTGAGATTTTCTTCACTACGGGTTTGACGAAGATTTGATACCCGGGTAGTCAAGGGAGACCGTTCGGCATCTTCTACTTCTGCTACTTCCACATAAATAATGAATGGAGCCTAAACATAAATTAATAATTGTATTAATTATGAAAAATTAAGACTAATAAGGCTAGGTAACTAAAACTTTTGCTACCAGTGGAATATAATACAAATATCTAACATAGAAATAATGTGTAATGTGTTAAATAATTGTAAATAAACTAGATTGTTCGAATTCCTTATTATCACATACCTTAGCATAAACAATTTACCTTGTCTTTAGAATTTAAAACAGCTGCTACACGTGGTGGAATTGATAAAATATGATGATTACAGTTGTACAATGGTATCCAAACTTTAGCAGGTAAATTCTTATTAATTAAACTTAATTGGCTATAGAGATAAGTAGTTCTTGCTTCTCTAGTTGATTGTTTAGCCAAATCTCGTCCGAGTGTTGTCAAGCATTTGATAAATTCTACTTCAGAACACATTCTTGGAGCCTATGGAAATGTTTGTAAAGGATAAATGTATACAATTTCATTTTTATTGTTTAACTTACGCCACATCGACACTCAGCTATTTGTTCAGTGCAACTGCATCTATTATCAAATGCCATACCAGAACTTAAATCCCCTAAAAAGTTTCGTTCACGTACTAAATATTAAAAAATAAAAATTGTGAGTAAACTTATTGTACAAAGATTAAAACCATTAAATAGAAGTTTTAGATCGTAAATTGAGTAGGCTGTACAATTACACTTTACCTATTTGAATTCCATTTAAATTGACCATCGAGCTGTCAGATCTAGACCGACAATGAGTCTTTTTTGTTAATAAGTTGAATGAGTCTACAGAGGTTGGTTCACTTGGTCCTTGTTTATAATGCTCGTTGAGAATTGTACTGATTAATTGACCACCACGAGATTTTGATTCAGCATTTAAATCATGGAAGGCATTTAATAACCATGCACATTTAATAGAAAAATCACAAGATTTACGGCACCTATAATTTTTGATAGTTAATTAACATAAATGAATGAACATTTGAGATATCTAACACTATTATTATAGATACATTTTAACATACCTATGTACCAAATATGGATCTATAGCCTCAGCTATGTCATCCATTTGTATGTACATACTAATTAGTTGTGGCAAGAAAAAATCTACTGAATTATCATCAAAACTAAACAATTTATCACCTGAAAATTAATTTAAGCCACTGCTATTAAAAATATGTTGTATTTGAGTAATCTACAATTTCATTCAAATAAGATAAATGTATTACCTATATACCGTTGGACACCAGGCTCTTTTGAATTGAAAAGGTACATAATGGCCATTGGCATATCAAACAGCTTGGACTCTATCAGTCTGAGCAGAAAACTTTTAGAAACTTTGTCGAATGTCTGAGCATCGTAACTTCCCTGTTTTGAAGGGCTGGGTTCTGAACAGCTAAGGCTCTCTCGGCTACAGCTGCTCGCCATCTCTGAGCTATAATAATTTATAACTATATGACAAATTATTATTTGTTTTAATTTTTGCATGAAAATAGTAATTACCTCCCAATACCCGAATCATCCGAATGGATGTTTGGGTCAGATATTGGTGCACATATTGGTTCAGGACACTCAGGACTTGGTATCACATCTACCTCTGGTATTTTAGTAAGTACAGAATCCAAACTACGGTTTCGGTGGTGTGAAGGATGATTTATTGTTGGTAATACAATACCCATTGACCTTTATTTAAAAAAAAATTATTAATAATAACATATATAGATGCGAAACATTTTAATTATATTATTCATTTAGCATATTTGTTTTGCAATCATCCTGAAATAGTTATGTAATTGTCTTAGAATATTGTGTAACTGAACTAATTGTAGTTTGAAATTTGTAATTCATCTAGCTTTAATTAACATTCAATTCAATACAAATATTAACACCTTAAAATTGATTGATTTGAAACTTAAATACAACTTTATGCAATAAGTTGTAAAAACTTATGAATAGATAGGCAAATTATAAATGGGGATGTATTTATTTTATTACTGTAATCAGATGACACAAGACAAATACGACGAATTAGAGGGTGAAAGCAAGTACTATTCAAAGTTATTAAGGTAGTAACATCATACCGAAAGTCAAGGCTAAGGTTCCTTTGGTGGTTGCTATTTCTGTGTTTGCTAAATTCCGGGCGACCATGTACAGGTGTCACAGAAGTAGTAACAGCCACTTTTGTTGATGCGTTTTCGTGCATTACGTTTATTTATATTTGTTTGATTTAATTCTAAAACAAATCAAACGCGATTGAAAAATAATCTATGAAAACTACACGAGAGAACTTTGTAGCAACAATTACTTTCAAATTGGTGTCGGAGTCCATTACAAGGCCGAGGCCAAAAATTCGAAGTGGGTTACAAGATGCAACGGTGAACGGTTTGACAAAAGGTGTTCTGCATGGCATTAAGATCTTATTTATATAATATGTAATTGTTGTCGATCTTATGGAAAACGTCAATATTGTTGAAGTTAAAAAAAATTTCAAAAATGCCAAGTACACAGAAAAAAGGGCGTTTTTGGACAAAACAAATGTTTGAGGTTAGAATGGTTAACCGAAAGCTGATGTTATCTGTTGCAAATGGTCTGTGGTTATGATAGTACGAAATATTATTGACGAAATAATAGAATATTACACATTCATATATTATATTACATACATATACCTAGGTACCCATCAATTTTCTTTCACTTTTAAAATTAATTGACTGAATTCGTATGGAAGATCGTGTCTGTTCGTATGTAATTATTGTTGTTTACACTTCGTAGTGATTGTCGCAATGGACCTGTCTGGGTTCTGTCGGTACTGTTTGACTGAAGACGACGCAAAAACGCCCATAGTCGAAGATCCTGATGGTCTGGCTGAGAAAATAAATATGTGTTTACCGAATAAAGTAAGCGCTAATATTTAAGAGATGGATAACATTTTAATTTAGTATAACTAACTTTAGTAATATTATATTATTATATTCTACGTTCATTGTTATTATTATTAATACCTATTGACATCCGTTGTTTAATCAGTTTTCAGAAGAAGATCCGTTCCCTAAAATGATATGTAACAGTTGTCATAGAAAACTTTTGGAGACGTACAATTTCTTTATGTGCATCCAGGACACCGAGAATCATTTTCGCGGCATCTTGGATCAAATGGTAATAAGCTTTTATAATACAAATAAATTGGTATGTGGCCCATGACGTTTATTTTATCTCTCCAATGTATTAAGTTTTCAACAACTGAAATGAGTCATTTATATAATGTCTGATAATTTCCTATTAAAATTAAATAATATATGTTAAATAATAATATATGTTAATAATAATATTTTAAATATTTTAGAATCAGCCACCAAGTGATTGTGATGTAGAGACACCTACGGTTAGAAGGTAAATTCAATTAATGCTTTTAATTTTTGTTATTAATATATTTCAATTAATTTTAGACCGAGCAAAAGAAAGTCCGGACCTTGTAAACGTTTGTCTGTTAAATCTCCCAAGAAAACTGCTCATGCTGAGATTGTAGATAAAAATGAAGATCAGAGCAAATCTGTGGACGAAACCTCGGATAGTTTGACAGAAAAACAAGATAAACCCCTTCATGTATGTGAAGTCTGTGATCGTACATTTCAAAATCTTTTGGCATTTAACACTCATGTCTTAAATCATAATAATGAACCTCCTACTATTTCATGTGAGTCATGTGGTTATACAACACAGCATCGATCTTCTATGTACCGTCATCAAAAACGTCATCTAAAGCAGTCCAAGTATACATGTTCAGAATGCAACAAGAATTTTATTACAGAAAGTTCACTAAATGAACATAAAAATAAGCATACTGGTGATAAGCCATTTAAGTGTGAATCATGTAAAAAATCATTTTCATTATCTCGATACTTAGCAACACACATGCGTCTTATACACGGTGACACAGTATCATATGTATGCACTCAATGTGGGCGTAAATTTGATGATCGGAGCTCACTAGCTTTACACCGTCGAACACATAAAAGAGCCATGTCTTGTCTATGTGACATATGCGGCAAAGAATTGTCCAGCAGAGAACATTTGAAGTTACACAAACGATTACATACCGGAGAGAAACCAAACGTATGTAGCTTCTGTGGTAAAGGTTTTGCAAAACAATGTACGTTAGTATTACATCTCAGGACTCACACTGGTGAAAAGCCTTATCAATGTGATCAGTGTGGTAAGACATTCTCACAGCGTTCTTCTTACGTAATTCATTATAGAAAACATACTGGTGCAAGACCTTATGTGTGTGCTTGTGGTAGTGGTTTTGTATGCAGAGCAATGTTAACTGCACATGAAAAGACATGTGCTTTTGTTTTTCCTATCAACATGTACCAAAGCATGTACTAACTTAACATAATTTTTTAATCTTTATCAAATTTATTATTGTTTCTATAATTATCATTGTTATGACTTATGAATTATGATTATAATTTAAACATTTTTTTTAAAGGCCATAGTTTTTGAGTCCCCTACCAAGTGTTCACTTCTTTATGATGGAATGTTTTTTTATTTAATACTAAAGGTGTCAAAACTAGAAGTCAACACTAAATTAAATAATGACTCATTCATTTTTATGCCTTACATATTTTATCACTTGGAATTTGTATAGTTAGTCAAATAAAAAATATATTTTTTTTTGTATGGTATGTACATGGGAGTACGTCCAAAAGCCTAGTTAGTTTGCCTGTTTGGCATAAATTTTATTGAGCACTCGTAAGTTTCTACCATGTCCTATTTTGGTGGGATGGTGGTCTCTTACACTTGGCAGTTGTCAGTTCTGAGAGACCTACACCTACACCTTGTGGCTGTGTTTTTACCGACAATTATACACATTTTAACTGCCACCATAGCCCTATTGGCCACTTTGTGCTCCATTAAAATATTTAAAATTTATGATCATTTTTAAAAAAGTACACTGTTCATTATATTAATTATGTTAATGCCTGCATTAGTATGGGCCGCACAATTTTCAAAGAATAACTTTAAATATTTATTTTGATGGAATTGGAACTATTTATTTAATACTTTAATATAATATTATTATTTATTTCACATTATATAATTGGAAGTAATATTGATGATGATAATTTAATTAAATTGATTTGAAATGTATACTCTTTAAATACATTTACTGAGTGTCCCTAGGGCTGTTGAAAAAAAAATATGCCGACAACTGCCAACTTACCACTTTTAAACATAATATTTAAAACTAATTTATTGAAAATGGAATCATTTAAAATTGTCTCTTAATCTTTTTGTGTATATCATGTAATATATACAGAGTGTAACAAAATATTAATATTTAAAAAAGTTCTAAGAAATAACTACTTGACTAATAAATGTTTTTACCATGAAAATTGTTAAATATATCTCAAATAAATAAATTATACAAAAAATTAAAATATTGATTCTAACAAAAGTTCTTTCATTATTCGGTTTTTTCTGTTACACCTTGTATATAGAAGGATTTTGAGCAGGAATTTTTTGTTTTTTGAATGAAATGAAATTATTCTCTTTCTAACAGCTTTGGTTGTCATATTCAACAGCTTACAAATTTAAGTGGTGAAACGATATGTAAATGATCGTGCCATTTAAAATTATTTAATCGTTATGGGGCACTCTGTAATTAAACTTGTGTTAACTCAAAAATGGGTATTGTATTACGAAACTTAAAGGTTATGGACACGCTTTGTTTCATTGTGCAATACTGCAATACCTATGTTTAGAAATTTTTGAGAATAAATTATTGTATGATATTATTATAATGATATTTGTTATTATTGTGAACATATTGCTCTTGAGCATTTCACCTAATTCATCCTGATCAAGATCAGTTTTATTATTCTCAAAATTTAAATTTTTCAGATAAATCTTATGGCAAAATTATTGAAACAGTAGGTAATCAAATATTAACAAATTAAAATCCCAACAACATTTTACATTATAATTTATTTTATCCATTTTTCACTAGGTATTTAAGAAGCGTATTTAGATACCTATTTTATCATACATCTACATATTCAAATCTAGATATTTTTGTTTATAGTTCTAAAGATTTTTAAAACAATTTCTTAGTTATATTCTTAATAATATTTATTATAAAACGAGGGCCAGTAATCATTTTGAAATTTAAGTCTCATTAGGTAGGTACCTTAAAAATAAAAAACTTTTTGAAAGAAACATAAATTCGTATTATTTTGAAATTATTTATTTATAAAAATTGAATTTTTGAAGTGAGGTACCTACTTAATTCGTTACAATTTATAAGTATTAACAGTTTAGACGTAAATTGAAGAATACCTAGCTCATTGGACTTTAGATGCTTATAGCTTATATTAAGTAGTGTTATGATTTAACCGTATTTTAGATTCTGAGAGGAGCGATTAATGTATTGATTTTACAATGATGTGTGTTTTTTAATTTTAATTTTTTTTTCGGGCCCCCGTCATCACGGTTTCTTTGAGTAAAAGTGCTTCAAAAGCAGCTTTTATGGTAGGAATGTGAATCTAGTTGATGTATTCGTTAGGAAAAAATTTAAAATTCCCAATAATTTTCAAAAGCGATAGGAAATACAAACAAAAAATTGAGGAAAAACGGAAATTTTTACGCAAAAACATTTGGTTTTTAGTGTAACTCTCTAACAAAAATGACAGTAGATACATGAAATTTTCACTGAATATTCGTGTTAGCATTTTTTATACACCATACAATTTTCAATATATTTTGATTTGCTTTGAATATTTATAGGCATTTGAAATTTTCGATTATTATTTGTTTTTTTTTAAACTCAAGTCGATAAATAAATTTTCGCTTGAACAAAATCTTGAAAATGTAATACAAGGTTCCTTGTAAATTGTTTTCAATGAAAATTTAAAAAGGTTGAACGTAAATCTACAATAATATTTTATGAGTGTTTAAACTTAGAATTTTGACAAAATTCGTAAAAATTACGAAAATCAGCAAATTATAATTGGTTAGAAATTCAAAAAAATTTTCTATTTATATCTAAGATTTAAAAATGTAATATAATACAAGATTCCTTATAGTGTCCTTATTAAAAAAAATATGTCTACCGGAACGTCAAATTAAATTTTTATGAGCGTTTGAAGTTGAAATTTTTACAACATTGAATATTCACTCGATTTTTCTTATTGCGATTTTCTTATTTTGTTGTAATTCAAAAACAAATTACTGTAGAAACTTGAAATTTACACCAAATGTTTGTTTCATCAATTCATATACTTGATAAAATTTTCAAAATATTTGGACTCGTTTTAAGCTGATGACGGACATTTTCAACTTTCATTTTTTTCATTTATTTTACTATAATTGTCAATAAGATTTTATTGGTGTGATCAAAAAGCATGACAATTTAATTCAAGACATTCGATAGCTTGTAGCAATAGTAGTTGAAAAATATTAAAAATACATAGGCACAATTTTTTTATAACAATTTAAATTTCAAATTTTGACAATATTTATCAAATTGAAAATTGAAAATAATTTTGTAGTTAAAAATTTATAAAATTTTCAATTTTTGTTAAGGATTGTAAATTTAAAGCGAGGTTCCACTTAAGCCGTTTTTTCCGTCACTAAAAAATCTAAAAATATACGAATACAGTTTTTTTACAGACATTTTAAGTTTAAGGTTGGTCAAAATTTCATACTAACACAATGAATAACGTTTATCATTTTGTTATAATTCTGTTCCAAAACAACCCATTTGACATAGGTATATCTAATATTTTTCTAGCATCACTGATAATTTAAGAATAACATTAATTCAACTTACCGGCTATCATATTAATAATTAGTAATGACAATATAAAATATCCTTAACTGACATACCGTCTCCGCTCAGAAATCAGAATCGTTTTCGTATAGAATGATTTGATATTATTGAATTAAAATGTAATATCATCCATTAAAGTGACCTCTTAGACACTTAATGTACAGCAGAGCGATGTCCACTTACCCGCTTTTTTATTTAGAAGATAGTGTACAATGCGTCAATGCTGATCAAATTATAAATCCGTTAAGTACTCAATTGGTTTTGTACCTATTACGTATAGAATCGGTTATATTCCATTTTATGCTTTTATTTTTCCCAAAATACTATTGTAGCTGATTACGCGGATGACAAAGCCATCATACCATTTGACAAAAACCCTATTACTGCCTCAGCAAATCTCCAAACTCATCTCAACCTAATGTCTGAATGGTACACCGATTGGCGCATTAAACCTAATCCCAATAAGTCATTAGTCAGTTCATACAACATTCACTCTATGCCATTCCATTTGTCCTAATGTCTATTTACATAACATACTTATTCCCAAATCTGACACAGTTAGATATCTAGGACTTAACTTGGATAAGCACCTCACTTGGAATACCCATATCCGTATAAAGAGACTTGCAGCCTTAAACGCCCGACTTCGCAGGCTACGAACTCTACTCACAAATAATAAACACTCCAGTTTAAAAATTAAAGTTCTTAAGTATAAAACATTTTTAAACCTCTAAGGAATATGGTCTCCAATTATGGGGAACAGCAAAAGTGTCCAATACCAACGAAATTCAACAATTTCAGAATATTGCTCTTAGGAAAATTACTAATGTTCCACCTTTTGTTTTGAATTACACTATACATAATGATCTGTCAATTAAAACCGCGACAGAAGAAGCTATACGCTTCTACAAAATCTTTCATGCCCGCCTACAAACACACCAAAACCCACTCATTAAAAACCTATCCATCCAAACATTACCTGGCAACCCCAGAATGTAATATATTTATTTACCTATTATATGAGATAAATTATTGGCCGAGAGGCCAGTTGTGTTAGGTACTATTGTAATACATCTATGTTACATATTATTTTTTAGTAATACCCACCTAATGAGTAAAAAGTAATTTTGTATATTATTGAAAATATTTATATTTTGTTGAATTTCTTCTGATCTTATATAGCAAAAATTCTATGTACACCTATCTTAAAAAAAAAACAACAACAGGTTTTACTATAATCTTCATCATAAAGGTAAGAAATAAACATTTATCCTTTTCTATTTTCCTAAATTAATATCATAAATCAAAGAAACTCGTACTCACGAGAATTTCCACTGCACTTTCTTGTAGCACTGTAAAGACGCACATAGAATGATTTTCCAAAATTTGCATGTTAAAGGGACGCTCACACGAGGATTTTAAAATTCAGAATGAAATTTTTTTTTAATATTTATGGTTGCCATTGGTTACAGATTATAAAATTGTTATAGTTTTTTTTTTAAATTCCATCATACAAAACTTTTGAGGAACATTAAATCGTTAAGCTTTTTTATTTTTATGACGTTCCGAGGTATTTTCCATTTCATTATTTCCACCCAGCTTAATTATTATACATTTAGTGTATTCTAATATATTTAATAGAGGAATAAACATTATTTTTCAAAAAAAATTTCGTCAAAGTAGGTATATTTTTATTTATATAGAGATTAATTTGAATAACATATTACAATAGGTATAGAATATGATGTATAAACAATACATTTTGTGGAAGTATTGTTAAAAATTGACTATATTTAATGCTCATTTAAGTTTAGGTACCTAAATACCTAATTACCGATTTAAAAAAAGTTTTCTCTTTTTGCTTTATATGATATTTAAATTCAAGTACCGGCTCGAGAGCCGCTTAACAGAAGTTAACCTGCTGACATGCCAGAAGTTCACCGTGTCTCTGCTTTTGAGAACGAGGCCTCGTACCACATAAAACAAAATTGTCCGAGCATCGGGAGTCATGTCGAACTCGGTTAGCAACGATGACGGAAGTCATTCTTCTCCGTTTGCTTTGGCTTTGTAATAGTTAATGACAAAGAAGGCAAGTGCTCGGCTAATTTTGCTTTATTTTGCTCATTCTCGAGAGTATAGCACGTAATACACCTGACCTGAGTTGAGGTGGTAGAGACCTGCAGAGAGTGCTGGTGCACCATCTGAATTTTTTGACCGAAATCGTCATAACTCATAGGAAACGTCCCTATGCGTCGGCCACAGAAGCAGACGGTGAACTTCTGGCGTATCAGCGGGGCAACTTCTGCAGTTAAGCGGCTTTCAAGTCGGTACTTGAATGTAAATTTCATATAATCCAAAGGAAAAACCTTTTTTAAAATCGGTAATTAAGTATTTACCTATACTGAAATGCTCATTAAATACCATACATTTGTAACAATACTTTCAAAACGTTTATTGTTTTACATCATAATATATTATATTGTAACCTCGAAACAACGATCACGTCATCACTTTACGGATCTGGGGCTTGGATAGTTGCTGGATACGGAGCGATGGTTTGTAAATAAGTGACGACGGTTTCACCAAGAAGCACTTATTTTCGTCTTCCACTTTCGGCTTTGAACGGTGCTTGGCTAATTGTTTAATGTGTTCAGATGCCTCGTACTTCAAAGCTGCGCGTGACACGCCTGTTTTGGTTCGTGGTGGTAGTGGAGGTTGAGTCGGAATCACTACTTGGGGTTTTTCATTTTGGACTTTTGGGCCCTTTTTGGACCATGGAATTTGGGGGTCAACTTCTGCAAAATATTAGGTAAGTACAATTTAATTAATATATTGTGCCGTGTATGATTTTATACTGTATTATTGTATGAGCATCTCGTCATAGATATCATAAGATACTTCGTTGACGAACTCAGATGCTAATGTTTCGTTTGAAAAAAAACTCGAACTAAAATAAATCGACCAAGAACATGCCTATAACCAGGACATGGTGGTGTGGTCACCCAGATACGGAGTGGTCGATATTTTGTTTTATTTTTCAGTTGAAATGTTGAATAATATTATGTTAATTTAAATTTGTGATATTTTCATTTTATCTGTAAATAAGAGCACCCCATGTTCATACTTTGTGCAATAACATGTAAATGCCAAAACCAAAATTTCAGTGAAACGAAACTCTTAGCAGTTATTATAGTTTATTTCCCATCATCTTAGTTGCAGAAAGAATATTATATATACCTACATACATTATACATATATATACCAATATATCATAAGTACTTTGTTTTATTTAATAAAACTAAACTTTTCAAATTAATTACATCCATCTAAAATTCAAATTATTTTGTTTTTGCTTGAAATGGGTAGGTATACAAGTATAAAAATATCATAGTTACATATTATACCTAATTAAATTGAATAGGACCTAGGTATATTTACTAAACCAGACACATTGTCTTTAACTTCTTAAGAAAATTACTTATTTGAAATTTAGTTGTAGTAGATATGAAGTCTATTTCTTAATATTATATATTTTGCTATTGAACGCACAAACTAGTAAAAGTAACGTGATTAAAATACGCTTATGTCGTATCTCACTGTAATTATACTCATTATAGTATACTTAATACCTAATGAGCGTCGCGAAGAAAATATCTTTGGGAGCCACTGACCTAGATCAATCGAAATTATTCTGGGTACCTGTTTTTGTATAAACTAAACAGGATATACATAATATCCAACTCATCCTACGTTAAATTATTGTCATATTACTCCTAATATAAAAATAGTCGCGACTAGCGTTCGGTTACCCCGGAAGACGGCACTCAGTCGAATTGATGGTTTTCGCAGCCGAGCGAGTGGCTTGGCCAGGCTGTCGATCCTCGAGGATGGCCGATAACGGCGATGTCCACGAGTGCGTGGACCTGGTTCCACTTGGGCGGTCTGCAGCTGCAAGCTCTCGGCATTTTGGATCGAAGATGGTAGATTATCAAAATCGGGTAGCGTGGCGAAGGTCTTTTTATTGATTTTATTAATTATGTCATCAGCATCGGGGAACGACACACGAACCTTCTCATCGTCCAAAGTCTTGTCGATCATTTGCTGGAACTTCTTTCTCAATGGAATCATATTGTATTTCTATTACAAAAATCTGTACCGAAATAGGCCAGATTAGATTATAGTATTAATATGGTATTCGTAAAATATTTTGACATTTGAAAAGTCAATTACCTAATTGTTATATTTTGATATTATTTGTTTTATAGTTGCTCTGGTTGCTCGGCATTGGTAGGTATGGCACAGCTATTTTATTATTTTAACATCTAACGCTGCACTTCATAGTTACATTTTATTATTTTAAACTACAATACCTCTACACTTATAGCGTATTATAGTGTAGTAACTAAAATTTAGTAGGTGGTCTTCGCCCTACATATCCACCAACTGGTAAATGGTATTTATTCCATGTTGAATATAATCTAAAACGTTATTTGGTACACACACATAGACACATGTACTGCATTGGTCGACCATGATTTGTAAGAGTTGACACATTGGTCGTGTTTGGAGTATGTATATTCTTATATAATAAAAAAAAATGTAATGTCTGTAAATGTAACAATGTTGTTTCTTATTTTTTAGTATCTGTAGGACAACGTTTATGTTGTACAAGCAACAGTTATGCTGTGCAAATATAACTGGTAACAAATGATTGTACGGTGTTTATATTGATTTCCTTCAATTTAAAAATTGTGCCTCAATACAATTTTTTTTTTTCGGCACTGTTCACACTCCTAAAACGTTCCACATACCCTTTTGGAGTCGTTGGAGTCGGGTCTTCTTTCGTTCACCGACCGCGGGGCTCAAGATTTCGATCGCAAAAATTGTCGCCAACGGTCAAACGTCGGGCGTATTTCTACACATTTTAGTTTTATCTCGATTCGTTTCGTCTTTTCGATCGAGAGCCGCCGATATTCGGCTGAGACCCGGACTGAAACATGAGAGAAGGACTGACCCGAGAGCCAGACTGACCTGGAAAGCGGGACTGAAACCTGAGAGCGGGACTGACCTGAGAGCCAGACAGGACATGAGAGAGGGACTGACCTGAGAGACAGACTGGACGTGAGAGCTGGACTGACCTGAGAGCCGGACTGACCTGAAAGCGGGACTGAAACCTGAGAGCTGGACTGACCTGAGATCCGGACTGAAACATGAGAGCGGGACTGACCTGAGAGACCGACTGAACATGAGAGGTGGATTGACCTGAGAGCTAGACTGACCTGAAAGTCGGACTGGAACACGAGATCTGGACTGACCTGAGATCCGGACTGAAACATGAGAGCAGGACTGATCTGAGAGCTGGACTGACCTGAAAGTGGGACTGAGACACGAGATCTGGGCTGACCTGAGATCCGGACTGAAACATGAGAGCGGGACTGACCTGAGAGCCAGATTGACCTGAAAGCCGAACTGACCTGTAAGCGGGACTGAAACATGAGAGCTGGACTGGCCTGAGATTTGGACTGAAACATGAGAGCGGGACTGACCTGAGAGTGGGACTGACTTGGACTGAATTCACTCAAACATACTTTATAATAATATGTGTGAAATATATATTTTAGACCGACTGATGTAGATTATAAATCCAGGATAGTAGGTATTTTATAATGTACATTCAATCAATTTAACAATTCAATTATTGTTCTTATGTTGTTTAAAGTATGCTCTGTTATGTGGTTCATTTCAACTTAAATAAAAATATAAAAGACAATACCTAATAAGATATGTGATAAACTTATGTACTATATCTTATAATTTATGAATTTATATATAATATTTATATTAGTATATAACTGTAGAAATTATCTCTTCTGTTATAACAAAATATATCTGAAAAGGCAGTGTTATTGCCTTCATTACATTTCATATTAAATAAGTATACTATTTCTTTTTATTTAAATTCAATAAATTACATTTTATTACTTTGAGTTTTTGGTTTTTTACTCGGTAGTCGCAATTTTATCCTATAAAATAGCTACATGGTCTCATCTTAGGTTGCTCATGTTGTAGTTAGTAGTTACTAGTTAGATATGCAATTGTAGAATAGAACTGAAGTACGTTTATCGACTTCGTTCCAATCAGTCTGTATTTACAGTCATAGATAATATACTACCAAGGTAATCAACCAATAACATGTTAATGTATATAAGGGCAAATAAGATGAGTAGGTCAGTCAATGTTGTTAACTTATAATATAATAGTATATTGATGTTGTATATTAAACACAATATGAATGATAGTCAGTTAAGCTCACAAAATGTGAAATCAGAATTAATAAGTATCGTTAAGTCGAGACATAGCCTAGAAGGTTTTACATTGTGATCCAGGGTTGTTTTGAATTTTAATTGTAAGAAAAAGCGCAGTAAGTATATCCCATCAGGCTAATAAAAAAAAAAATTGCAAGAAAAAATAAATAAAAAAAATTTAAAAAAAAAATCTTATTTGAAAAAAAAAATATTAAAAAAAAAAAAAATGGAAAGGAAAAGTTTGAAAAAAAAATAATTCTGAAAAAACAAGTTTTGAAAAAAAAATTTAAATATAAAAATAATAAATAAAAAAAAAAATTGAAACAAAATAAATAATAAATAAAAAAAACATAAATACAAAAATTTTGAAAAAAATAATTTTGGAAAAAAAAATATTTTGAAAAAAAACAAAAAAATGATTTTGAGCAAAAAATATTGAAAAAAAAATAATTTTGGAAAAAAAATATTTAACAAAATATTTTGTTAACAGAATTGATAAGTAACGTTAAGGTAAATAAAAAATATTGAAATTAAAAAAATATTGGAAAAAAACAAGTTTTGAAATAAAATAAAATTATGAAAAATATTTTGTTAACAGAATTGATAAGTATCGTTAAGTTGAGACTTAGCCTAGAAGGTTTTACATTGTGGATCCAGGGTTGTTTTGTATTTTAATCGTAAGAACCAGTCCAGCAAGTTAAGTATGATCCCATCTGGCCAAAAAAAAAAAAAATTTAGTTTGAAAAAAAAATTTTAAAAATAATGTGACCAAAAAGGCGTCTGTTAGGCATTTGCTTTCAATTGTGATTTTATATTGTTTATGTTTGTTGATGAAATTAGGCGTTTGTTATCAATTGAATTTTTATAATTTTAAAATGTGATTATTCAGTTAGGTGTTTGTTATCAATAGACATTGTACAGACCCAATATTTATTTATTTAATTTTTCGTTTGTTTTCAATTGAGATTTAATAGAACAAATATTTGTTTATTGGGTTATTTGTTTGTTCATTGTTTACTCTTTCCAAAACATCCACTTTGTGCATTCAATTTTAAAATTCTTCAATAAATTGTATATTCGTAAAAATTCTTCTTAAATATTTTATTTTGATTTTACGTACAATTTTATTTTTTTTAAACCATCTCAAAGATAATTGATGGCAACCTTGCATGAAGAATGGGTTCATATCGGTTATAATTTTGAGTTTTTTATTTTGGGCCTAAACATCCAGCAACCATCGGGAAACATATGCGCTTCTCTAGAACGCAAAAGCGATACAGCATAGGCAATGGCCATCAATTATTACAAACAAAGAACAGTAGATGATATGTTTTCGGTGATTGAACAAATACCTCTTACTTTTTTTTTTTTGCAAAATTTTCTTTTCAAATTTTTTTTAATTACGTTCCGACGAAGTGGTCGGTTGCACCGGTACGTCGGACTTAGCTCTGAAATGGCAAGTTCCCAAAAGTTTTGAAAAGCGTTATGAAGATCAAAAATTAATTAATTTTAAACAAGAATTTTTAAGGGAAACCGATTTTTGACAAAATCGTATTTAGTGTTTAATGTAAACAGAAAACAAAATAATATCGTAGATAAACGAAATTTTGAACATTTATACCGCATCAATATAATTTTTTAAAATATTTTGACTTGTGTTGAACTATTTATACTATATATTTATAGGCTTATGAAATGTTTGATTATTTTTATTTATTTGAAAGAAATGTTGATAAAAATTTTTTGCTCCATCAAAAATATTGAAAATGTATAACAAGATTCCTTGTAAGTTGTTGTTAGTGGTAATGCAAATAAAAATTGAGCTTAAATCAACAATACTTTTTTATGAGCTTTTGAATTTGTAATTTTGACGAAATTCGTAATAATCACGAAAATTTGCAAATTATTTTGAGTTAGATGTGCATAAGACATTTTCTTTTTATATATGATCTTTAAAAATTATATACAAGATTTCATATGAGCTCGGCTGCCTCTATCAAAATAACTATTTCTATCTGAGGATCAAATTAAATTTTTATGGGCGTTTGAAGTTGGAATATAGTGTAAATCCATTTTAATTAAGCGCTAAATATTTGTGAAAAAAGATTCATTTTCAAAATGGGTTATGCTAGTGGAATGTACGTGTTTTAGAAACAGTCGAACCTAGAACATAGAATATAATATAATATTTATCGTGTAACCAAGTCTCGCCTTTATGTAACGCTGTTAACCGATCATCGGTTTTTCTTACCCGGGCACATGCAGTAATATAGTTTTGACACGGTTTTCACACTATTTTCAAGTACTTTAAGTGAGTTTAAAGTAAATCTTTTATGCCCATATGGAATAACACAAAGTACGCCTAACCGAAATTATATGTATTGAACCAACGGCTTGAAATTATTGTAGCTAAAAATATTTGTCAGACATATCCAAAATATGTGAAGCTTTATCGTTACGTATGTTACATTATTTTACTATAGAAATAAAATAATGTAAAATATTACTGTACAATTAGTTTATATTATTATAAATATTTATTACATTATATATTATTATATTAAGGATATAATTTTAATCTGATACATTTTACTTCAATATTATAGTTGTCTTAACTACACGTTTAATAATTTGCAATTGGTAATAGAATTGGTAAATATAGGTAGGCACCTGTCGATAGACTGTGATCAATTTGAACTTTTTGACTGTTATTTTTGGGGAGCATACCATTTTTTGTCAAGGACCTCTTACTATTGTCTTCAATATTTTATTACCAAAAGCTATATATTTTAATGTTTATTTTGTATTGTTATTTGTAAAAGAGTAAAGTGTTATACATTAATAAGAAAAGAAAAACACAATGTTTCGAACCAATTTAATCCACGTATAGCCGTATAGGTTGCTATATTGTAGGATTTTGTCGGTTTAACCATTCGCTATTTATTGCTTATTTTTCTGAGCAACATGTTTACTTATTTTCTTTTTTTTCAGGTTAACCGTACAATATGTTTTTTTTCACGTTATATATGTATGTGTATATATGTGGTGTTCTTTTATGCGTACGTGTGTGTACGTCCATACGATTTCCACTTACGTCGTAATATATATTCCCAAATGGAATAGATAAGATACAACGATTTACCTATTTTCCAAAAATAAACACGCATTTAATTTATCATGTATCCTATCCATCCCGATGATTTATTTTTGTTTGTTTAACTTCGGAACGCAATGCAAATTGGTTCGCCTCTCAAAAAGCGTGCCTCTGAGCTCGAGAAAAAACCCCAGAGCGCAATAAATGATTGTATTTTTCCTATTTATTCACTACTACAGTACTACTGCTCAATGGATATAGGTATTACGCGTGCTCGCGGCTAGGTCAGCTATCGCAAAGGATAACAAAAATAAATATAAAATTATCCCGCGGTTTTTTAAATTTTTTTATTAAGATGATATTTTATCGGGTGTCCATTGCAGCTGTGGTGTTGGGGATGAGGAATCCAATATATGTATAGATTCAAGCACGTTCAAATTATATTCTAAAAAAATACTTCTCAGAGTGCAGGTTACGTTCTCGAGAGAAACGAATTGGTAAAACGAATACACCGAGTTGAGTACTTGTATACTTATCTGGACAAATAAATATGGATAAGTATCAATTCTAGATAAAATAAAATTGCCTAATATTTTATCATAAAAAATACATTTTGGTCCATAATACATAATATGAAAACACTAATTATCTTTCATTTTGATTTATTTATGATCTCTTTTCTTTTGTAAAATGCTATTTGTGTAGTAAAATAAAACGTAATCCGATTTTTAGAAAAAAAAATGTTATTTTTTTTAGTTTTGTAACATCTGAAAGCTGTGAATAATATATGACGTATTTTGTATAGGTAATATACGATTTATTATTAAGGTAACGTCATACGAACGTATAACACGGCCATTTTATGAATACCTATAATCCACTTACTAGCGTATCAATACAATTTTAAGTTTCCTATTTTTAATATTAAAGTGAATTGACCTATTATCAAAAATATAAGGAATATTATCTAGGGCACCTTGTAAGTATTTTTTTCTGTATTGTAAATTTTTCATTAGTTTTAAAATGATTCTAACGTACTCCAAGATTCAGATATGAAAAAAACCTTCGAGGTGCCTTAGAGAATGCAACTTTTCCTTTTAAATTTGACGATAGGTCAGTTTAATATTAAATATAATTTAAAATAGTTAATAGTAAAATGGATTTATCTTAACGTAAAACTGCCCGTGTTATTCGTTAGTGTAAGACAGCGGAGTCGTTGGAAATCGTTATTCATAATGATGACCGCACTCTAATCGTTTTGTGCGTATAAATACCACAACAGAGATAATATTATTATAATATAGGTGGGTTACCGCTACTAGAAATAGTGTGGCCAGGACGAAATAATACATTGAACGACGAGCTAGTAATGAGTGGTGCTGACCAAATTCGTTTTAAGACACTAAACCATGGAATCATACGGGACCTGCAGCTCGCGCTCGCACACACAAACACACAACACTCGCGTGATGCGAGGAAAAGGATAATTTTGTTTTTTTCTTAGTGCGTTCCACCGCCACCGCTGCGATCTGGCGGCGGCGCTTTTCAGGGGATATGCACTTTCGCTGTATCGATTCGCCGCCGGCCGGTGTAGGCGCGCGGAGCTCGGAAAAGCACTTCCTCGTCCGCGCCGCCGCCCCCGCCGCCGCCAGCGGCGATACGACCGCGGACGGACTGGACGGAGGGCGGGAGGACGCGGGCGACCTAAAACGGTTTTCGATGCATTGACCCAAACTGCAGTAAACTATTTCACATGTTCGCGAAATACGTCAACACCGTCACGTATTTCGTTTAAACGGTGTCGCGTATTAGGTATAAAGGACATTGGGGCGTTGCGAAAACAAAACTATAAAGTCCACCGAATTGCGCAGTGCCACATAATAATAATGATAATAATAATAATATTTATGTCGAATCGAAAAATGTCTTTTGGAAAAATTGCATTTATAATATTATTATATTATCACGTCACGTCGTTTGTCGTAATATATTAATATAAATTATATAGTGTACGAAGAGTTGTGTACAATATTAACTATTATGTCATTGACGGTTGTTGCGAATGCGACTGACGCTCGTAAAATGTACATCGTAAAAATGTTGACGACGAAAATGCATATATTATTTTTATTTTGTTTTAAATCGCTGCAGCGACCTCCAAAACATTGCCCGCGTTAAACGATCGATCGGCTGTCGTCTGTAAAACAGCTAACCGACTGCTGCAGATGTGTCTGCATAATATTAGCACTTACGGTTCGCGTGAAATGCTCAATGATGGATTTTTGATCGGTTGGGGGAAGGGGGGGGGGATAAACGATTTAAGCGCTGACAATATTTACACACCATACATTAAATTAATTTTAATTCCAATTAATTAATAAGTTATGAAATATAAATTTTACCGTACATAATTGATATTGAAAATGTCTGTGTAAGAGTAGGTACACAATCTACCAAGTTTATTAATTTAGTGCACTAGATATTTTAGTCTATTAGATTTATTATAGGAAAATGTTCGCAGCTTAAATTTATTTTAAGAACTTTCTGCGTTGCGCGAATATAGCTCACGTTATAATTATTGTGTTATTACGATATTACGTTGGTAGATAAATCGATGAACCAATAATAATTATGTCAATAGTTCAGCAGTAGATAATAATACAATGTATAGCTAACGTCAACAGTATTTATTCTTCAATTGGCAAACAATACGTAAGTCGATTCAGTATAAATAAATAGAACCCTAGGTTGTTTTCTTTAAACAATCAACAATGATTTTTTCTTGTTAATTTACATAAGTCATATTATATAGGTATCAGGTATATTATGTACTTAAAGCATATTATTAACTATTCAGTATTAAGTAGAAATGTTGAGTTCCTTAATGCAGTACCTACTAATTGTATTTAAGTTTTTATTATTTTTAAAAAATAAAAATGGTTTAACTTTGAATACATTTTTTTTTATTTTTGTTTTTAATCATAGCGATTTTTTAGAGACGTCAGCCTCTATTTCCAAGGATATTTTATAGTTTATTTATATTATTTTAAATAATTTATTTCTTTATTTCTAAGTATGGTCGGTTCAACTTGAACTTATTGTTGATGAAATCATCGCATTTATTATATTATTATAATGTTTATTGTTAGTTTATTGTAAGTTCTGTACCTGTATCTATTGACTCTTGAACTTCCTCGACAACAACTAAGTATGGGTGCGCCATACTTGGAGATCAATAAAAAATGTCTTAAATATGAAACTCCTCTTTGAAAACCATGATACACAGCTCCTGATACATTTCAAATGCAGAAAAATCTGAATTATTTCCATAACTCCATAAATCCTCCAGATTGAATTTAACCACGGTGGAAGATGCAAACTGCCAAACAAAATCATCAAGCCATCAACACATATTATGAACTCTGTTTAATATCATTGACTCTCTTACTATACCTCTCAGTAGAAAACATCGATTAAAATTAGGTTTCCCTAATCAGACTAATTTCCCAACGTTAATCATCTGTAATAATCTCTCTTGACTTTTTTTTCTTAACTCTGCGAAAAATAAGTTTTAAAATGTATAGCTGTGATTTTAAATGGTGTATAAATAATTCCCGATACTTAATATTTAGCACTTTTGAAAAGCACATTACAACTAATCAGATAAATAAAATAAACCAGGTAAACCGACGTTATATCGTACTGCCTGGAAAAGAATAAAACCTTAACTGTCCCTCAATTATTATTGATACCACAATCTTTTGACTGTGGCACCCAGGTTTTTCTCCAATTCTACAAATATTTTCTTAAAATCTATACAATAATATTGTTAATCTTTTCAATATTTTCTCTGCCAATAAGTTGGTCAAACCAGCCAAAAACTCACATATCTGATGTCGAACATGCTGATGACAAAGCCTCATATCATAAGTATACCTACACTGCCACTTATTATCCCTAAATCCATTAGGACCTCATCTCTCTAAGTAGGTACTTATGAACTCTTTTGGCTAAAATTAAATAGCACGCTACTTGATATTTTTGCTAGGAAAGAAAAATCTATGAATCATAAATATGTTTTTGAGGTGAGGGTTACCATGGTAACAATAATATTAAAAGCGTTACGAAGATCAGACTCTCGAAAATCTGTTAGAAAAAAAAGTTGTAGTCAGCCCTAAAATGTATTTATGTTAATAAAAAAAGAATGTTGAATAATTTACTCAGTTTCAGCGAAACGGATCTGTCTTATACAGTTATACCGATATTAATATAAAATAAGGAATATAAAAAGTAATATCTTTCTCCAATAATTCCAGTTAACCTTAATATTAATTATATAAAATAGTTCCACAGTATTGTTGGTTTTTTCTGAAGGGCAAGGAATTTATTTTTAACAAAAGAAGTTGCTTAATTTACTGATCTGGTGTGATTGATTAAATTTAAAAAAAATATTATGTTCAGAATACATAAAGCATAATTATTTCTAAGCCATAGATCAAATAAATAATCACTGACTTTTTTAAGTACATTCAATCTGGCGTTAAAGTCTTTAAGAAAAAGTTTGTAGTAACCACTACACACTTGGAGCATAGGTAGCTAGATACCTAGTTAAAATATTAAATAGGTAAGTGATCAGAATGAAACATTGTTATAAATATGTACTAATATTAATTAGAGATCCGGTACAAAACCATCGAAATAGTCTATAGTTACAACGATTTTTAATAGAACGATATAATATATGAACTCCCTCAAAGGACTTGTCAGACTGTTTAAGCAGTTAGGTAGGTCATATAGTCAAGACCCTTCAGAGATAATTATAGGCCGTAAAACCGTTCAAAATCGTTGTGAGGACTCACACTATAAGACTCTCACTATAAGTTGGTGGTAAAATAACTTACAAATCTAAAAACTTATGTAAAATATTATGTTACAACATTTTGTTGACTAATTTAAATAAATTTAAATAAATAAATATAGGACAATATTCTTAAGTAATATAAATTAGTGTTCATGTTATTGGTGTTGAAATAAATAATCCTTGATATGCAACAACCTTTGCTGGGCTGTTAAAAATGACGTACCTTGGACTTATCCACTATCCAGTCATATATTATATATATATTTAGGGTTGAACTGTGTCGGTAAAGGTCTATTGTCATATTATAATTATATAATGACCCACAAATTTACATACAAACTATACAGGACCTTTGAACTAGGACTTTGAAAAAGTTTTTCGAAATCTTAATTTAAAATTATACATACTACATTTTGTTATTTAAGTTTTAGTACCTACCTAGTATATTTCTTTATTTTACTATTGGACAATAGTAATATTACACCTGTTTCAAATATATGTATTGATATTATACTATTATTGAATTATTCAAAAATTATAAAGTTATTCAAGCATGGAGATTGTTAGGTACCCGATATTTATTTCTATTATTTTACAAACTTTTTTCTGAGCATACAATTCAAAATCAATATTAACAAGAATAAACAAAAAAAGTTGAAAATTTCAAACCAACTCTTATAGCTCAAAAAGATCCAAACATTTTAGAAAATAATATAAATAAATATTCGACGAAAATTTCATGTATCTACATGATTGTTTATTTTTGATTTATAACAAAATAACAAAATCAGATTTGTCATAAAATTTATATTTTTCTCGTTTTTATATATTTTTTTTGTAGTTTTTCGATTATTAAGAAAAATACAAGGAAATGAATTGTTTACTTTTTAACAGCACCTTAAGTACTAGAACCAATGAGCAAACAGAAATCAAAGAAGATTCGAAGTTTAAGATCCATGCATTTTTTGTACAGTAAAAAGTGACTTCAGGCAGACAAGCAATTGAGAAAAAACTCATATCAGCTTGAAACCAATATTATATTTATCACTCCGCAGAATCAAAAGTTACACCTAACCCGATGTCTCCAATAATAGATTCATAAATTGTAATCGACTCCACAGTTACAATGTCCCACGAGCTTAGACATACATTTGGCTTAAAAAATTGAAACAAAAAATGAATCGCAATAGGCATTAAATATTATACATGGCAATATGTAGCTTAAACAATTGGAGTAAAGAGGAAAAAACGTGACACTGAAGGGCATTAAAAGCAATAACATTTTAATCTTTTATCATGTTCTATACGAGTACATTACATAATATATTATAAATAACAACAATTTTGTTATATATTGTGTAATCAGTATACGGATGAACATTTAACAGTGTTAGGATACTGTTAGTAAGTACTACTTAATAAACCTAGCAAGTATTATAGTTATATGTGTGCAGCAAACGAATAAAAAATAACACGCAGATCGGTCGGGAGAGCATTGCTTTTGAATTTTCGCGTGTAGATGGTGCACCGGTATTGCCGGGACTCGAAAGCTTGGAGCAACCAAAAAATCACCCTGTCGATAAGTCGTGTGAGACATTGCCGATGCACCATCGTATAATAACTGCATATTAGTTGTATGATGTTCGCGATTGACGAACAATAATCGACCATACATATATAAATATATTATATACTAATTTTATCGATACTTTAAGCGGCACTGCGCTGAATGAAATCGGCATAGGATTAAACTATAACATGAGTCAACTGAGTGTTTTTTTTTTCTAACGAATTCGCATTATTGTACAACACGCACATTACCGGCAATATAATTTTTTTTACCTCGTTTTGTGTAGGTAACTGTAACAGTTCATAATGGCATTGTTATAATTATTATAATTTTTCTCCCTTGAACGAAAACATTTCAAACCTTTACATAGTAATCGAAGGTTCTTCCTAAAAAAAAGCGTCTACCTTCAATCTACATATACACTGACGTCATCGGTGAGGTTTTCATATTAATATGTATGCTTCAATTTGGTTAGTTATGAAACCATTAAGAATTGTGCATAAAAACTGTTAGTTAATTTTAACACACTACCTAACACAGAGACACATTATTCCTATATTATTATCATGTATACGCAAATATTAAATAATATATCTACCTTAAGTTAGAGACATAATTTTATGTTTTATGATATCATACGCGATCTGAAAATAAAATAAAAAATATAAATAGTAAAATGATTTAATAATATTGAACAAACTATTTAATTATAGTGTATAGGTGACAGATATTATTATTATTTGTCACTTTTGAATCCATATATAGGATATGCATGATTTGCTATTAGTTTTTTCGTCTTTATCATTCTTACACTATTATGTAGGTATTTTTTATAATTCATATAGGTACCTATCGTGCAATTATGGTTTTGCCACTGTTGAAAATAAATTGTATCGTGTAAATATTTTTTCTTGATGGTCATTATTATGTTAATTTTAAAATGTGTGTTAAAAACACTTGATCTCACTTATAACAGATTAGCTTTCCAACAAAATGTGTACCCGAGACCGTATAATCTAATTAAATTGCAAGTCGATACAGTCTACACTCTACAGCACAATGATGATACGTTAAACGAGAATTTTCCTCTTTGTATTGCTCTTTTATGACGACGAAAATTCATCACGAAAAAGAAACTCGTCCATTACGATAACCTATCCACAGAAGATAGGTATCTAAGTGTATTTTTCCCTTCTTAGTTTAACTCAGGGAAGTGTGCAGAAATTCTCTATATTATACCCTCCCCCCTCTAAACACGAATATACATTCACATCCAGTAGTATACACTTTGAATATTACCGTATATGATGGAATTCAAACGATTTTTTTTCAGGTTAAAATAACAACGATCGGGTCTTATGCGCCGTGATGTATATTGATATCTTATTTCCATTACACAGTTGCAGTACGGATCTAAAGTCTTGGAAGTTAAGTCACTGTAACGTGCATAAGTGGAACAATATGTATATAGGTACACCGAATAGTGAATATATCAGATTCCATCGAGAATGTAATATAGCTGACTGCGAAATGATTAAGCGGCAAATATAATATTATATAATACATACTATATTATACATGTATACGGCTCGATCGATCATAATATTCCCCCTCCTCCTCCTCCTCCTCCTCCCTCTCGTCGTAGATATTTCGGTAATCCAGGATAGATAATCGTCCAGCCCCTGTGGGCAATACATCTAAAGTTATAAATAAAGTATGGGACTATATTCCTACTCCTCCTCGTCGTCGTCGTCGTCGTCGTCGAATAACATTCTATATAAGTACAATTTAATTTTCTAATCCAAGCACACCGAGAATATATATGGTTGAAGAATATGAAATTCGTCTGCTCGCCGATCGTGTCGTTAGGCTTTATAGGGTCGACACGATTCCAATACGCTTCGACGTGTGGACCGGACTGTGGTAATTAAATTATCACTGCGACCATAACCTCGGCACCGTTACCAGGTCTTGGGTATCACATAATGTGTACACCGTAAGCTCGTTGTGCATAAACGTATTAGAGTCGTTTTCCTATTGATATTGATTATGGTCATATTATATATACATAATACACACATACTTAGTGTGTCGCCATTTACTATTTGGAGTCGGCGCAGGACGGAAATGCCGTCGTTGCGTTCCAAATATAATGACTAAGATTTGGTGCCGTGACTTCAGGCTCAGATAGCACGAGACAAGCACAAACGTACTATGGTATCAGCTAATGGGTCGGTAGGTTTTTATACGATTAGTAATAACTATAATAACCAACCGAGCGTTATTGTATTTTATGATATTTTAATACATATAATTACCTACTTAATAAATGTCATCAAATATTTCATTCATTTTATTACGATGCTATTTATTATGTTTACTCGTATATATTATTGTTATTATTATTGTTCATTAGTATATTTATATTTATTTTTGAAAATTTAGCCTGAAATTATAATTTTTTGATGAGTATATATAAAGCAAAACTACAGCTATATTTTCAAATTAAAGTGAAAGCAAGCGCAAAGCGCAACGTTGTCTGCTTAATTAAAATAGAGAAGTGAAGTAAATGACTTGTGAAATAAATTATGCGTATTTTTGTAATCTACCCTCACCCCTTCTCCTCTAACAACCAACAATTCCACGCAGAAAATTTGAGCATTAGTTGATTGTACCACGAATGTCTTATAATGATTCCGCAGTTATTTCCACCATTCTGAAACACCGTACAATTATTATTTTATATGAATATATATTTTTTATAATAATAACGAGGAAATAATTTTAGCGTTTGTAACGTGTTTTTTTTTTAGGTATTTTACGATTTTTAGCAACTTTTTTTACGAATTAATTCATTATAATATAGCTGGATTTATGTTAATTAAATTATTTTTAAATTGCGTTTAATATATTTACGTGGATAAGCGTGTGACAGATTTTACAATAAATTTAATCGGTGGAATAATGTATATATTAACAAGGATTGCTTTTTTTCAGTTAATTAGTTAGATTTTTCAATTTTTCCGACACAGCATTACTCTTGCATAATGAGTTATAGTAACATACAAATAAGAAAAATAAATACAATCCATAATAATTTATCAAAATTAAATTATCCAATAACAAACATTAAAATTAAAATTGGATTAATTGATTTTTTTAAATAAAACATTTGATAAATCACGGCTGTCCTTATCGCCTGTAATATCACACATATATCAACTGTTAACCTAATTATTATAATTACAGATTGTACAGCAGAGACAAAAAAATCATTCATTTTGGTTCCAAGAAATAATATACTCCAAATTAATGTAATTCCTCAGATTATTTTTGATTGAAAATTATGTAATACGTATATACCTACATTATATACAATTCGATTTATTTATAGTACTAACGAGATATTAGTATGATGTTAGCCCACTTTGGTTCTTTTGTTTGTCTTTAGGCAGTTTGGGTGATAGGTTTGAAATTTGATCTTTTGTTCTTAAAGGAGCCAACTTGCAGGCGTCCATCGACATTTGGGTTAGCTGCAGTCATCTTTTCAGACGATCAATTGAAGATTGGTAGTAGAAGTTATGTTCGCCAATCATTTCAATAGACTTGAGCTGGAACGATCAAAAAAGTTAATAAAGTTTCTTAAAAAAATATATATTGGTGGTTTCCGCCGATTTCCCCTTGCCGATGCTTACAACGTTGATAGACCATTCAGAAAAATTGTTGAATTCCAAAGGAGTATTGTTCAATGGAGACTTCCTCACTGTCTCTTATTGTGCTAGTACTAAGAAACGATTTGTGGTACAGAATCATTTTTATTTTTTTATTTTTGTGGTGAATTTTGCTGTGAAAAACTAGTACGATTCCTTTTACTTTTGGCGAGACCTGAGAACAATCATCGGACTGACGACTATTCAAATTTGCAGTGCCAGGTGGAAAGACTGAATCAAAACTTTAGTAGTCAAAGATTTATTTCGGCGAGCAGTCTATAGATTGCTGGACATTTTATAAATATTATTTTGGATATCTATAATTGATATGTTTTTAATGTGTTCATCCATACACTGTAGCATGAATACTGATTAGAAGATATGTATTGATATATATTGAACCTTCAATTTCACACAAAAGTAACTACAATATTTTTTAATAAAATGATGTATTGGTAAATTTTGTGATCTTTGAATTTACAATATATTTGTATTTAATGTTAGAACTTTAGAACAAAAAAACAAAATAATGTCGAAGCGCAACAAATTGCGTGAACGGAATTTACTTCCACACACGAAGTGAATTCAAGATATTAAATAACTATCAGAAATATTATAGTATATTCAAATGTAAGGCTATAATATTTTTTAACTACAGTTATCTCATCTAAATTATTTTCTCTTAATATCTTGTATGATATATTATAAAATAAATGTAATTATATCATAAATGGGAGTTTCTTAGTTTTCAAACTGCTTTCGGTTAATTTTAGTAACTTGAGGAATGGAAATTAAATTTCCACAATCTATTTCTCTGAATCAAATATATTTGTTATATTTGTTATATTTGTTTATAAATCTCTTGAACAACCTGTTACCTGTAGTTTTACAGATATGTGATAGTTGGGACATTTAATCAACTATAAAATATTAAAATTTGTTGTCAGAGAACATTTTTGCTTTTTAGTGAATAATTAGATGCTAAAAAGTAAATATTAATGATGGTTTTCAAAATAAAAAATAAATATAAGAAAAAACATAATTGTCAATACCTTAAAGTCTCAAAAAAGTTAGTTGACACTAGAGACTTAAGACGTTGAATTTTTGTGTACATAAAATATGGTCTTAGCATTTTATTTGGTTCTTATTTCTATAACATGTTAAATTTAATATAATGAGGAATTGAGGAAAAATAATAGTAACTGAAATTCTTCATTATTTGATTAGTTGTATAGTAAATCAAAGTTTTGATTAAGCAAATGAATATAAATATTACTTTTATCATTATAACCTTGCTTACTAAATTTTACAATAAAAATACAAAAAAAAAGTTCAATATTATTTTACATATACAGAGATAAAATATGATTGCATTAAAACATTGAATGTATGTTATAAAATAGTAGTGTACAAACTGATCTTTACAAAAAAAAAAAATATATATATATTTTATAATATGGTAATAAAAGTATAGATTGTATTCGTCAAAAGTAGAACTATGTATTCAAAAAAATAACGTTTATTCATAATATAATTCGATAAAATATGTAAAAGGTAGGTAAAATGTTATGAAAGTCAGATATTCAGAGAATAACATTAAAAGATTAAAGATTAATAGGTACCGTGTAAATATAAGCTTTTTATATGCTAAATTTCATAAAATTTTAATCACCTAATAATAATCATTAATCGCATACAGTACTTTGGTGCGTGATACAATATGATCTTTTTTAAAATAAATATTCTTATGTACCTAGTTGCGTACTTGCGTTTTAGCGATGTTTCTATTATTACAGGTTTGATTAAGAAATTATAATATTTTGAACACACGTATTAATATATGTATATACAATATAAATATATTATTAAGATATTAAATTATTATTTTATAGCATCTTATAAAAACCTATTGCGTACTAATAATGTCTCATACATCTTTTATTGGATACCTAGGTATTTAGGCATGTAGCTATTTTTACACGAAATAATAAAACTTTTCTCGTTAAATGTATCATTTTGGGTAGATACACTTAAACGATTACCTCATAATACGTTAAAATTGTACTATTATATTACATTATCATGACGATTTTCAATTCGATGAATACGAATTTATGTGTACTTTCGCAGAACGTGCAACGAAGGCATACCTGTAAATAGCAATATGAAGTAATGTAGACATTGCATTTCTCTTAACCGTTCAACGAGCGTATTTTTCTAGGTAAGTACTCGTTCATATTATTATTGTTTATTTTAATATTTGGTAAAATGCTTCAACTACCTATACATTATTATCCTACATTTACTTAGTATCTAAAAGAGCAATGTAAATATATATTAAAATACATTGTGTTCGTGAAAGTATAACATAATGTTAGGAAATATAAAGGACTTCTGATTTAAATTTATCTTGTAGAAAAAAGTACTAATATAAGTCATATTAATATTTGATATTATTTTATAACCGTCGTATTTACTTATATCGCATGAATGATCTATCAAATGCCTTTTTTTTGTGGAAATTAACTCTTAGGTATTGTGCAACAAAAATGAAAATTGTCCTCACTCAACAATAATATTATAAAGAATTTAGGTTTCATATTGTTTATATAATTATGATTTTAAATCCTATTTCTCGTTCTGAAAACCGTATCTCTGCCTATTGATAACAACTGTAATATTTATCATTGAATTCCTTTGAATCAAATCGAATACAATAGTAATTTATACGGTCATACTATTATTATAACCATTACAATATTGCGCTGTCACCTATCGTGGTCGTGTTCAGTAATCTGCAGTATATATATATATATATACATAGGGTTTTGATTGATTTTAATATCAATAATTTACTACGCAGATTTGACAAGTAGTGTTACGTTTTAGACGTTTAATGCATAATACATCATGTGAAAACCGAAAAGTACAATCGTTAATAAAAAATTCATCTGACTTGTGTATTTCGATAATCCAAATACGACACAATAGAACAGAAACAGTAGTATCTTGGATTGAAGATTAAACGATTTTCGCTAAACGTTTGATCGCCGAGTGTTTTGGTTATATCGAGACCAAAATCTGCAATACTGCAGTGAATATTAATCGGATAAAACATCAAAAAGTTACATTTAATAAATATATATCCAGGTACTTACTAAATTATATTATGTAGGCATCTATTCTAAGGGCTATGAAGTCCACTTCAGTGCCATTTACATAAATCAGAATTTTCGTATTTGAATGCGAGTTGTCATAATAGTACTTACGGGCGACTAATTTGAAGGTAGTTTTTTGTTTTGTGATAATTTGTTTTCGGGATAGATCCCTTTTAACTATTTCTATACTAAAAGGACCGTTTAGTTAAAAAATAATATGTTCATACATATTTGTTTCTTATTTGCGTGATATTATTCCGCGGCTTAAAATCAGAATTTCTTTTTCTTTTAATTATTACGGTTGAAATAATATTAGTGTTTACATGGTGATTTTTGAAGTAATTTGGATATTTTACATGTAAGCTTATAGCTTATAAGTTTGCAGCAGCCGTGTGTATTGTTTGTGCAATGCGCGCACGTCAAGCTTGCGCACATTATTGCCCTTCATATTTTGCTTAGACTTGCCAATTTCGCCTTAAATATCACATGTGCCGAGATACTTGGCCAAGGTTCATATTGCTACTGAGTGCGTACTTATATGTAATATGCTACTCTATAGGCTTTCATATAGGCCGCAGCCAACTTGTTAATATTTAAGTGCTTAGACCAGAAATCACAATAATTATAGGAATAATAATGTGAACACGTTATGGTATAGCTTATATAAACGGAATTAGTTAATAAATAAGTGACTTTAATTACACTCGAGTGCACTATAAGTCTATAACAACAACACCATGATCGGCTCGTACACGTGTTAGTGGAATATAATGTATAAAGTTACAACTACTTACAAGCCTATACGACACATCGACGTCTTACTCATAATACCATTTATATTTGGCACATTCATTGTATAATATATTATTATTACGTTGGTACAAATTTTGGTTTTTGAATGAATATGAAACGATTAGGTACCGAAATCCCACTTTGCTCGAAAGTGAATTTGACTGAATGACAGTATTGCGTACATAATATGATCGGAGATATCAGAAGAAAACGTTCATAAACAACCCGATAAAAAAGAACCGGTTAATAAATAAGAACCGTTAAATCAAAATTCCTTTTAAACCAATGGTTACATTATAATATATTAATATGATTCAATCAACAACGAACATGTTCGATATTGGCCTACGCGACTTCATAATAAACTTAAAAAATTGGTACTCTCGAACGTTTTGATTTTAGTTGGTCAATTATTATTTTGTCTTCAACTTAATGCAATTTAATATCATAAATTCATATCGAAACACTCTTGTATTAGTAATTAGTAGGTACTATAGTCAATAAGAATATTGCTCTAATTAATTAAACTTTAAAAAATAAAATATAAGGCTGGGAAATCGTTAGTAAAAACCGTCGTTATAATACATAGTCCCTAAACGTCAATACATAAATTATCAAACATTTAAATTCACTATAAGTTATTATTAAAAAAAAATGTAAACCGTCCATTGATAATTCCCCGTTGATATGATTAGTGAGAAGATAAAATAATTCCAATCGACGGTATAATATGGTTGTGGTTAATCGGCGGTTTTTCAAGAGAATTTTAATTATACGCTCAGTGGTGGTATTATTTTATTTCCAGGTCGGTAAAAAATAAATAGTCAACGGTCATATAATTATTTTTGCGATTGCGTTTAGCTCGTTTTTGATCATAAGTCATGTCAATATCTCAAAAAATACGTCCTATCGGTTACAACTATTAAAAAATCGAATACCCAATAAAATTATATAGTTAATTTGCGCGTGGCCATTTCACATAAAAGTAAAGATAAAAACGCGACGAGTCCGTAAATGAAATTCATGAGGGATGGACACTTTTTTTTCATAGGCTTAAATAAATAAAAAAATATCGTCGTAAAATAAACGCAGGCATACAGACGATTTTATTCGCATGGTATTTCACCATTGCGAGTTTAAAAGATAATTTTCTGAAATTCACATCCGAACGATTACTTATAAATAAAGTGTACTAATAGGTTTATCAAATTTTTTACTATGCCTTTATCATAACTTTCTGCAGGTGATAGGCATATCTAAGTAGAACACAGAACAATGGGAATAATCACGTCGTGTGATAATTTATTGTTCGCGATCGATAGCAACTTTTGACGCAGTAGGTGGGACCAGTGTCACCCAATAATGACCTTTCCGTTTTCGCCCCCCCCCCCCAATTCACCCAGTTCTTCTTTGGAAAAATATCTACAACGTATACGAAAAAACACCGTGCAAATCGAGTTGGCACTTTGGGGATTATCCTGGTAAAAAATTATTGACTCTATTGTATACCTATAGTTCAAATAATTTTTTTATTAGGATTATACTGTTACAAAGTTAATACACAAATTTATTAAATTCAATTTAATATGATTTAACGATGTGATAAATGATAATGTTGGCGTTCTTAATGCAATAATAATAATAATTTCTTAATTACAGAAATAAATTACAATTACTTCAATTTTTTTTGTCATGCACAATAGGTAACAGAAAAATTAAGATGATTAATTTTCAAATAGGTATACAATATGTAAAATAATAAACAAATAAAACAAATAATAATTATAATCAATATAGTAACAAGCAAAATATTTCTTACAAACAAGCTTAATGCTTATTATATCATTCTTAAAATGTATCATATTATTTAATATTTTATAAATACCACAATATTGTAATTTAAGTTGCATAAATCTTTTTTCTAGTATTTTCATAATATTAAAAAACGGATTGTTTTGTTATAGGTAGAATGCTAGAAGCTCTATAAACATAAGATTGAAATCATAAAATCTAATAAAATTATTTTGCTTTTTGTTCAGATTTTGTGTTTGTGTTACCAAATATGAATACTAATAGTAAGTAGTATACAATACAAATTAGAGCGGAAAAATGATTAATATACAATTTTTCATTACAATTTTTTTTGTTTATCTATTAAACAACAAAAAATGCGTTTTAAAAATAATAATTTTGTCGATGCTTTATTTATTAAATATCTTAATTCTATATTCATTGAAAAAAAGTCTGGAGTCTAATTTTACTTCAAGATCTACAAGTACCCTGCATTTACTTGATACATATTAACATTATCCAACGAATAATCTTTTGTAGTAATGTATTATTACATAGTTATCACTAAAATACCACCCAAAACGCATTGTCAAACGTGATATAATAATATCCTATTCCGTATCGGTTATTTAATATTAATTGATAGTAATCTTCGGGTGTGCTGGAAGATCTGCGTGCGTGTTATCTATTCCCTCGTTCGACGATGATGCAACGAATTCGAAATGCGATTATTATTATAATTTATTATCATCATTATCATCATCATCATTACCACCATCGTCTCCGCCGTCAGGCATCTGCAGTATCGATCATAATGTAAGCATGCGTGGCTGAATTGATATTAACGAGTATCCCGCTAACCATTCACATGCGGCGGAATATTATTATTATTGACATCGCATCAGCAGTATAATAATATTATAACATTTTTTCTTATTTTTTTCCTTCTGAAGAGCTGCGTGAGCGTATCGTCGAAACGGAGTCCCGCGTAAGCAATATTGACACGCCGGTCGTGTTCAGGGCGAGAGGCCCATTCAGTTTTAGCGCCCGATAAAAATGAATTATAATGCACGTTTGCAATGTGTTCGCCCCCTATTGGCAGTGAAAATAACGCCACCCCGATATTATAATAATGATAATGTTTTTGATGTTGTAATAAAAACACATCGTGTATTTATTATCGTATATCATAATAATATTATTATATATAAGACTTATTCGAGAAACGATTTTGTAGACTTTTGCGCGGTGTTTGTTTGCGGCGGTGAATGTTTCCGCTATATTGTTGTTCTTATCATCGTGTCGCCATCATCATAATTTCATAATCTTCATCATCATCATCATCATCACCGTCAACGCTATGCACTGTCGTACATACAACTGTTATGCCAAGACGTAAAATAGTGTCTGATGTCGTGATTTCGTTTACAGTTACATACATTACTACTACCAATGCCAGAGCTGAAACGCAAGTGCGCCCGCTCCGACTAAGGACGATAAATGCTAGAACTTCTATGTGTACCTATTTTGGTTTTGCAAGAAGGCTGACAAATCCCATAAGTGTGTACAAGTCAGTAGAGGGTATCTTGTCCTTCAAGTAGGGCGTACAAGAAAACTCTAGGAAAGGCACGGCTTAGATAAAGCTGGGTCCTATCGCTATCACGCGATGCTGTCGGAGGTGCAATACCATTGAAGTCTCTTCATCCCACCTCCAATAATAGCACCATAGATGTGACGATGATCACGGCAGATCTTGCACGATTTATTGCATGTAGGGTGGGCTTGGAGGCCGTTCTAGCTGTGCAGTGGCATTCGGCCCTGTGGCCTGTTCAAAATATAAACTATAGGGTCCACAGTTGATTAATCTAATGATTCAAATTCATCGATAAGCTTAAAATCGGTCAATCTCTGAAGAGGCCCCAATGTAGCACTTAACACCCACTAAATAGGCTCCCTCAAAAACATTTCGTATACATATTTAGCATCCATATTCATAATAGTCATGATTGATTTATACAATAAACTATGTTGCTAACGGCGAAGTCCCCACCTCTGTTGAGATATCAAGAGGAAAAAAATGTACCATCACGAAGAACCGAATGGAAAGGCCTAAAAAAGACGAATCCGTTCTCAGAGGAATAAATAAAAATAAAAAGTTAACGACCTCTTTTGCTTACGTGTACTGTTGAAATAATATTATGTTGTATCGTTGTCATGCCGACGTCATGTAAAATAAAAATACATTTCAAATTTTAGAAATTGTGTTTTTTCCCGTAAATATCCTCGAGTAATAGATACACTATATCCACGTACGAGATCGTTTACCGTATTATATTCATCCACTTCACCTATCACGTCCCACGCCGTAGAAAATTCAATTTATTTTTAAATACATTCTTATTTTCCAATACTGCAGTTGTATTGTCAGACTTGGATTTAGACGACCGACTGTTGTTGACTGTATAATGTGTATACAATACTTTTGAAAGTATTGAGATGCACTTCAAAGTGACATAAGTAAAATGTTTCTAAAATATAATATTGGAAATGGTTTTCTTCTGAAAAAATACATGTTTTGATTCATACTGCGTTTCAATGGATAATTTAGTATAACATACGGCTATCGTGGATTTGGCTTATGATAAAAACACTCAAAAAACGAAAAAAAAAATCTACAATATGGATTATATATAGGATATAATAGTATAAAATATAATAATCTATCCGATTCGATCAAAAATTAAACGCTCAGACATACAATAATATTGTGTTCTAGTTTATGACACTCTTATTTTGTCAGTAAAAAATATATAACGACGTTTAATAAACGGATTCATGGTTTGCCCAAGGTTTTGAACGTATATATGAAACTCAGTGACTCAGCCTTCTTTTTTTTCTCTTTTTTTCGTTTTAATGGGGTGCGCCATTAACGAAGTCAATTACAAAGACTTTCTCGGACATTTATTTATAGTTTAAGATTACGTTTTTTTAAACTAACTGCGAAATATACAATAGGTAGTTCAGTTTTAAAAATCTCTTTGACACCGCGGATAACCTTGGAAATAGATGATATCTACCACAATATTCTTTCTGACTTCAGTTGTGTTGCCGAGGACATACACACACTTTACTTTTAAAATTCAAAAAGGCCTATTGTAGTGACCAGCCGACCGGGGCAATATAATTGTTAAAACATAGATTTATCATGGATAGGTACTCCAATTTTCTCCAACACATAAACGACAGCGTTCTAGCTCTCAGCCATTGAGAAAATAATATGTGTGTCACTGTACTCGAATGTCGATCGATATTTTCTTTATAGGCCTAAGAGAGCGCGTTGCTTTTTACTCTTTTTTGATTAACGCTAACGACTTGATACTAATGAGTTGATTAATCTAGGGGGGTATCTTTGGTGGACGAGAATGTGAGGAGGGCGTGGCGAAAACGGTCTCCCTCCGTGTTTTTAACTGCATTAACATCATAACTGCAGAAAAGAAACACGTAATTAAAGCTAAACCGACATTTTCACCATTGACGTTTTTTGACGGTAATTTTTATTTGCATAACTTACACATAACTTACATTGTTATGTCATAATATAACTCATTACGTGCCTATATCTTGTAAGCTCATTAAGACAAAAATGTTTTATAGAGATATTTTACACTTTTAATGTGTAAGTATGGTATAAATATACGATTTTATATTATTGTACGTTCAATTTTTTAGCTGTTCTTCTGTATTTGTTATTTATGCAGAAGAAAATATTACTCATTTCATAAGCTGATCTCAATCTTAAATATATCGATTGCAACCCCCGTCGAGATTGATTGACTCTAGTCCTTCCAAGTATTTATAAATAATTGTAATCGATTACTAGCGCACGATTCTCGTTAGGCACTGAAATTATCGCCATAAATTGTCGTTCGTCGGTAGTTGTATTTTATACTCAGCAAGCATGCAGTTTTGAAACGATGTTTTCAAATATTTGTATTTAAAGATAGGATATTGAACATGCTAAAATGTGAGTGAGTACTTACACATTTTGTTAAAGTCTCAATAAGGTAATCGCAAGAATGATTGCATACCAAATACCATTTGCTAAAACATTAAAGTTCAATTGAAACACAAAATCATTTTTAGTCTAAAAATGTATTACCTGTATTACTTCTCGTATAGTTTTTTATTACTATTAATTTTTCATGTTGGGTGCCGGTGAGACGTCTCTTCAACATCGCACATAATTTTTTTTCGTACAAAATGTTCGCAATAGTTGCTCAAAATCATGATGAATATGTGCTAATTGCTTGTAAAAAAAAATAAAAATGTTACAATTTTGAATGTGCTGTGCTAGTCGTTTGAGAATCAAAATACTTATGTACAAGCAATGTAACACACATTATTAAATGTTCACATTTGCTACGCATGACATGATGATGTCGAACGTCTTCATTGGAAACAACCCTCTGGCAGATGCATCTCTAATGATGGTTGCGAATGCATAATCTCTCATTGCCAAGAAAAAAATTCGTCAGTAGAATGCAGTGAATTTTTAAGCAGTTCATCATAATATGTCCGCAGTGTTAGCGCGCCAATCACTCAAATACAATATGAATAATTGTCTTCGTATTGTGATTGAATAACAATATAGAATAATAATATTTAAATATTATGATGTAGTTCTATATATTGCGGTCGTTAAATAGTTATCGTATAATATAGCAAGGCGGCATTGCGTTATTCCTATACGAATCACAACTTTGGCTTTAGTCCATCACCACACACTCAGATGAACATGTTGTCTTATCTGACAAAAATGTAGATACTTATAGCCTGTGTGTAGTTTTTGTTAGAACCAAGCACCTAATCACCATAATATTTCACGCGAGGTACACTGAGTAAACATGTTTACCACTTATTCCGCAGAAATTTGCACAAAGCTTATGCATTTATTTCTTTTCGCTTGCACAAAATTAGAAACTCAGTATTCGTAGTGAGCGTGTGATTGACTCAACGACATCTGGTTTTGATGTCAGGACCCAGATGTTGAAATATTTCTGATTATTGTACGAAATATTAAAAAATGCATTTCATGCTCTTTAAATAAACGAGTTATAATGCCGTTAAACCGCTATGTGTAAAATAATAATTATTATTGACAGACAGAACGAGTATGAAAGATTTAAATTTATCGTGTTGCAATATGAGTAAAAAACACTGCAGTCCAAACGGTTTAACGATTTTCTGAAAATAGCTTATTGCTACAAATGCTGAATAGTGTACAAATTATATTTTTTTAGATTTCGGAAAGATATTCTCGGACAACGTTTATTACGAAGCGCGTTTATATTACGTATTTCCGCGGATTCTTCACACGTAACAAATTCCGAGATTCGAAATAATTTTATAAAAGTGAAAACCCCAAAGTGATAATTACGTCCGGGACTTTTGAATCCGCTTCCTCAAAAGTTTTGACAAACGTTTAACGAGATAGAGGGAAAAGTTTTGTCACGAAAGTTTTACGGATGGCCGTGAGTTTCGGGCGAGTACAAAACAAGTTACTTCATTTTAACTGTGAAAAAACAAAAAACTATTTTACTATTATTTATTATATTATACCACGGTGGTGAAATGATTAATCTTTTCAATTAAATTTAATTAAATCTTGTTCGCAGTTTTACTTTTTAAGACACCAATGTGATTTATAATATTTATAACCTACCTACTCTGTGCGGGCTAATAGCAAAATGTCACGTGTCATAAGAACCGTGGAAAAATAAATAATTTTTTTTACACCGACTCCTTTTTAATATATTAATATCATTATAATGGACATTGAGATCAGTTAGTTAAAAAGTCAAATCGCAACTAAAAAATATACATTTTTGCTCTGTATTTTTAACGTTTGGTGGATCAAATTTATTTTTGAATTCAACTGTGCATAAAACCACAGAGTAATATTGAATTGTTCAGTAGATATAATATATCATCATGTATGAGCATTGGTACCTATAATCGTTTAAATTTTATTTAAAAGGAAATAAGCATTTCTCGAGATACGCACCTTCACTGTGTGTACATACACTGCTATTGAATTTATTAGTAAGCCTTTTAATGTACTCTTTAGGCATTCGATGTTCGTTAATTCCGTGCAAGAGTGCACTTATTACCTATGTACATATTGTAATAATATAAATCATACATTATGCATTCCGTTTTCTAGTTAAGACACAATACTGCTTCAAACAGTGTTTAGATTTCAATTCGATTATACAAACACATGATATTATGTTATATGGTACATATTAATGTCCAAGGTAGTTTAAGAGTCTGCACTGATTTTGAATATGAAAATGAAAACGTATGTATATTGTAATTTAAAAGAGTAAAAACTAAAAAAAAATACATTTATAATATTATGTATATTATTTTTAAATGTTGTTTTTCATTGAAATATTTTAATTATTTAAAAAACCTAAAAATTTTAGACATAACGAGTGTATGAACAGTAGTTTGAATCTATTTTTAAAGTTTGGAAACCGTGAATTGTGTACGTTTGGAATTTGGAATTGTATAATATATGTTTAACATGCATCGCTAGGGATGACTTTAATTTAACTACCTATTGACCAATTATCAATTTGTACTATACGCGTCAACACTCAACCTTTATCATTGTCCGTGAACCCCAAGTCCGCCTCGAATATTCTAAATATTTCGATAACGCTGTAAAAGATAATGTAGTAATATTATTTATTTATATCTGGGTTCTCATTTTTTTTCAATTTCAGAGCATTAATTGTTATTTTGTTTCATCTTTCAAATAAAAACCACCATATTACAATTTCCAAAAAATGTATTTTACATATTATTTTATTTGAAATATGTAAACTAAAAATTTGTCAAAATAAACAAAAAAGTTATTTATTGTGAATTTATATGCCAAATGCGTATAACATAAATATTTGAATATTTAGTTTAAATAAATAAAACATTTTACTTTTAAAACTTCTTTGTTACTATCTACTTTATGTCCTTATTTTTCCATACTTTCAAAATATGCGCTTTATGGAACACGCAATTTTGTTTTACCTTAAAATACAGTGCCTTTAGTATGTATACAAAAGCATAATCATTTTCATCAACATAAATTGTCAAATGCTTTTACCACGTTCTTCAATATTTAAGCCTCTTGTCACGATGCTATTTTGCCAAAATATGTTCCTTTCCAGTGCCACGTATTCGAGTTATTAATATTTAAGGTCTCGGTGCGTCGAAAAAATACACATACTTACCTATCTACCTACCTAGTGGTTTTATAGATTTACACAAAGTTTTTTTTTATTCCTCCGTCGATGGTGGTTACTTATTCATCTATCTCCAATTCACGTAAAAAATAAAACGAAATAAATACTCGAACTATTCCAAATGAATTATTCTCGAGATCTTAATATTTATTAGTTTTATCCTGCGGCAGGTGGTAGTTAGATATTCGTTAGTCTAAAAATGCAATCCATTACAACCAGAGTCTATTGTTTTAAATTTAATTAGGGTTATAATTTAAATTGGCCAGGAGCTATTTTATTTATTGGCATCATAAACTTTTCGTTCAGGTCGGATACGCTAAAAGGGGAGCTTTATGTGTACATAGCAGCTGCAGTTCCGTTCTTCAATTAGTTTCATGAGTATCGAGTATGCGATGTCGTTGGAAGAAAACAAATGTCTTATAAACTGCGAATAATAAAGTTATAAATTAATATATTTCCTATAACTTATAAATCTACTTATTTTAATGTTGAAAATAATGTATAAGCCCGAATTAAAGTAGAATAAGAAATATAATTGGTTGAAAATAAAACAAATGACGACAAAAATCAAAACATCGAGACAAATAGATTGATTATTATTAGGACTCGGATTTTAAAGCATGATAAATAACAAAAAATTCACAACATTTAAAAAAAATGAAGCACGTTTATTCTTTAAAAAAGCAAAAAAACAGAATCACTAAAAAATTAAATTAAATAATTATAATTTTATAAAACTGAATAAAAAAAAAAATTAAAATTAATTTAAATTGTAAAAAGAATTTACTAGGTACTTACTACGTATTTGGCAAGATTTTCTGGAGTGAAACTGACTCTATTATCTGAGAGGATGTTTTTATACGTAGAAAACAAACGCTCTACATCGACTGAAGTGATCGGTGCATACTTCATGCAAGAGATTTTGTTTAAATCAAACCCATGATAGTTAATTTCGTTTGATGAAACGCCTCACAGTATAGTATTAATGTCTAGTAATTGTTTCCAGCCTTTGTTTGTCAGAAGAACACAATTTAGTTTACACGAAATTGCAGTTGCAATATCTCCATTAGCTTCATTTAACTTCTTTTATGCATCTAAGACAATATTTATACATGTTGTCAACGATTCGTCTAAAATTATATATGTAATTTATAGTATTATGATGTTAAATTGTTTAAATACTTTATTAAAAGTTACCTTTTCCCTCTAATGTTGTAATAATATCTGGTAGAAATCTAAAGTTGGTTGAAATATACACAATATTTGATTGAAGAGATACATTTTGAAATGGTTGTTTCACTACTTTAACACATTGAGATTCTTCTTCGAAGTCTTCAATTACACTTTTTAATTCATTAAAATGTTTGCAATAATACTGGACAGCTCTGATCCATGTACCCCATCTGGTCTTTATTGCTCTTGGTAGTCTTAAATTTCGAACTGGCCGATATCGATGTTATACTAGTACTGCGCGTAAGTTCTTCAGACTATATGCTATAGCCGATAATCTATCGACCCATAAGCTATCTGTAGACCGATAATCTATATGTTTAAGGTCGTTTCACACTAATGGTACGGTCACAGTCATTATTGCGGGTTTTCACATTCCTTATTAAGTAAATAAACATTTATTTTTATTTTTATAGCTTAACAGACATAAAAATTCCGAAGTTAGAATAACTGAAAAAAGCAAAAAAAAAAAAACATTTAAACAAAAAAATTCGTTTATTTGGAATCAGATTGACGTGAAACGAATTTATGTATAATAATATTAGATTTCTATCTTAAATATATAAAAAGAAGCATTTCCTTTAAAATACGATCCCTAATTATTAACCATCGTCATAGTGGTCAAATATCTCGCGATTGAGTTGAAGTGTAACTAACAAAAATGTTTTGCTAATTTTTTGCAAATAACGGATCTATCGTTAAAATGGTATCAGCAGAATTGTTATAACAATAATATAATATATTTTTTTTTCGAGACCCTTATTATCGAGACGGCGTTCCGTGTATGCAATATTGATACAGCCGCAAGGGGGCAGTAACCATGCGTGTAGATTAAATCAAAATAATATAATCCATAAACCTTCTTTGTAATTAGTCATAATAATTATAATGATTATAAATTAACCCAGTAATGAATTGATTTTGAAACTTTTTAGCATTGTGTCATCGGATAGATAGTTAAATCACAAAAGAAGTATTATCGTGTAATTGTTTCACTGTAAATAGGATTTCACGCTCAGATGTATTGTCAAATTTCGGGTTAAAAAAAAAACAAACAAACAAACTGTACTCAAATTAATTGTCAACGGTCGAGCGCCTACCGAAATAATTCAATTTTGCTTTAAAAAAAAAATGAAAATGCAGTGTAATGGTGGTAATGTTTTAAGAAATGCCCACGTTAAATCAGTGCCCCTTAAATGGCCGTTGGGAAGGGGGGGGGGCTACAAATGCGGCCGTTATACTATGGTAATACATTTCGTCACTGCTAAAAATATATTACACGCATTAAAAAGAATGATTAAAAAGATACTCCGTAAATCTTTAAAGTCACTGTATTGTAATTTTTTAACGAACTATGGTTTGCATCTTACAAATAATTTCCATCGACTTTTTTTTCAAGCTCGTTATATTCAAAGGAATCGTTAATTCGGAGTGTTTACACGATTTTAAAGTTTAAACGAGCATTTTATTTCCAACAAAGGAATCGTCAATTTGTTAATCGCATTATTTCATCGAAGTTAATTGATAAAAAAATGTTTCTCTTCTACCACGCGTCATACAATATAAATCACATTCCGAATTCAGAATTCTAGTCCAACGATGAAATATCGTTTTTTCTGTTGTGGACTCGTCTCAGACATTGTCGATATTATAAATATTGTTCGGTTTTCGAAATATATAATATCATGTCTTTTGTAGGTTCTATAATAATATTAATACGGAAAATACTACTATTATAGTCTTACGATCTTATATAATAGGTACCTGCATTTGGCGCAAATAGTAGTTTGAAGGATGAGGAAGACTTAGACCATAGACATTTCAAGTAAGTATTATTAGTAAATAATATAATTATTGTTTACTAAAATTTTAAAACTGTACCTAATAAAAAATATATAGGAAAAAAATAATTTTGTTTTCATGCACAGTTAGTTAATTTAAACACAGACGGCAAGAACTATGGGTTTCCTCACATGAAACGTAGTAAATGAATAGTGGAAAACAAAAGAATTATCTCGTAGGTACTAGCCACTACCTTATTATTATACAGGTAATTGTTTAAAACGCCTTTGTCAACTAGTTCACGCTCACTTAATTGATATAAAATACTAAATAGATATCGAATGTACCAAAATTATTTTCATTGAATAAGAGACTTATTAAGTCGTCCTGGCCAGTTTGCGCCCATGAGTGTATTTATATTTCCATCGGAACCATACAGGATATAACGAACGAGTGAAATACTATTATCAACACTCAATCGGTTGTCGTCAAGAAACCGAAACAACTATTGTGTAATAATGTCATCACACAAAACTCTGTCATAATATTATTATTATCGTAAACTCTAAATGTATAAAACATAATGCACGTTTTCACTGTGTATATATAAAATACACCATACATGCTGAGACGACGCAATATTACTGTTCTCGTTTTAACTCCGAGCTCGTTTATTTTAACGATTTTCAAATTAGCAGCCCAGCCGGGCCCAGTTTCCGCCGCCGTAAAACACTGCTGCGAAAAGTTTGCGTATGCGGTGGTGCATTTTCCCTGCCCGATTTTGTAGTAATTGATTTACATTTCGAAACATACGGTGAGCACCGACTTGGTACCATTCCAACACGTGATCTACGAATTAGTATAACACTACATTATACGCAGTAATATAATCTATTTTATGTTACTAATTTTTTTAAACTATTTTAAGTCACCGTATATTTACATTATTATCGTTGTTTTTGAACAAACGTTTAAACGAATGTAGAACATAAATGTTATAATTATTATCGAGGTACTGAAAAATGTCCACCTGCTTATTAAATTATTTGTTTCTTTGATTTTTTTGATCGTTCGCTATGTTCCACTCAATATATATATATATATATATATATATATATATATATTATATTAACTTTAATATTCATAAGTATATATTTTTTTATAGATGTGAGTGTGGCAAATGCACTAGGTTATATTTTGTCGGTAAAAAAATTGCCGTCCATTTACCAACTTTTTCTAACACTCAAAATGTTAGGTCATCCCTTAAAGTAATATTTGTGATCATGCTTGATAATGATTTTTGAAAATTGCTTCATTGGTGAACTGTTACTAATTATTATTATCACACATAACTTTCAAATTTTTATTGATATTTGTTATGACTTATGATGTTTCGAATGTTACAAAAATAGTTATATGTTTCTGTTTTAAAACAAGAGAATTAATGGGTAGTTACCTATAACTTATAAGGTATCATTCACACCAACTTAAGGTTACCATTTATCATGTCGAATTTTTTTGTGTAAATTATCGGTATCTAAAATTCTTTTTTCATAAAGTGTATTATTATTTATTTTTAACATAATATACTAAAAATATTTTTATGTTTTATATTTTATTCGAAAATTATTGAAGATTTCGTTTTATGAAATTAATTTTAGGATTCACACTAAGTTTTTTTAAAATTCTATATGATCTACTCACACTTGTTGATAAGCTGCCATAATCAACGCCTACAACTGATATCAATTTCGAGATCTTCCCTCGGGAAAATTAGTCCCACGCACTTAACTCTTGTATCATATCAAACATTCAAACCCTTGGTAAATATGCTAGAAAACAGTTTCAGATGCATTTCTAAATTTTGTGAATAGTTTCTAAGTTGATATCGTGATTAATTTAAATTAGTGGCTATAAATAACCTTTGAATCTATCTCTGCACAATTTTCATTATATCTTTTAATCTATTCAAAATATTACCAAAAACTTAGTATTTAGCCGTTGTAAATACTCCAGCAGATACGCTTGATTATTTCATTGAAAAATCATTATGTTTGACTTGCAAATAACATACACCATAAGTCCATAAATGAGCCACCAGATTTAATTAAATTTTTTTCTCAGTTTTATGAAAATTTAGACTTATTGTACTGTATTAAAATCAGTAATTTTTAACTCCAATAAAACATATTCCATTTGATTTTTCAAAAATGAATTTGCTTTTGAATGTAATGTAAAAGTTTGTGGACCAAATTCATGTAATAATTGGAATTGTCTAATACTTGCATATGTTTGTTATTTGGTTGCGCTGACCTACCTAGTATTGATTTTTAAGATTTTTACTTTGTATTATTATTTAATCGCCAAATTTTCGTCGACATTTGATAGACGACTATACTGTTGGCTTAGATCTGTCCGCTCCAAGAAATTGTAAATGCGATATTGGTATTATTTTAAACCACACAATACTTTGAATTAGAAAAGCCATAACGCCAAGTGCGTCGTCGATGAACAATTCGTCCATAATATATAAACGGAATTTGTCGGTTTTCGACCTAATGGATATAGTTTGTTATAATATATATTATATTGTATTTGATTATTTGAACCTAAATAATAAAAATCATATAAATGAAACCGCTTAGGGAAGTCACACATACCGGACCAGTGTGTACCGCAGAATTGCAGTCGGGCATATAGTTTATTTGTATATATTATATTATATTATTTTAACTGCTGCAGATAAAAAGAAACAAATGGGCTTATAGTAGGGGATTTCAAAGACGAAATTGTTATGATTATAATATAATTTATATGTACATACGAGTTCAGGTCTGAGCTACGAACATACGTTGTTTGCATGTGTAAATGTAATACATTTTATACAGTTTTTCGCCGAGAGCCAAGTGTGTAGGCGATAAAAAAATATAAAAAACAAACCGTATGCGTTATTCCAAATGATTACACCACAAACTGCAAAATTCTCACAAACGATTCGGTCGTTCTCGTCGGTTCCGGTCGACCGTCTCATAACTCACAAGTAGATAATAATAATGTTACCGGGAGAGCTAAATAATCGCGAGAAAGGATCGTACGGGATAATAAACTCACACGGAGCAATTGAAAAGATAAGACAACGTAAAATGTGTGCCGTAAACGGCACTTGAGTATTTGTTTAGTTTTCTTCGGCTGAACCTCGATGATTATTTGACGTTACCAAACTATAGTGAATGATATTTCCCCCACCACTTTGTTTCCCGGGACCAATGAGAAAATTACATTTTTTAAGTCTTTTATACTTCACCTGACATCACTTTTTTTTCTTTTTTTTTGCAAATAAATAGCAATTTTTCTAAAGTGGTTAGAAATCCTGGGTTTTAGTGGGGGGGGGGAGGGGGCTGAGGTAAAGTTGGCCTCATCAGGAAATACATTTTTTCTGTGGAAACCAAAACCATGCAAATTCTAAAAACTCCATAGCAAATTCTAGCAAATAAGGAGAAATTTTTCTAAAGTGGTTTGAAGTTTCTGGGTTAAAGCGTGGGGGGGGGGGGCAACTTCACGCACGTTAATTTGATACCTACTAAAACAACAAATCACAGTGAACGTTAAATGTTCAGTTTGGTATACTATTTTATAACTATTTTTTACTATATTTAAAATTAATAAAACATTTATTATTGTGGTTATCATTAAATATAGGTTACCGACATCCATTCTTTGAATTTAATTTAATCGTAATATGTTGTACTTGGCGATTGTTTCATTCATCATTTTTTTTATCTATCTGTAGGTTTATTCCATGGTTATACAGTTATCCATAACATATCTAGGTAATACGGTACATAGGTATTATATAATGAATTATTATTAATTATACGTTTACCTTATATAAATTACAATACAATAATAGATAATATGCAGTAGTACTATAGCATAATAAAATGAACACTAACCGGTACCGGATGGTACCTATATGACTATATGAGCACATTATTTTATGATGGTATAGTATTATTATAATCCAATCTCAAAACAAATATAGTCGACATTTAAGACTGAATTAGTAAACCACATAGAAGTATTGTAAATGAGAGGAACTTATACATATATATCTGTTTTAGTTATTGTCCTGAGATTTTTTTTTGTTAAATTCTAAAACGAGTACTGTAATAAACTAGTATATAATATAATATTGAAATTTGGCTATTGGTTTTGGTATCGATATGACGGTATATAATATATCTATTATCTATAGTATATTTTTCATCGCGTACACAAATATGATATTATGCCACTAAATTGTATTATAAGCACGTACAGAAATCAATATTTGATACAAAAAAATAAATAAATAGACATACCTAGTCAGTAGTCTCTGGTGACTATACGAATAATCAGTTTTCGTGTATCTCTTAAAATCATATCGAAACTCTGAACATTTAGTCTACCAGTATTAATATTTTATTAACATAATCAAATGCTATAGTGAAAACTACAAATCATCCAGGAAAGCCGAGTAGATAAATTAAATTAATAAATTGCTAAAAAATAATTTACTTTACATCGTCCAATTACAATAGTTAATTTTTTTTTTTAACTCGTTAATTTTTTGTTATTTGAAAATAACAAAATATTTGTTTTGTTAACTTAAAAAACCGATTTATTGTAATAATATTCGTCCTTGGCGTAAACACTCTTATCTGTATGCGTGTACCGTGCAAAGCAAACCACTAATTATATATGCTAATCAGACCGGGCGTTTATTTATCATTGTCGAGTAATTATGTCAACTTTGATTATCAAAACCAAAACTTCTGACTTAATGATTTCACGACTAAAACATCTCAATGAAATAAAAATATTAAACAAATAAACCTCAAAATTACTATTCAATTAGTATTTAGGTACATAGCCTATTGTGGCAGTGAATCGTTTTGCAGAATTTTGGAGGCTATGCGGGACCTAACCAAGCGAAGAGCTAACGATAGTATCCAATTTATCACTTGAGTTTTAAAAATCTAGACTTAAATTTATACACGAGGTACAAACAGCGACGTAGTGTTACCGGATCGTTTAGATTAAGTATAAGCTTCTCAAGTATACTCGATTGTGAGTGTTCATCTTATTTCTGCGGCCACCATTTTATAATTATTAAAGATTTTTCATATATTATGTATATTATTTAGTTTAAATTAATGTAGGTATCTCTATACTAATATTTTTTGTCTATGAAGGCCAATATACCTGATGAATGTACTGGTTTTACAATGATGCTTGTTTTTAAATAGTTTTAAAAACATTTTTTTGTACCTGTTATCACGTTTTGAAGTAGTGAAAACACCCCTCGATGTTGCAGTTCTAAGTACGTAAAAATTTGAATGTATTTGGTGCTTTTCAAAATGATCAGGAAAAACTAAAAAAAAGTTACACACAAACGGGATTATTTACTCAACACTAGTGTTCGACAAAAATTGATTTTATTTGGTTTGTTGAATAATTATTCAAAAAGGAAGAACGTTGGATAGGTACTTGAAATGTTCAACAAATATTCATAAAACCTCTTTCTAGATATTATGATGTACCTAGTATTCAAATTTCGAGAACAAATTGTATTTATATTGAAATTAATCAACTAATACAATATAAAATGTGGATCCGATATGGATAAAGTTCATCTACTTATGATTTTGACCAGAAAACCTGACAAGTCATAGGTAGATACTCTTTATACCATAGATGCGATGTGGTATGTTTCATCTTTGGACTTTGGCACTTTGCCTTATATAACACGTATTTCGTTAAAGTTAAAACTAAAAAACATAGATTTAGCATAATTGTTTTATGCGCGGAGTGGTGATTGGTTTTTCAAATAAAAGTTTAAACGACGTCTAACACCGTCAGGATTTTAAGTCACGATCAACAGAGCCTTTTGTATGGTGTTTACTCAAACAAATTCTACGATAACTCGCTTTTGTTGTATAGTTACAAAGGTTTTAACGTATATTCTCAGCTAGACCTTTAAACGCCGAAAACCCGTATCGAATTATCACTCTGTAAAATGCCGAGAATAATGTATACGCACAGTATAATAATACGCATGGTTGAGAAATATTGTTGAATAGCGCACAAAAACAAGTCGGTGTAGGTAGTCTCGCAACTTACCATAATATGCTCTATATTACACAGTTACTATGTAGGTAGTTGTATAATATATTATTATGTTTTTGCACATTCAAAGTCCGTCTATTGTCTATGTCGATACCCTGCTATAGCAACAGATCTGTTTCAGAAACTATAAACATGATTAATTATAGAAATTATGGATCATTATTACATTAGTGTGGCATACAATTCGATGTGCTATAATTTGAGATTTTGTACAATATTCTACAGGATTACTTCAAGATGATGTCATTGAGAATACGAGGAAAACAGCAATATGTTTTATGATTAGATTTTTATGGACTACAATGAATTACAATCATTAAAATATTTTAAGCATTGAAATTAAAAAATACATATATCCAAACTGGATGTCTAATAATAATAAATATTAGTTTTAATTGTTTTTCAGGTCATTGCGTTGCTTAATTACTGTAAATTAAATTTGTTTTCTTAAAATAAAAATTTTGCATAATTTCAAAATATTTTATTTCGTTTAATCGATTTTGCTTGCCTTTGTTTGGGTACATTACGTGCCACTTGCGAAGAGAAAAATGTTTACATTTGAATAACAATTAATAAAAATGTATTTTTTATGCCAACATATTGTGCGAACGATACTTTCGGCAGTCGGCAGTACGTCTGAAGTCTTATTAATAGTTGCGTAGGCGTTGATCGGGTGTGTGTGCTCTGGTGACATTGCCTCTTATTAATGGTTCCCGAATTCCCTGAACAAAAGTCCGCTTTTGATGAGCATTATTATTTTAGAGTAGGGATGTACAATGCTATTAATATAATATTAAAATAACACGTAGGTGGCTTGAACATGAATTGTATATTTGATGTATTGATCTTAATATTACAATTCTACTCGTACAGTCGTATACCTACATTATTTTTCTGTAATACGTCGCGTATAAGACATATTATTATATTATGTACAATAAAATAAAATAATATCTTATTGGTTGGTTAATAAATATTACACAGTTTTCAAACTGCAATAACCTCCTATTTCATTAAGCCTAGGAAAGATATATGTTGTACAATTAAGCAATCTGACCGTATATTATACGACTTGCTGGAAGATCAGCAGTTTTGTTTGGTTACGTGCGGTATTTGCAAAGACAGTCACTGGTAGACCTCGTAAATGATCATATGCATCGTATACGAAAAACACGTAGCTCTCGTAATAAAGCAGTAGGTGCCTACCTAATTTTTTTCCACCACTGAAGGCATAATAATAATATGTTTACACGGAATAACATGATTAATTCGCGAGTCGACCCGGCAGAGCTCCGTCTCGTGTTTTATTAAAAATAATTTCGGAGGTTTCGCGTGTTATGATAACAGTAATATATTTAATACAAGCGGCGGCGGCGGCGGCGGTGACTGCGGGTGGTGTTGATAAATGGATTCGGCTACGTGATAATATACACTTAGTCGGCGAAAGACGAATTTAATATTATAAGCATATTACGTACATTATAGCCGATAGCGTGATTCTTAAGGAAAATATTAGGTGGGTATCTATAATATACAACATTATACTACATTATGTAATAATAATAGTGTGTGTATAGAAACTCGATCGTCGTCGGCGGTGGCAGCGGAATGAAAATAAAAACAAATAAATAACCGTCGATAAAACTTGACGTGTTTATACGTCGTTTATATAATATTTATTTTAAGCTGAAAAACTAACGAAAATCAATTTTTATTTTTTCTAAACCAGAAAAAAAATGTTATATTGAACGATACTCAATGGTATGAGATAATCGTTGCACTTTATCGTGGTAAAACACCTATTTATACACTACTATATATACCTACGTGTTGGTATCCTAAATAAAAACAAAAACACCGTACTCGACTATATTTATTATATTTACACGATAAAATTACCGTTGCATACTATTTACGTTTAAATATTTAATGCACCAGGACGCGTAGGTACAACAATTTATTATAACGGAACATCATATTTTATTACAATGTATATATATATAATATATATATTTATAAAAGGAAATGTTCAAATATTATATGGAACCTTTCATTTTTTCTTTTTTTTCTCTAAAAAGTATATACATCATTTGATTTCATGAAAAAAAATCGAATATTTGAATAACCTAAATAAATATAAAACGTAATAAGTTTATGTACCCCAGGAACTGTCAATGTTCACGTATATAAAATGTTTTGTACGAACCGTTTATATCAATACTTTTATTGTATAATACAATTTATTCACACTAGAGAGGGCAAATTATTTGCTGTCATTGGAACTTAAAAGTGTTTTTTGATTTTTCATCATTTTCCTTTAGGGCATTTCGAATTATTTGAGCTCTTCAATGTCGTTGTACTTTTTTGTTTTGTTTCCATACAAAAACGTTAAGTATTCATCACAAACGTGACCAAAATAAATTGTGAAATATAATATTATTTTATCACCATGTCGTATACTGTAAGTAAAGTCATTGGGTAAAGAAAAAACAAACATTGTTCTTCATATTTTCAATTATATGATATTATGTAATTTACATTGTTGACATACTTACATGATGTTTGAAACTGGAATGACTGTGATAATCAGATGTCTACATCGACGACTATTATAAAACCTACATTTTTGTAAAGCTTACATATTTGTTGTACTAGCGCCATAATGTACAAAAAAATGATTTTATCATAAAAAAGTCCAAAAAAGTGCCTATTTGAAAAAACTATTTTAAAATTTCAAATGTACAAATAGCACAAAAAGTTCCAAAATATTTTTTAAATTACATGATAATTCAATAATATACATATTATTATTTCTAGAAATTACAATATAAAAATTTGGTGAACATTTCAATTTGGTTGATAATTTTTTTATTACAAAAAAAAAAATTAAATCAATTAAGATATAAAATGGTTTTGTATATACATATACTTACACCCGTTTTGTTGTAGTTATTTTTCAGGATTATTTTGAAATATACTAGTAACTTAAAAATTGAACCATTTGTATATAGCCCCCAAATAGTGATGATACACAAAATAAAATAATTTATTGTAAAACGAATACATTCATAGCTCTACTCATTATCAGTAAGTATATCAATCCTTCAAGACAGTACTGTTATGTAGAGAGTAAACTGTAATATAGAGAATATAATTTACAATAAAATATTCTTCGTAGTTATAAGTTAAATAGTATATACATCGTAATACAATATACTTGAGCAGTGAGTATCAATTCACGAATACTATTTAGTGGGGAAAAGCTTAAAGAAATATTACTGCAATAATTTATTGAGTATTGACAAAGTCAATACCGTTTCTTTTACGACCAGTACAGTAGACAAAAAATCGTTTTAAAAATCATAGTTCATTTTTTTATAGCAATTAATTTGCAGTGTTCTGGATAATATTTATACCAAAAACAATTTACGTTCCCACGACCTCACGTTTTTGCCTTGCATTTTCCGTCTTAATGGATCGCGATTAATTATATTATTTTACCCTCATCGATTATCTACCTGCTGTTCCTATGTAATGTGTCTATAAAAATCTCATTAATTCAATTATCGTTTTCATTTCCGTCGTCGAATCATCATTATTAATTCAAAAACGCTCTCAGCGGGAATTAAACGCGTCTATATGTAAATGCTTCGTGGACAAAAAAAAAAAAAAAATAATGGCTCTTTAAATTCAAACGAGCGGGGGATCTGTCTCGGGGCACACCTTTACAACACTATGGCATTTACCGGGTGAACCGTATATTGGAGAATAATAATATATCGAATCTATTTCAGTTGAATTATAACATTGGCGAGAATGTCTACCCTTTTCCGACATACTGTACGCCGTACCGGATACGACAACAACGCCCGTCAGCTTTTAACGCGTGCAAATGTTTTTTTCGTGTACTTTTCCGTACACGCTACCACGCTGGCATTAAAAATCCGTTCGAAACCTTAAATTAAATACATATCGTAACGTCCGGTTTGATTTAACGTTTGTTTATTGTTTTTTTTTTGTTTGTTTACTTGTTTGTTTGTTTCATATTTGTTTTGACTGTCGACCCTTCAATTACTGAAAGCGATTATCAAACCTACCTTTGAAAACTACAGCGGTTTACTTAGGTACCTCCTGTATTTCACTAATAAACCGGTCGATAGCTGGGAGTAAAAAAATGAAACAGTATTTCGAAAACATCCGTAACTGAGCTAGCGGCTGTTAATTAGGTATTACTTATTTATTACATTATATTATATTATATTGTTATTAAGTATTTATAATAAGTCACCAAAATATTTGTTTTTTCTCTCAGACTAAAGAGAACTAAGATTAGACGCTTTCAGCTAAGATCATTTTTTATGATTTTTGAATAATCCTAGAGTAAAATTGTCTTCTACAAAAATTATAGATAATAATTGATAATGTTTTCGAGGGTATGACATATCAGTTTTATTTTTTGTTAATTTAAATTGTTTAAATTGTTTTGATATAATATTTAGACAATCAATATGTCATACCGTCAAAAATATAAACAATTATTTATATTTGTTGTTGTAATAGTTAACTTTACCTTGAAATTACTTAAAAATCCATAAAAAGAAAAACGATTCTTCATAATGTATTTTGTCTATGTTGCGAGTGGGCCAGAGAAAAAAAACAAACATTGTGCTGGCCGCTGACATCCTCTTAATATATTGAAAGACAATCTTACATAGGCATCATTTCGGGGTAGCGTAGGGTAGCAATTGCTTTTTACCTAGAAATGCCACTACTTCTAGGTATCAATATATATATATATATATATATGTATATAATAGATACATAGGTGATTCGTTGTATAATACCAATTATGATGATAGTAATATATATTGCTGAAAAATAAAAATAATCAAATTGTTATTAATTTTAAGTGTCATTGTAGGTTTTCTTTCACCATATAATTTATGTTTATACTTCATAAATTGTTTTTCTAGATGTAAATTGTAATTTTTAAGTGGAGCTCAAATTATTAACAGATGGTTTGTACTAAATTTAAATGGCATGAGTTCGGAGAAAATAAATAATTTTATAAAAACTAACTTCACTCAACTATAATAATAATCTTCCAGTACCCACTCATAATAATATCTAATGAGTACAATCTTGAAACATTATATTTTGTTCGGTTGTTCGATTTGCAGTATGCATTGGTGGTAACTAATTCGAGAGAACCAACTTGAAATCGTATGGAAAATATTTCAAAAACACAATTAGTATTGTTTAAATCACAAATATTAGCTCGGTTCGTTGATAATTGTTGTAAATGGATCACGTTGTAAATATTATATTTTGCTAACGGTAGCTGTGCGTGGTGTGAGTTCGGGTCTCGGACCGTTAAAATCGCTTTTAATTTATTACGGTACGGATATGGTGTGATGCCGCGCGTCCCGGGAAAACAATCGAAAGGCGCATTGGACGAATAATAAACATATATTTTAAGATAGGTGCGTCGGGAGCATCGGACGCCTGACTGAAAACGCAATATCGAGTTCAGCGGAATTTTACAAATTAACGGAGATAATTATTATCATCGGCTGCGAGGAGGACATTACACAGGGTATTTATGTACCTACACAACATAATATATACAACTACTTGTGTGTGTGTGTGTTTGTGTGCACCGTAGTGAACCTTTAAGTATCTGAGCTCACCGTACAAGGATACACCGCGCTGCTGCTGAATGTTAATTAATTTTATTTGTAATTAAATCGAATTTATTATACACGCCGATTTACAAACATGCGTATATATATGCACGTGGGGTATACATATATATATATATATATATGTAGGCGGGACTCGAAATTTATAAGTAAATCGATGTAAAATTAATTATAAATAAAATCACAACAATGTATACACTGTTATATTATTATAACCAACGAGTATATACTAATTTCATAATTTATTACAGGCATAGCAATAATGCGATTAACATTTTCAACCTTAAAGAGAAACGTCGAATGCGAATTAAAAACGACAGAATCGTCGCACGGCGTCTTAATATTATATACCTATATATTATGTAACAAGCGGCTGTGATCCATTTAAGTGTCTACAATCATTATTTCGAAGTCTTGAATTTATTTGATGATATTTTATGTAAATTTAAATAATCGTTGTCATAGCAAAACAGCATTTATAAAAACAATTTGTACATTTTTCAATTTTTATCGTTTTTTTTTTTTTAATGTTAACATAATATTTTTTATATTTCGAAGTAGAATATTCTTTGGAGTATTTCGATGCATACAAATTGAATATTACAAATGGGCTCATTATAATTAGTCATAACTCGTATGAGCTATGGTGAGCGGAGATGAGTGGAGCACGGATACCCCGAAAAATGTTACTCTGCACTACTCTGCTGATAAAAACTTTAATAATTAATAATGAATATTTGTTATAATGACTCTTTCAAAATTCATGTATCAAATTACTTCAAAAATATTCTGCTTGGGAAAATGAAATTAAAAAAAGTATGGAACTTAAAAAAAATTATGCAAACCTTTTTTAGAAAATAAAATGTTTAGTTAAAAATACTGTTGTTTTTGCTCTAATATCAGATTATGTAAAAAAAATGTTTTCAAAAAATTAAAATCTTTTAGAAATAAACAGCACAGTTACTCGATAATAATATTAAGATATTGTATTATTTAACAAGATAATCCCCGATATTTAAGTTCGATATTTTAAAATATATGTTCTATACGGTGGCGTGCGTGGTACCATGCTCCACTATTTTACGATATGCCACGATGACATCCTCGAATAAACCGATGGAATACTAATGAATCTCCCGATTTCGCTCATTGAAATGTTGTTATATGTTTATGGCGACTAAATAAAACAATGGTGGCGACGAATGATGATAATGAAAAAAAAAATATAACCTATAAACGGACGAACAATAAAACCGACTTTCCAGCAATATTGGTTTTACGACCATAATAAATTATGCGTTTGTATGTATATGTTTGTATATATATGTATAGATACGATATATTGTGTACTTGTTTTTTCGTTTTGTTGGTCCACGTTTAATGATTTGTTTATTTGGATATTCTGTCCGGTTTTTGTACGCGATTATTTGTTGGTTCATAAGTATTTATAATATGTAAGTAAGGATTTAGATTAAAACAAGTTTGTATTATTTCGTGTCAAAGATTCTGGTTCCGGTCAAATTGTTTTATATTATAGTATGTAATATTTATATAACTCAGAATCGTTGTGCATCGTGCATAAATGAATAATCATCTATTATGATAGTTACTATGATTTATTTTTGGGTAGATTTAAATTAATATGCTTTATGGTGTGTTTTAGGTAATAAATGTAATGGAACAAAAAAGTATTTACGACCAAAGTTAAACATAAACACTCGTTTGAAATTTTACTTGTATTACAATCGTTGAATTCGGATATATGAACACAGTTTTTAAAAGTCAATAAATTATTAAAGACGGATACTATTAAGTAATAGGTATAATGACGTACTGAATGGTAAAGTTTGGTTTTCTATGATGTGTTATGAATTATGTTTTGTTTCTATTTCCAAGTAGTTCGAGGATTGAGTGTTATTGTTCCTTGTACAATTTATTGAAGTCGCTGTTAGAAGACGTGCATTATTATGTATGTAGTGTATTACATTTACATACGCATGAAACTAATAAAAATATAAGATACCCGGAGATGTTTATGAGTGCTAAATTACTGTCACTGTTTAAACATAAATATAGAAGACATTATGATGGGTACCTCCTTCCTCTACGGTAGATAAAAGTACCTATTTTTATTTTTTTCGATACTTTAATATTTATTTCAGTATATTTCAAAAAGACTATATACATATACATTTATATTATCTTAGTTATATTGATGACGTCAATAATTTGGTTACTCAATTATCTTAACTGAAAAAAATCAGATAGGTACCAAATGTTGTTGGTTCACCGAAAACACCGAGTGATTTTTAAAATATTTCTTGTGGTACGAATGTGAAAAAAATTACTTGATAATATATTTTCTCCACTGCATATCATCATGAAAATCATTAAATCATAATATACATGTTTTGGGCTATAACATGAAATCATTAAGACAGATGTAAAATCGATGTAATAATTATTATTTCTTGGATGTCATATCATGGCAATTATTGTAACCACAATCAAAAAATGCCTATAAAAAAAGTGGTATTGTCCAGCACAAAACCATATTATTTATGCTAGAATTTTAGTTTATTATGAATTTTAATTAAAATAGATTTTCCCATTTTTAAAAAATGGATCATCGACCTAATAAATTGTCTAAATTTAAATAAGTTTCTGCTATCAAAGGAAATTATAATAGGAAAATATCAGAGAAACAAATGGGTATGACCATCTCCTACGGGAATTATAGTATTACGCAAAAATTCAAATCTGCTATCATATTTCTTAAATAAAAAAAGATCGAATCACCACGTCACTAAATGTTATTTGGTACACACGATCAACACTGTAAAGCTCAGCATTTAGCAACAATAATAATATCGGTTCGTGTGGTTGGTGCTGTGTCGTCGTCGGTGGTGACTTGTACGAACGAGTTCTTCGACATTATAAGCACACTATATTATTATTATAATATACCTACAACACGCATCGATACCGTGTACATTCAGTGTTATCGATCATTGCAATGTCTACGCCTACACTCGCACGAGACGCACGCAAATACTTGCGAAATAAGGAGGCGATTTATTGAACTTCTAAACCAACACGCTGCCGATGTAATCACTTCGATAGTTATTTAAATCGAATGAAAAGTCTGCTTCGAACGCCACGTGTGATTTTGACAATAATAATTGTAATGGGGGAAAACATGTCAACCTAATATAATATTATGCTTAACCAAGAAAGGCTAGTGCGATCATTTACAAATGCATTTTAATATCAGATCGTTGTGAAATGTGCAGTATTCAGTAATATTGCGTATAGTTAAGAGGATATACTTGACCAGTTGTCTTCAACTTTCTAACTCATGGCGTAAGACAATGTCGGGCGCATTATACCTAAACATTGCCACAAATACCGGGAACAAAATATAAAATTAGGTATTATTATTTTTGTGAAAAAAAAAATAAAAATGTTTGTAATAATAATCGCACATCTATACGTTTAATATTAAATACACTTTATAATAATATAAAAAGTATATTACCTAGCTGTGGCACACCTTTTTCGATCAAACATATCATAACGGAAAGCCTCTCCTATGAAATAGATAAATAGGCAGCAGGAGTACCAAATATCTTCTCTGAAGCCTCCATCCACATAACATAAATAACAGTATGACATTTATACTTAAGGCTAATATAATCAATAATTTGTACTTACTGGCTTACTGCACTAATATTAATGTATTTCAAGACAATATAATGTAAACCTGATAAAATTGTTGTAGCCGATGTCCTTAGATACTGAGGCTTTAAATAATAATAATAATATTATAAAAACAATTCAAATTTAAAAAAATTGTTGAAATATAATATAACTAGAAAATATAATAATAATAATAATAATAATATAATATAACTAAAAATCATAGTTTGTATATTAATAATAATTATTTCCTGAATGAATGAAATATTTAGGTTAATTCAACATAATCATTTTTTTTTTAAATATATAAATTAAAATATTTATAACTGGTAATAATAATGGGTACAATTTGTAGGTATTTTAAATTCCAAGTCCAATATAATTCTTAACACTGACGGAGTTCCGATATGCCAATTACTGGTAAGAAAATACAATAGATGGCCTTAAGAAAACTATTCAGGACTTAGCAGAGGCTTTTTTGGATATTTTTATTTTGAAATAAGTTGTACAAAATGTACACTTATAAAATGCTTCTAACTTTCTTTAAAGTTAAAATATCTTCCTATGCATTCTGCACCCTGCAACCACTATACACTGTAGCACAGTTTGATCATATTTAACTTTAATTGTTTATTATATAATTATATATAAAAAATATACGTAGCGAATTCTTTATATGGCGTTTTAAGAAGTATAGTCTAGTCAAAATGGGAAAATTCCACTCAATATACCGACAAATTTTCCTAAAAGGTAAGACTATTTGGTTGAATATTTTGCACACTATAATTCCGTTACTTATTAATAAAAAATATTACAGACTTTTCTGAACGTATACAAATTATTTGTATTGTACAAAGATAAAATTCCCCACTATGTATAAACTAAATTGCTAAATGTACTATATTTTGAAAAACACGAATACTGAGAAAAACATAACAGAATAATATCATAAAATAATTAAAATGTACCTTCAATAACTTTCGTATACCTATTTAAATTTTCAATACTATTGAATATTTAGCAATATTCATTACATGCTTTAGAAAAAAATATATATTCGTTAATATTGAACTGAATCCAAGAAAAACTTTTCCCAATTAAATCGTTAAAAAAAACGTTAATATTAATTAAACAAAATACCACTATTTTTCTAGATATTAAATCAAAATATTTATAAATACATACTTTTATTTAAAGCGGACTAAATTTTAAATTAAATTAAAAGTATACATAATTAATTTTTTGCAAATGAAGGATTTAAAAAGTTTTATGTAATTTAAATAAAAAGCTTTTGGTAATGTTTTTCCGTAGACGATTCACTGAAAACTTTTGAAAATATTACTCAATAAGAACGTTGTGAACATTATACTCTCTTGGCGAAACCAATGTTTTCTAATGACGTTTTTTTTTATAGGTATAGAATAATACAAACACTACCATACTATACGTTGCTAATATTTGGATTTTTAATCCAATTAAATAGTATAGCTCTCGACATTTGCAATGGCAAGTGCATTATAATGATGATTTATACAAATTAAAGTAAACATAGGAGTAATAAATTCCGGTAATGGTATGTGTTACAGTAATATAAAATAAACATAATTTGTAGTATAAATATTTATGTTATTTACTACCTGTGGTGTATTATATTACACTATAATAGTATAATACACTAATACTCAGTGAATTATATTATTTTGTTTGAAAACTTTACGTTGCACTTTGAATGCCATCTACATATTTTTTGTTCCTTTCTTTTGAATTCCAACTATTCCAACTTTATATTATATATTTGTATGTCATTAAAACACAATATATTTCGAGTCATGCCACTTTTACCGTTACGAGACTGCAACAAAATACACATACGTATAAAATATATAATGCTACTGTATCCATAAACCACACAATAGTAACACTCGCCTGTATTTATATAAAAAGATCATGTCAAATTTAAAGAAAATAATATAAACTTTTGATATAGTTTTTGTAATTTAAAATTTTTTTTCTAAAAAGATTTATTTTTATACTTTATCGTTGTACAACGTTTGTTCTACCCTACTAGTTCCTCAGAATAATTATACTGTATTCAATTTTTTTTAATTAAAGCGATATTAGCCATAATACAGAATTTACGTAGTCATGATCCCCAAAATTTTACTCGATAATACAATTTGAAATAAAGTGCTCCATATTATGATTTAATCCATTCCAGAAATCAATGAAATACTCGTAAAAATTAAACTTGGAAGTATACAAATACGGAAACTAGACAAAATAGTTTTTATGCATATATTTGAGGCTAAAATATAAATATATTATGGTGGATTATAAAAGTAATTTTATTGTTTATGGTATAATTGGTATATAAAATTACGTTTTTCAATCTCAAAAAAAAAAAAAAATTAACTAGCTTAGTATTTGTCTGTTTTATAACTATAAAGTAATATGAATATTAAAAATAAAACAAACAAAATTAAATATGATGCTGTTTTGATTGAAATCATTTATCTTAAATTAAACAACAAATTAAACAATAATTTCTTAATTTCTATAAAAGTTGTTAAACATTTGAATAATTACTTTAAGCCTAAAAAATAATAACGTTGGAAGGGAAATAAGAAAACTCCCTTCATTGACTTAATTAAAAGTTATTGTAATAGTTTCATATACTTTGCAGTTTTCGCTCACGGTACATTAACACTTTTTTATGGATTCTTCGGGTTTAAGTTTAGTCACCCTAATATATGAAAAATATCGAATAAAAATAATTTGTAAAAAAACATGAAATAATGATAAAACATTTTATGACTCTAATTCAGAGTTTAGAAATGCAAACTGCAAAGTAAAGAGTGTTATGAGGGTACTCTTTTGATATTTTTTATGCATTTAATATACTCACATACAAAATTATATTGTACGAATCATACTAACATTTTATGTTTTGGTTTTTGAAACAATAACATATTTTACATTTCAGACTAATCTTCATTTCTTGGGTGGTATTGTTATTTAAAACAGACTAAATTATTTAGATTATAAATAAACAGATAATTTATTCGTAGATAAATCATGAGTAAATATGACTATCCAAATTATTCAATAGTACCCATTTACTATTTATAAATTATAAAAATTATCTACGAAAATATGTTAAAAAACACTTACAGAATTGATTATTCTTTTTATTCTTTTAAAATTAATTTAATTTTTCAAGTTAAACAATACAATGAACTAAAAATAATAAATAATTTGACATAAGTAAATAAAATAATAATTTGAGAAAAGTTTCAATACCTTATATTGTCATTTGGCATTGTACATAATATAATAGATCGACGTGTATGTTTAATTTGTTTTCACGTTTTGTATGATACATTACGAAAACGCAATCTAGTGAGCTTAAATATATATAGATGCAGCACTTGAAAAGAAATACACTCAGTGAAAAGAAGTGATGAAAAAAGGCAACCGTATATGTTTATAAGAACTTAAGTTCTCTTATGAACTCATAATTTATTATTGACACTTTCAAAGTTTTGGAGCGAATAAGTTTTTAGGTTTCGATCGTATTTGGATTTTATTACGGAAACAGTCGTATCTAAAGTATTTGAATTTGCATAGCTATATATAATAATACATAGGTTAGGTAAGGTGCGTATAACGCAATTGAAAATGATACAACATATACATGTTGAATGTATACATATACAGACGATAACTCGAGAACGATGAGAATTTGTGATTTTCAATTTAAATATACCGATACACTATAATAATATAACGCTTTATGTAAGTGTTATAGTTTTAAATTGCATTTAAAACGATCTGAAAGGTGAGGTGGAGGGGTGCCCCCCAGAGCAGTGTTGTGTGATGCGTGTGAGCATTTATAAGTATATATATGTTTTGACAAAAACAATTGGACGGCGTAGGATGTCCCCAAAAAATGTAGATATCTTTTGAAGAATTCGAGATACTGCTTAGTGCTTATTACCTATAGGATATAGAAATATTTAGAATATTCGAAGAAATCTGATCAGAACGGTGATCTTAATAGGAAACGATCGCTTATGTAGGAATACATCGTACATTCTATCAGTGTATTAGTAACACAAATGTACAGGAAAGAGAAGAAATATTACATCACATATATTATACGAATGTGAAAAGATCGAGAAAATCGATCCAGCTGTTTGGGAAGCAATCCTTACCGAATAGTAGGACATTTTAAAAAATGCTGTAGTACAAAAAAAAAATTATAGTCGTATGACACTGAAGACGTCTTGTACAACATGTAGTGAACTGGAGCTAAGATGCGAAAGGTGTCCTGTCTTAAGGCTAGAGTACGTAGTCCCGTATGGGCTTAAATTATGAGAACTAAAATTTAAAAACAATAACAATGATTATAATAATAATAATAATATAAACACAAATAAGTGTCATGTAAATGTTGTGGTTGGACTTGGTAGCGTCACCGAATTCACTTCTCTTGAAGTTATCTGCGAGCGCACGATGTCCGAGTGTCCCTTTTTTTTGGAATGTGCTGACAACCGGGGTGGGTGTTGGTTTTCGGAGTTCAAATAACCTAGAGGATTAAACGTTTTTTTGCCACGATTGCGGTGCATTGGGGGAGCTTGATCACGATGACCTCCGCCGCCCGTGTGACCCTGGTCGAGGTGACAACCATTTCCGCCTTTTCTATAATATCTGCTGTGCTTGCCCACACCACCTCCGACGTGACTATTACCATGACGACCGGAGTTGTGACAGTGATTACTGTGGTGACCGGCATGGTGACCGGCGTGGTGACTGGCGTGGTGACCCGCTCCGGTGTTTGTCACCAGACTTAGGAACACCAAAAGGATGACCAAACCCAAGAAGCTCGTAGCAAGTACCATTCCAATTTTAAACGATATCCGTATATTATTATGAGTACTGTGATTTTAATAATGCAATTTTGTGCATTTGTGACTAAAAATGTTGAATTCGCACTTAAATTGCACACTGAGCGCCGTCTGTTTGTAGTATGACATCATAGTAACAACGACGATGACGAGGCTCAATGCCTCGATATTGTATAATAACAGCTGGTTGATTTCTACGATGGTCCATCAATTGTATGCATGGCAATATCGTTCCATATATTGTTGTAATTTATTCTGATAACAATTATTTGAATTATTTCTAAAGTAAACTCAAGTAAACTTGAAAATTAATTTTGCGCTTTTTTGAATTTGAACTTACAAACCCTACAACATTTGATTGTCAAATTTAGAATATTATAAGAATTTTAAATTATTGCTTTTACAATACCTACTACAAATGGTTAAATAATCTCAAATAATTAGATTAAAATTTATGTAACAACGGAAATTTCACTATAAATTTCAATTTTCCTGTAAAAATGTATACACAACTAAGCCCACAGGTCAGTCAATACAATATTGGTAAAAGATAAAAATCTTGGAAAACTATTTCTTTTTTTAAACTACATTATGAAAAAATAAATAATATTTATGTAGCCCATATATGACACTCGTGGAAACTTCCAGATATTTATTTTACGCTACAGTCAGAGACACTAATGATCAATCACTACGCACACGTTCACACGAAGTGTACTCACGTACTTAGAAAAGTGTCTATATTTAATTCCGTCAAAACAGTCAGTACCCTTGTGGTAAGAGAGCGAGACAATATTTTAATAATCTAAAAAATGTAGTGTTAGTGTTGAATATTTAGCCGTGGGATATGGATCCCATTTTTGACATTTTTGTGGATAGTATCTTTCTATCTTGTCAAACCACAGTCGAATTCAGAAAAAAACTGAAAAATAAATAGTTATAATAAAGGGTTCAAATAGTAACTGCATTATTACAATATTATAATATGATATTATTCTGTAATATGTATATTACCGTTGAACTTATATACTATATTTTACTGAATTTAGAAAATCAAATGTTGCTAGGTAACTAATTTAGTGTTTAAGACATCTAAAACTCAATATGCTAATTATAAATTATCATTCAGTTATTATAAACTTAATATTAGATTGATGTTATATGATATTACATTGGTGTAATAAATAATTCAAATACCTATTTAAAATCCTTACTTTACGTAGGCAACTGTTAGGTACGCTATCATCGTGTTATGATAGTAAATAAGATGTTGTAAGCAATATTTCTGAGTACATTGATAAGTAAGAAAGTACATGGACCTCGGAGGTAATATAGGCACAATAAGTTACCATATATTATTTTTACTTTTATTTATTGTTTTATATTTTTGCTATTTTGTTTTGTGCTCATTCAACTAGAACTAAGGTTATGTATATGTATAGCGAATAAGCTAAATTATTTTACTAGATGAGAACTGTTGTCTTCTCCTCAAGCCTTTAGGGGACGATAATTTACATAGTAGAAATCATTTAAACCTAATTGTATATTTTTTCTCTTGAATGCAATTAATTTATCAAATATATATTATAATATAGGTACCAATGATGTATTTAACAACTGAATGCAATTTAAAGATTTAATCAAAAAAATGGGACATTTCTTCAAACCTTTAAAATGAATCTCGTTCATGTTGAACTTAGAATCTCCATTAGCTGTTTTTAGAGCGGGGGTAAGACTGGTTTGTAACACGTATTTGTGTGTGGCAAGAATTGTATTACTAAAATTCCCTGGTGGTTACCCACCCAAGAGCTAGCAACACCTTCCGGTGTGTACACTCAGAGCGTACGCAACTGCGTGTAGACACACTAATATAATTAAAATCATTGATTTAAATACCAAATCGATTACACATCCCAATGATAATATTATAGGAATCTCTTTTCCTAAATGTATTACATTTACTTAATCAAAGAACATGATTTTTTATATGTCGGGTATGAAAATATTATTTAAAAAAAAACTTCACTAAAATTCAAGTGATATAAATTAAACAAAATAATGTCCTTAGTTTCAAATTTTTCTAGTGTTCTTAAATTATAATTTCTATGAAGTATGTGGGTATTTGTTGTATAAATTCTCTTAAAAGCAATCCTTAATAAAGAATTTATTGTTGTTTTTAACATTTATGAATTGACCTTTTGTACTTTTTTTATTTGGGAACGATATCAATCGGTAAATAATTGTGCTTGATAAACAATTGTATGGGGCCCAAGAGTCCTACTCTATTTTTGTATTTATGTCAGGTTAAAATATTTTTGATTGCCATCATATTATTGTATTAAGATGTGGGTATTGCATTCACGTAATATAGGTACAAATCTGTTCATAAACAAATTGCGGCCATAAATTATTGTAATATCACCGATTTGCAATATTATACTCTTGTACTTTATTACGGTTGTATGTTAGTATATTTTATTATATACTTTATAAACACTTTATCGAAAATGTCGGCGTTTTTCTTCTCGACGTTTACTCTCGAAAACTACTGATCATTTACAAAAAAAAAAAGAAAAGACCCTTCTATAATAATAAATAAAAATATAGTACGCCATCTGTGTCCACTTTCCAATCGATAGATGGACCGCGTGAGATTCCAACACCTGTGCACAGCCATCATGTGAAAGATCGCGAACATCGTATAGGTAATGATATAATAATTATTATCATCGTGAAGACGTTTAAAGCGGTGACAGTACGTGAAGGACTTAATTATAGGTAATTTTCAATGTAAAATTAAATACAATTTCAGATATATTATGTATACCACGCGTGAATTGATATTAAAAATATAACGGCATTTCGAGAATATACATATAAATGGAAAAAAATCCAGACGTAATATATCCTGACCAAAAGCTTATCGTCATTAATTACCCGAAGCCAATATGGTACCAATATACTTAGGATTCTAGGAATATAAGATATTATAAGCAACTCCGTCAAACTTACTTAAACGTGGTTTATATCTGGTTACGACGTCATAACAGTAAGTGAATCCAATAGTGTTGTTGGTTGTGTCTATAATGCGATTGAAACAATATCAGGATAATTAAAATTTACAGTTTACATTTTATACAATTGTAACAATAATAGTACCTAATTTGCTATGATATTGTCTTGATATTATTTCGTAACCGATTTGTAGCAAATTCACATGAGGTATTGAAATACCGTATTGGATTGACGCGTGAAGGTCATAACTTAATACCGAGTAATACAGACGCATTGGTTGCCTGTTTGTTGCGTACCTATAGTACCTAGGTATATTCCTACAGGCTGCAAACGTAATTCGTCGAATCAATCATTAACCGTCAGTGTACACGACTCGCGCGTGGTAGTGGTTATAATATGTTGTCAAAGGGATTGAGAATAGTAATTATTCCATTCTCTTTGGACAAGAATCATATTATTTTAATCTACTCTTCGTGACGTCCTTATGTTTTGATACATTTATTATTTTGTAAAGGTGTGTACCTTAGATCATATGCACTGGATAGAGCTATAGTTTAAAATCTTGAAGCATAGCTGTTCGTGCCCGAAGTCATCACTGCGCATGAGCAAAGTATATGACTAAGCATTCAGTACCTAATCGTTCTTATCACTATAACACATTATTGTTTCTTCCCCGTCCCGCGCGATCTATTTCCCCGTCCCGCACGATCTATTTCATTTCTCGCGCATGCGCAATAAGTACTTCGGGCATGAACAGGTCTGCTTCAAACACGGACTACGCGTGATATACGCTATAGCCTGCTCTATCCAGTGTATATGATCTAAGGTGTGTACCTACACACCACGGTTTAAGATATACCTTAAACTTATATCTTAAACCGTGGTACACACTGATCTAAGTGGCGGCGGCGTTCGGTGTAAAATGCAAATCGTCATAACCGTCATACTGGCCGACGTCGTTATATTATATTAACCTAGTAGGTATTTATATTATATATTATTATAGTGATCTATATAAAGAATATTTAATTAAAAAATTAAGTTGATGTAAGGCGTTTGCGCCGAGCAAATCGTTAAGTCATTAGGGAATAATTATTTCGCGCGCGAGATGCTCGGGAAAGCAATTCCAAATTAATACTTATCGAGAAGAGTAAACACACTAATTTCGTCGAGAAACTCGCTGACGAAGTAATCAAAAAGTTAACGTGCTTATCTAAATATGTATATAGGTACATATATTATATTTTAATACATTTATTACTTTGAACGAGTTGTTGCAGGTTATGGTGTTGCAGCGTGAAATCGATTTTGTTTCGGTTAAAATCGATATCATAAATAATTATAAATCGAGTGTCGAAAGACAACTTACAGTCTTCACGCCATTCGATTATCATCGTTCACGAACAGCTTGCATATATAGTGCATACCTACGGCGCATAAGTAGGTACACGATGATTTAAATATTTAGAGAAAAAGCACCATTGATGTATGCTTATTAGTTATTACATTACGTAAGACACAGAATATTATGAGGTACGATGCGCATGCCATCGAAACATAGTAATATTATTATAACATCGCACATTTGATAATATGACGTATACCATATTATTATTATTATTCGGATATCGTAATAAAATGTTAGTGTTTCTCAATACTATTGCGAAGAAAATTGATATCTCGTCCGAAATATTATATTATTATTACTATAACATCATGCGTTGTTCGACAATATTGTGTTCGTTTCATTTTCTCCCCTCATTTTTTTATTATTTGTTTTTGAATTTGTATCAAACCTAATTTTCCATTGTATACTGTAGTATAATATACGGTATGAGGATAATAATATGTTAGTTCGATTGCAACGATGCGAGAAAAATTACGTTAGTTGTAGTTTCTTGACAATAGAATTTTATTAATTTAATTTCTTTCAGTACTTTTCTCTTTATTATAAAAAACATTGTTCAAGTGTTGCAAATGTAACTCGGATCAATTTAACATTTTGTCCCAGCGTTATTATTTTCGAAATAACGGTGAAATAAATTAAACGGAAAAATTAATAAACGATGCTATAAATATATATATATGAATACTAATGCATGCCCGCAATGCTAACCTAACCACTACTTTCTCCTTAAATATTTATTAATTATTACTTAGGTATTAATATTAAAATTAATTATAAATTTTATTTATTTTTATTTTATATTGGTGCACAAATTAGTAAAAGCTTCAAACTGAAATTACGTCCACATTAAATACAATAAAGTGTTCATTATTTATGAATAACTAAATGTAGTTCACGAAACTGTTTCTAACGAATTTAAAATCCGTTCGTAACTCAAAAATGGCATACAAACATTTCGTGTTAATGTTTTAATTTAATTTGCCATCAAGAAGTTTTGACGAAAGCTCCGTTAATCTCAAGAATAGTAAGTAAATGTTTAACTTTCGTTAAAGAGTACAACAATAGTTCTTTATAAATCTGTGTACTTATACACAATAAATAATAATATAAGATATATTTTTGGTGAAAAATTAATTCGTTTTTAACTGAGATCACAGTACTATTATTATGTTATTCACGGTATAGTACCATTAACATAGTAGTTGTATACAGTTAATAACGTACTTTTTGTGTTCTTTTTTTGATAAGTTCAAAATAATTATTGTCGTGAAATAATTAAAAATAAATATTATTGATTTTAGAACTTAGGTAGCTGTAATATAATTACTTACATAAACGATTTGACTATTTAAAATGTACTATTTATTTCGTGTAAATTCCATATTGTTCAATTAAATAAATCGTACAGCGTTCGTTATTAGCATTTTTAGAATAATGTATTTTGTTGTACATCTTATTTTAGATTCTGTGCGAAGCGATGAATGTATCGAATATTGATTTTATAATGTGTGTGTGCGTGTGTTATTTTTTGTTTGCACGATAAGTATTTTAATAATGCTTCGATTTTCAACTTGAGTATCTTTTCCGGTGGCAAAATGAATCTATTTGGAGCATCGGGAGGTCAAAATTTGAAATTTCAAATAGTCTTCAAAAGTGCGGGAAAAACAAAAAACAAATTAAGGAAAAAAGGAAATTTTTTAATTTTGTTTTTTGTGTACCTAACTCTTAAAAAGAAAAATTTCGTGTTATATTTGTTTTTTCAAATATTGCAAAAAAAAAAATTAAAACTTAAAAAAGTCAAAATATCGTACATTGGCAAATTATTTAAATTAGAAATTCATAAAAATTTTTCTATTTTTATCTAAGCTTTAAAAATGTAATACAAGATTTTCTTTAAGTTTTCCAACATTCAATAAAAAAAAAGTTTACCTGAAGGCGGAACTTCAAATTAAATTTTTACGAGCGTTTGAAGTTATTGGATATTTATCCGTAAATTAACAAATTCTCATACAATGATTTTCTTCTTTTGTTGTTATGCTTTTAGATTAAATTATTGTATTTCATACACAATGACATTTCTTTGACAAAAATTATTTAACTTACTATAGTTTACTATTATCTAATAGTAAAATAAATTACTATAATCACAATAACATCATCAAATATACTTGGTAATATTGTAGATTGACGCCTTCGTTCAGAATCGTTTTTTGTATATAATTATTTTATATCATTGAATTAAAATTTAACACAATTAACCTCTAGACACCTAATGTACAACAAAGCGTTGCTTGAAGTACGTTTTATGTTTTTCAAATTGGTTTTATACGACATTCTACATTTGTCTGTTTTATTTTCAGTAATAAACTAATAACGTACCAATCTACTACCACCTACACATTATGTTTTCTAAAATATTTATTACAAATTTAAGCCAAATGATTCTACAGTGTTACGATATAAATAAGTGATTAAATTATACTATATAGAATTACTTTTTTTCTAGTTTATCACAATGAAATATTTGAACTAACAAAAATATTATTAGAAACATAAGCTAAAGTGTGGAGGGCCATGTCAAATACTTTATAATGTTCTTATATTCGTAATTTTAAATTAAATAAACCCTCTTGACGTCCAATTTCTTTTTAATACCAAACAATAGTAAAGTATATATATATCTATAGACTGAACTATATTTTAATACCTGCTTAATATCGGTTAATAAGAATCGGAATTATTCGTTGATCTTAAATCTTAATATCAATACTATTAATGTACTAATATACAAACAGTATAGTGGTATTATAAATTCAGTAAAAACCAGCATTTAGTTCTAACTAAAAATCCATCTGTACATAGGTACATTAGTTTAAGACTTCAAGTTTAGACATAAGTTTTTTTTTATCAAGTTATAAGAACGGAATTTTATTTTCCTGTCTGACTATAATATAGTTTTACCTCTCAACATGAAAACAATATTTAATAAATCAATATAATACAATGTATAATTCGTGAAATATGCGTATATGCGTATAAAAACTATTGGCACTGTTTAAACATTCAGGATTATTGCATCTTATTATTATTAAATGTATTTATAATATAAAATAATATGTATTAGTTTCATTTTTTTTAAATTTAAACTGTTTATATACACTATTCTACATCTTTTTAAGCTATTGAAAGTTTATAAGCATTTTTGAGCTCTACCAAAAATAAATGATGCTCATTATTGGAAAGCTCGATAAAGTGTCTATGGTTTTTTTTACTAACTTTGAGTATTGTAGGTTTGACTAGTTTAAGGATTTTATTTTTTTAAATGACCTAAACGTGTCTAAAAATGTTTGAGCAATAAACGCTGAAAAATTGTATTTAAAAAACAATAATACACATATACTTTTGTTACTTGGTAAAAATTAAACGGTCGTCTATCATTACTGGTATAAGGTGTGTAATTGTGTATCCGTAAGGTTAGATCTGTACCAAACGGGGGAATGTGAGAGGATTTGGATGTTCGGCAAGACAGTTAGTTATTCCGAGTACTATTTAACTTATATTTAAAATGTAAGACAAAAAGGAATATAAATTATTTTACTTTACCGATGACCTGGCAGCAACAATAGGTACACGGTTGAAGTGGTGAAACGAGACTAGTTCGGCTGACGTATCTCTAGCAGGCCGAACGATTATTATAAATTTTGTTTACTATACAAAACAGTCATGCCTATTTATAGCTTTACTTCATGATATTACATAACGAATGAAAGATGACATGCGCGTCTATGATATATGTATAATATATAATACCATACATAATATTATAAATATAAAAATAAAAAAACTGTAATGGTGTTCTACACCATTACACCATGATTAAATTTGTAGTCTTATGAAATGCTGATAAATAATTATTAAATATATTATAATGTATTACAATTTATACATTATACTATTATCGAATTTGTGAAATTATTTTTCTGCATGGAGCATTAATACCAAAATCTAATAGTATTACAAAAGCATTATATTAAGCGTATAAATTATCAATAGGATTATTGGTGTATATCAAAAGAACAATGCATAGTATAGTTATATTCATAATACTATCCCAGTCTCAAACACAGAACACGATAGTGTACCAATATATTCTAGTTCGTATTGAATTCAGATATAATATTGTTTTACACGAGTATATATTATGTAGGATATTTTCAAAACAATGTGTTCGAAAATTGTTGATGACTACACGTGGTTGGTATATAATATTAAAACAACCGATCATAATTGGTCTGCAACATTGTAGTCCGCCTAATCCTGTAGTCCTATAGTAGTTAGAATTTGTATACGATATAAATTCTAGACAATATTAATTTTTTTTAATTCACACTTTCAACTGATTCTAGTTCTAGATATATGAGTATTCCACAACCACAGTGAAAGTGATAAAAATGCAATTTTTATTTTCACGTTCTCAAAGTGACCTGCAAAATCAACACGGCACTCCTTAAATTTTGTCACCAGCTGAATCTCTTTTCACCGTAATGTGCAAATATTTATTATACTAACAACACTTTAAATGCGATAAACATTTACAAAAACTGCTATTCTTGCGTGGCGAAAGAATATAGTATATACGTGCGTATTATATAAGTAGGTACTACGCGGAAACATGAAATTGAGTTAATATTTCAAACAAGAAAAATGTTTGAAGCGTAGGTAGGTATATTATAGTATTTTACTTACCTATAACGTGTACTACAATTTTAACATTTTAGTCCATTGTTATTGAACACTTAAACCTTTATGTTGTTTTATACAATCTAATATACATAAAACCGTATTAATTAGAGTTGACCAATTATTTCAATGCTTATAGAAAATTATTTACTTTTACATTTTAATTAATAACATTAAATAAAACTGTGCAAATAATAATTTCCTATTTGAAATTTATATAAAAAATAAACAAAATATTGTTATTTCATACTTAATCGCAACATTAATAATTGCGCACCACCTTATACTTGCAACATTTTTTTAACGTTAATCTGACACACCAGTGCTTTTGAAGAAATAACTGCATGTACCTAGAATATTTTCACAAATAGCTTTAATTACATTTTTTATCATTTTTTAATAGCAAAAAACAGTTGCGGGGGCTCTATAATACAACTCATGACTTTGCGGTTACAAATAATTATAAATACAATTATAATTGTTGTCAGAACTTTTTCTATGAATTTCATTTTTGTGGCGTGGGGGCTCAATAAGTGTGTAACCTGGAAAAATGAGGTCTTTGCAGAGATGTAGCTAAATTGCCTACACAGAACGCCGTGTCACAATTTTATATTACCTATATAGAGTAACTAAAATAATATTGTTATATTTCTGAGGTACTGCAAAAATAGACATTATGGTTGTACAATATCTAGAGAAAAAAATGGTAAAAGTCATGCTGTAATCGTGCATTGTGTTGTGAGCATAATACGCGAGTCTAAGGACTAAGATTAAAGTATTATGGAATTAAGAGTTGAAACCATTTTTGAATAATAATGTAATATTATTTAATAAATTAAGTTATAACTTAAAATAAAATAATATGAATGGTGAAATTTAAGGGGGGAAAACTATAAATTGTCATTCAAGGAGTGGTACCTAATTTAAAACCAATGCATAATCTACAGTATTTTAGATTTAATATTTCATTTTTGGGTTGATTCACGCCAATGTCTAATGTATAATGATATTATGCCTATACCTTATAATTACTGAACGATCGTGTGTGTATGTATATATATTGTACTGTTATATATCAACAGTATCAGGTATTGACGGATCAGTATCACATTTTTGAAGTATACATTTCACCATGGTGTAACGAGTAACAACTAATATTATTGTTTCATTATACATGAACACGAGTGTCGTATTTTGAGAACCTATAATACCGACCATGAGTAAATTAATACATTTAACAGTCTGGCTAAGGATTTCAAACGACGAATTCTAAATACGGACCATAAGCATAATATTATAATGAAGTACGTTACATGCCAATTAACTAAAGTAATATATTTTCTCAAGTCCCTTTTCTATCTCTATCGTACCAATGAACCACAGTTGTGATTCCCCAGAATTATCGTTATTTTTGTAAAATGATTATTTATTGCAGTTGTTTAAAACTAAATGTTTACTAAATTACCTAAATAACCTGGTTTTTAACATTATCTTATCTTAAATTAATATAGAGAAAACATATTATTACAATTTGACATTTATCTATCCCAACCTGTTTTTATCTTAAATTATATATTTACATAATAATATATTTTATTATAATCAATAATTTTCTATGTTAACATATGTTATTATTATGATAAAATATATGAACTAAAATGAAGTATTGAAATAAAATAAATTCGAAGAACTTAATAACTGTTATTGGATCTTTGAGTATATCGAAATTTGATCACAATTTTTAAATTGTGTGTCAAAAAAATATGATATTTGGCCAATATTTTAGGTTTCAATATAAATAAAAGTATAATTTTAATTATTTTACTGAAAAAGTATCAAGTTTGTCACATTTGTATAATAATAAATTATTATCGGACTCATTGAGTGTAACTTAATTGAAAATATTAATAAATAATAATGCAATAAAATAAAATATCTATTTGAAATATAAATATTTCTTAAAGGTTACATTAAATGAATACTGTAAATCATATTTAAATATGAGTTAAATCACAAAATTATTTGTAAGTATTTTGAATTACATAATACGAGTATTATATATTATTTAAAATGGAGTACAATCTAAATTAAATTAATTTTAAATAAATTTGTATATTACAATCTGATTCTAGAAATAACAAGTTTTATATGAAATATTATTTATTATTTATATGAAATGTATGATACATCTAAATAAAACGTCAGTATCTTATTTTAAAATACTCCAGATTATTTATTAAGTAATCAATTTCATATTTATTTACTGGCTTAGGTATTTGTTTTTATTATGTTTCAGATAATATATTCCATTGGTAATTTATGATCATAGAAAAAGTTTTCAGGTTATAATTGAATGTAATACCTATGGAAAATGTAAAAATGCTGGTTAAATGTCAACTTATATTATGATTTTTATAAATCGATCAACTTTTATTTTAATCTGTTTGTGTTTATTCGTTGATCAGATGCCCTTGCAACTTTTGCACGATGTACTGTCAAACTATTGCAGGTGAGACATGGTATAAATATAGTGCCCCAAACGTTGAATAACGTTTGGATTTAGTTAAACGAAAGTTCTGATAAACTTTCAAATGTTTAGAAAGATTATAGCTTTTGGGTGTTAATGTAGTTTTTGTTTTGATGAAAGTTTTACTTCCGCGGATATTTGAATATATTTTTTAACACATCATTTTTTTGTGTATGAATCCTTACGATTTTTAATACTTGCTTGATTTGAAATCAAATAATCATAAAACAAAAATAATAATTGTTCCTTTCAATCACAGGAGCATATTATTCTATGAAGTCTTTTTAGAATTTGTATTTTAAAATGAAGGCAACTCACACGTATTTTTGAAATGTTTCAGAACGAGTGTATTTCCTGTCACATTAATCTTTGCTGGGTAGAAGCGTATAAAAGCCTGCATAATAATCTAACATTTTATTGTATTCGAGTGCGAACTACAAGTGATCTAGTCGTATTCTGTAACCGGACCGTTGTATCACTATACCGTACAGTATAGTAGTAGTAATAGTAATAGTATACTATTCGTACGGTCAATAAACTCAACTATAGATCACATAATACTATTATGCGGTATAATCATAACGGCTGGCAATAATTTTAGAGCTGAAAAACAAAGATGTTATATTTGGCAAACCAGAAAACGATCGATAGCTCGTGGTGGTTAAGTGTGTGTACGTGTTCCAAGTTATTATAATATAGCTTACGCAGGTAACCGTAATCACACGCGATCGACGTATAAATCAACTCGATGGGCCGAGCGGCCACTATTATAATGGGTATGTATTTATATATATATATATATATAAGTACGATATATATGTATAATATTGATAAATTATGGCGGAGCGCACCCGTCTTTTCCCTTAACTTTATAACTACTGCGAGATAGTGTCGTAGCTGACAAACGATCTCCAACGAGTGATACAATTTATGGAGGTGAGTAATTTTTTTTTTAAGGATTTTTGGTGGTTTTATTTTTGTCAGGAAGATTATATTATTTATCATACTACCCCATAAAACGTAGGGTTGTTTGGCTGGTTCGCAAGCATTCTGATTTTTGGTATTCCGTAAAAACACCTCACTTTTAGGTATAATAGTATTATCACATACTGACAGCAGAGTCTTACCCACATCATCGGCAGTTCGGTTTTATTTTAAAAGAAATGAAGAAAATAATCATTGTTGATTTGAGTTATAGTGGACTAATTTTCTTTTATAATGATATTATTTATTTTATTTAATAAATGCCAATATGATATAAATATCACTGCTCCGATTTACCATTTCACAAGACGTTATATCAACTTAAAGACAATAATATTATAGTTGTTGTCTAGGTGAATTGTATTTTTAAAACTATAAAGATGAATAATTCAAGAAATCCTATCCGTCCGATTTCGCAAACTGGACATGCCTATATAATCATATTTAATATTATATAATTGGCTTAGTGAGGCGCGGTCGTACATTCAATCTGTGGCAACGCTCTAAGCGTACGTACCGGTCGTCGTTGATAGCACTCGGATGGGTGACCATTCCGGTTTTTAGCAACACATCCTTGCCACACATACAAACGTGTTCCAACCAACCATCTCCCCCACATAGTACCAGGCTACAAATAAAAAAAAATATATATAAATGGATATTATAATACACTAATATATTAATTGAATGGGAGCCGATGTCCCGTGCAGAATTTCCGGCCGACTGAGGTAAATCATCAATCGTTGGACTGTTGCTACTAATGGAACACTTAACAAAAAATGGGTCTATGTCCTATCTCATAGCTTATTATCTATGGCTATATTATACACAGATAGAGGTCGATCTAACCCTTAGATCATGTACTATGGACCGAGCCATGCCACGATGTATTGAAGCACATATAAATGACGAGTCTCTGACATTGATGTTTGATGTGCGCATGCACAAGGCTAACCGAAACACATTTATCAATCACCGATCAACAACTAAATATGCGACAGCTAGCCTCGCGCATGCGCACATCAAACAGAAATGTCAGACTAGGTGGTTATATGTGCTTCAAGTTGTTTACACGGGGCTGATATGGAAATGGCTCTGACCATTGTGTATGATCGGAGATCTAACCCACGAACTAAGATAGCAGATGAACTATCTTAGTTCATGATCTAACCTAATGACTTTATAGACCGGCCCTGTAAATTCAAATCGGATCCATGATATAGGGCATTAATGGTATTATAAACTAAAACTATATACTATGAAGTATGAACTAAGATAATAATAAAGATATTATCTGAGTTCATGCTAAATATATTAATATAGTTATATACGTGCGTGCGTCGCTCACTTAATCGCGCCCTCTGTCATAGCTCACAACACACAATTTTAAAAATACAGGTAGTGCCGTCTATGATGTTTTTGGATTTAATCTATAGATATTAAACGGCTTTTATTATAGGCGTTCCCACCGATATAATATAGTAAAAAAAGGAGGGAAGTACTGCTCTACTGCATGGTAGGTGTGAACTGTAAAATGTAACTCTTCATTGAGTAAGTCACTATAATTATAATATGTGTTAGATTTAAATCAATGATAAATTATTGCATATCACCAAAAACGATTTTAAGCGAATACGGTATGCCAGCCTATACACTAGCAGTTAAGAGCTTAAATATTTTGAAAATTACACCATGTTTGGAGACTTCAGATTATCATAAAAAATATTTGTGGAATCATACTCAACTTTTTTATTGCAGTTTATGATACTTTGTATTAAATTTTCAAATTTTCACTGATCAAACATTTTTTATCAACATTTATAAAAAAAAACTAAAAAAAAATTCGAAATTTCCAATGTTTTATAAAACGTATAAATAATATAAAAACAGTCAAAATATTTTTAAAAATTATATCCTGCATAGAAAATGCTCATGTAAATATTTAGTAATTATTTCATTCGTTTTTACAGTTATCTGTTTTTGACAATAAATTAAGAAAATTGATACAATCGAAAACTGGTTTTGCGTGAAAGTTCTCCGTTTTCCCCAACTGTACTAAACAAAATTGTGGGATTTTTTAAGACTTTGTTACAGTTTTCCTCTTGCAGAGAATATGCTGAAGTTGAAAGTTTAATAATTTTTTGTACCAGATACTAAGTATCTATTCATACATACAAAAACACAAACACACACTCACACATATCATTCAATATCATTACATTCATCTTTCCGCTCAAAATCTAAAGTAAGTACCTATATTGTTATTCTGGTACTCAGTTATATCGTTTGAATGAATCACGTTTGTTTGATCATCGTCAACAAAATCAGTTTGTTAATTGTCACGAATAACGTTTCGTTCCACGCGCACGACTGCGACCCAGAACGCACCTTTATAATGGATATAGTTTGCATAATTATGTATTATTGACTATTCTATTGGCGAAAATCGAGACTTAATATTATTGTAGTAGTCGGTCGCAACTGAACTCGCCGAAAAGAGAGAAAAAGTAATAATTTGTACACGTATTATACACATTCGGCACGTGTGTAATACCGGTGTGTACATTATTATAAATAACTACCTACAAACTTTATTATATCCATTCAACGTTCCGGGTAGGTATAATTAGCGAATATTGTAGTCAGCGGAGTCGTGAACCTACGTGACAACAGCCGCCTTCGTTAAATTTCGACATTGTATCGATTCTTTTTGTCCTGCCGATGGCATTCATGTAAAACGGTCTTTCGGAAACGACGACTGCTTCGCACCGTTGTAGTCATTTCGTACGGTTAATGCGAAACGGTCTGGGACACGAATAGCCGTCGATAAACGATAATATTAATGATAATAATAACAAAAACAAAAACTCTTTGAAAACGGCACGAAATCCTGCACAAATGGGCTGACTGACGCGTTCGCGCTGGCATAACATGATGTATATCCGCTTTCGAGGCACCGTCGACAAAAACGTCCTTTTTTCGAAAGCACACGATTTGTTTCAAATCGAAAACCAGTGCTTATAATCACAAGCAACGATTATGATTGAATCGCATAATGTTTTATACACTTTCGCGATTTTAATTGAGTACTATTCTATGTTAGATATAGTGTGATCTATCGATTACGACTGCAATATTGCGTACTTGATATGATTATGTATTTTTTCTTGGAATTCCTATTGTAATGTCCATACGATGTTGTACTTAAAATCGCTAAGTAAAAAGCAAAAATATCATTTTTTTTTATTTTTTTATTGTAAAATTGTAAATTTTAAAAATTTGTTTTATTTTTTTTTTTTAATGTTTTTTTTTTTTTTTTTTTATTTTTTTTTTTTAATCTAAATTTTTTTTCTATTTTTAATTTGTTTTTAAAAAAAAAATTACATTTCGTAATTTAAAATCAAGTTGATTAAATACATTTTTACGCTACTGTTTAGTTTTTTTGCCCCTTTGACAATTTTGTGACCCGAAAGTCAAACATCATTCACTAGAAAAAATTTGGTATAAAAATGAAAAATACCTCTCTTAAATTAAATAGCCACGTTCATTTTTCTTTTATTTATATTATTAAACACACTGAGATTATCCAAAAGCTGAATAACCTAATAACTTTTAACTCTTTTAATTTATTTGTTTTGTCCTTGCATATTAGTTGTATTTAGTTAATGTCGATTCTACCTTAACCACTGTAGTGGTCTTCTCTGGGTCGATAAGATATTCGACACCCGTCGAACATGTTCCACTGTCGTGCACAATATAGTGCAAAATATACTATATCGTAACTCTACACCAGCAACAGTATGTATACTGTCTCAAGGAATGTATTAAAATATCTTTCAACTACGTGAAGGTGAATATTTTAGTTTCATCGTTCACCGAATTTGCATATTGATGATCTTGATAAATCGAATATCTATCAGGTTTGTTATTGTCATCGTCAGCTGTACAAAAAAAGCGAAACGTAGATTGGCATTGTTATATCACTGCAGTCTGCAGCATTATGTGCTTGGCATCACGGTGTCCACAGTAGCAAAAACTGATCAACAAAGACATCGCGACCCGTCTCTAGGGCTATTATTATAACTTAAGCTAAGGTCGACGTAGTATTGTTATACGATTGGGAAAAAGGCCGCCTTCCGATCGAAAATAAAAACGATGACATATACTAAAGTTAGTATAATATATTTTTTATTATTCACTCTTGAATTGGTCACAACCGGATGAATATAAATGTGTGAAGCTTAACAGTCAAAAAGTGACATGGTCGACGGTGATTACAATGTTTTATAAAATTCGATAATATTATACGATTCTCGATGCAAATGAGTATAGACTACAATAATCAACTCATCGAATTGTTTCAACAGTTAAAAAAAAAACATTCGACGGTTTCATTTTTTTCAGATACAATACATAAAAAAAAACATGGGCAAATTTCCAAGAATTATGGGGATGGGGAGGGGCAATCAAGCCATCGCAACTGACGCGTGGACAACCGAATAATATTTTTACCACAATAATAAATGTCAATAAATTATTGCATCTATATTAAAATATTATAGGTATACCCAAAACGTCACATGAAGAGAAGTACAAAATATGGATTCAAGGTCGACACACATAATTAATTTTCGCAGTATAATTATTTGCACTATATTTTCGAGGGTGACTGTGGGTGTTGTGTTGACGGTCTGATGAAAGAAGAATACTTAAAATGTGATAGTATTGTCATCGATTAGTTTTAATTCAAATACGATTTATTAATATTGTATGAACGTGACCTGAAAACCGGTTGGAATCGCATGTCTTCTTAAACAAAACGTTCAGACTTAATCGCAGGTAATAACGAGTAACGAACATAATATAATAACTATACTCGTTTATTGAAGTCTCGGTTTTCATATTAATTGAGGAAAATCATCCATTCATAATCAGACCAAATAAAAAATTATAATTTATAACAGCTGGTACAGCCAAGATTCGGATGTGATGCAATTCAAAAATCATTGGATATATTCGAAAACAAACATTGTTAGTACCTACATGATACCGTTCGTACTAATAACCTAACAAACCCAAAATGTTAATACATTTGTAATGCTACACAGTATAACAATATTGGATAATATAATTCATACACATTTTATGTTAGGGACATATTGTACGACGTTGGACGTCAACATTGCATTTCAATTCTTGTGTTGATGGGCCGAAACAAATTTACTTTGTACAAAACGATTTAAACGCTCGAAAAATAAAAAAACTCATTATCCATTATTATGTGTTAATTTCATTATTTGGATTTAGGCTCTATTACTGCAATCTAATGATGTATAATAATGTGCTTAATGATAATGTGTGTCTTGATGATTTCAATTAGCTTATATTGTCATAATTTGTATACAAATTTAAAAACTTTCTTAAAACGATTTTCGATCGATTATGGTCAACATATTGATGAAACTGCGTTTTGCTAGTTTTTACGTATTTTTTGTTGAAAGCTCACACACCACTATAGTACAATATACTTATTACTTTATTCAACTTCCAATGCACATAAGTGTTTTATTCAAGCTAAGGTACGCCATAAAAAGTTTAAAAAGAAATTCTTCTGGTATAATCGTCAAAAAACCTTAAGTTCACTCCTTGACCATTCATTAAGAATATTTTAAAATTCTTTAAAAAATATAATACTGAAACGTTTTTGACCTAAATACACAAATGTTTCAAAGCTACAGAATGTAGTACTGAAAAGTATGCATAAAAATAAAATATTATATTTCACATGGTATAATGTATTATATAATAATATTATTGACAGACGAAACTCTGTAGAACATAGATCATGATATGTTGTTGGGTCTATGTTACACGATATGTCGATATAATGGTACAGTAATATAGTCTAATGCATAGGTTCAATTGTACCTTCATATATTTTGCATTTTTAATTAAAAGTTTTACATACTTAAATTGAAATTCTGATAATTTTAATTTGTGATGGTGGATTATCATTATTTTTTTTATTCCATACGCATATTAATGAAATATAATGGTATCGCTAAAAAAGTTACATCAGAATATGATTTTTAAAATAAATACATCGTCATTTGTAACTATTAATTACTAATTACTATTACGCATTTACGCACCACCAATAATACATTACTATTAGAGGAATCGTTTTTGTAAAAATAATAAAAAACCATTACTACAACTATTACTTAAAATAATACATTAAAGCAATCCCTGTAAGTAAGTGCCATAATTTACATGGCCAGCTTAGAAATCGAAATAATGACGAAGTCAAACTGTTTAAAATAGCATAATATATTATAGACCATACTTTTCCATTAAAATAAATGAAAAATGAAAATTCTATTTTCCGAGGTAATGCACCATACATTGCGATATTTACCATAAAATCTAATTTCGGAGAAAATTTAAAAATAAATGAATGTCAACTTATTTCTGAAGACGGGAAATAAATAATAAAAGCTAGGTACGCATTACCACATCACCACCACCTTTGTTTTAGGACGAGGCAAGTTAATTTCAAAATTCTATAACAGGAAACATTGAAATAGGTAGAGAAAACCAGCCAATGGTCCCAAAGACGTGTTATTGTGTCTCCAATAAATATCCCCGTTTCTATAAACAACTAACAAATACACTAAATGTTTGGGGCTTAGCAAGAAACTTATCTCTGTGTAGATTATGTTTGCCGAGCAACAGATTTCTGTTTTGAATTCGTCGTTGAATCCTCCTGAAAATCCTACACATAATCTTACTTTGAAAATGTTTGCTCCAATTATTATAATACTTTATTTGTTTGCACCGAAATATTGTGTTACAACATAATATTACTAGTATTTGTGTAGTCATTGAGGTCATTTGCGTCATCGAGGTGGAAATTATGACGTGCAATAGTGATGTGATCTATATTCCCATTTCCGGGGATTCCGATGATAATGAGTGACCATCCGTTCAAATTCAAACAATTCCAATATCCCATCAACACTATTAACAATAAGTGTATGGCCATGAAAGTATCTGACATTGAAAACTCAGACCTCTGCTTCACGCCCACAGTCAAATTATTGTTGCATGTTTTCTAGCTGGTTCATCAGATGATTTCTACACATATATACGCGTACCAAACCAAGGAAAAAATTAAGTTATTTTAATAGAAATATTTTTAAATATAATATCTTTAGTCAATATAGATTTTTTTCGTCTAAGAATGTATGCATCCTACTTTGTGAATACAAATTATTTTTATGTTGGATACAAAATGAAAGCTTATAATTATTACTGATTTTAAAATATGTTGGTTTTCGAGATACACAACTATACATGGGCATTTTGGTCATGGGTTGGATGTGGAACCGCGTTTTATCCAATCGTTTTGTGGGTTTTTTTTTATTCGAAAATTACCTACATTGCGGAACGGGTTTTATGCACATATTTATAGAGCCAAACCATCCCTCCAAAATTTGCCTAAATAGCACAGTGAATTTAAAAATCAAAAATCTATAAAATCACTGACTTAATCTAGTTAAAATGGATCTTATTGTGAAGTTAACTGGCACCATCACAGGCTCGCGAATCGTGACCTGAAATATATATTTTATGATTAAAATACAACCCTAGAAAAGTTATGTAATATGTTTAAAGCTACTATAAATTTGTTTGAAACAAAAAAAGAGAGCCTGACTAAATTAATTAAGTTCTCCAATAGAAATTTTTCACAGAGATTTAGCTACAATTCTATGTTTATTAAATTATAGCTAATTTTGTCTGTACAGTTTTGATTATCAAGCAAATAACTTAAAATAAAACATAAACTATGCCTTCAAATGAGTTTAAAATTATATTTATTTAGGAAATAATAAATACACAAATGTAGTATGAATTATATACAGTACTTGGGTAATCTATCCAATGCAAAATTATTTAGTAAATTAAAAAATATTGTTATACTTTCTGTACTAGTGTCTTATTCAAAAAAATGGTGAATCAGCAGTAAAACGGTTTTGAATTTCTTTTCCATAATATGAATTTCACATTAATAGTTTTTAATAGTTCCTTTCTAAGACCTGAGTTGGTGGACTCCGTAGTGTATGTTGTTGTTACATTTTTTTACCCCCTCCTCAGACATTGAATTAACATGACACGTCTGCAATGTATTTAAAATATGTTTCCGAAGAACAAACGTAGTCGCGCTTAAAAATAACGATTTGTTATGCTCATTACCTCCGCCGCGCGTTTCTTTCGAGTTGGCATCAGTAATAAGTTGCGTGTTTTATAGTTCTGGTGGTTTAGAGCCAAAACCCTCTCGGTCAGTGTGGTGGAAATACAATTAATTTGTTTCATTTTATATTTCCCTTTATTAATTTCGTTTCGAAAACTTTCACATCTTGAGCCAACTCTCCTCACCAGTCACCAACACACTTTGTCACTAAAATAATCCGATGCCGTACATGTTTGTCGACGTTGTTACCCTTCTCTGCTACTATTGTCACTGTCATATAATAACCGTGTAACATAATACGGAATTTCGGGGCAAAAAATAAAGATTTTCTTAGCCAATATTATTGTTGTATTTATCATACAGCTGAATATTATTTGTATCGTCCAAAATCTAATTATACTTATAGAATATTATGTATTATGTACGCGCCACATTCGGTAAACTGCATTTGGAGTTTGGACCGTTCGATTTTTGAAAACCTTTCTTTTTGTACGGTGTTAAATATGTAAATCTCATAAGAAAGCTAATAAAAAAAAAAAAAAATAACAAGCCATAAATTTAAAACCGAGTTTGTTGACGGACCATCGTCGTTTGGATAAACCCAATTTTAAAACCAAATGAAATAAAAATAAAAATAAATAACGGCTGAAGTAGGTGGATAATGGAAAAAATAAATTCATCTGGAATATATTTTATTAACTTCAAAATGTACAAGCAGGTACGCTCTTAAGATTATTTTATTTATATTTTATCATGTTAAATAATGAATTATGTATTATAATATAGTATACATATTACATATAAATATATAATATATTATTGACTATAAATATTATAAATTATAATACATCTAGTACATTATATACATCAATTTTTTAATTTATAAATGAAGTTAATTTGAAGCTAATGAAGCTTATTTATAACCGGTGTACTTGGAAGGGTTTTTATTGGTTATACAATTATTTTTGAACAATCTCTGTGATTATTATAAAAAAAAATAATGCTAACAATGACAAACAAAACACAGAGTTGTACCTACATGGAAGGAAAAAATCATGATCAATCAACAACAACGTTATTCATTGAAACACAACATCATTTTAAGAAGAAATAAATATCTTATTTATTGCATACTAAAATATGTAGATATATATTAGTCTGTACTCTGTAGTACCGACAGAACAAGTTAGCGTTTACATTTATACCTTTTTTTTTTTGATACCTTTCATATAAGCACGTGATTAGTATAATAACTTTAATTGTAAAAAATGAACAAAATTGAATTTTCTTTTCTGCACCGTTCAATATTAACAAATTCAACGTTCTTTTTCCCAATAAACAAGAGCTGAGACGAAAAAAAAGTTTTCGATAAAATTTGTTTAGTGAAAATGCTAATCGATTTTTAAAATCAAACAATGGAACATCAGGTTAAGTCAAGGGAGTACGGCAATAGAAAGAATGTGGAAGCGTTTTTATAATCTTCGTTTGGACACAGGCATTTTATTCGGTGACAGTTTATACATTTTTAGAGAAACGGTAAGTATAAAATTAATTTGGAAACGTGTTGTTAAGTTCAAACTACATGCATTATAATGACGTCAGAGTTAGTTATGCAGTTTTAATTTATGCGTAAAAACTAAGCACATACGTTTGTGATGATCATATTACCAATTTAATTGGATTTATATTCATTTTTGAGTGAACTTAATGAATAGATACTGTTGCTTGAATATTTACACATTTACGCACTATATTAAATATGTAGGAATAAAATAAAATCACAAACGTAATAAATATATATTTCATATATAAATGATTCATTTGATGATTATTAACTCATGTGACATAAAATGAGGATATTTTATGGATCTTGTGGAATCCTCATTAGTCACCAGTTTAATAATAATTGTAAAGTGATTTTTGATTGTTGAATTGTGATATACTTACTTATTTGTATAATAATTAAATATAAATAAAAAATGTGAAAGAAGAATAGGTATACGTATGTAAGTTTTGTAACCAAGAAGTAGACAAAGGAAACGGTAGCTTGGCTGAGTAAACAACTAAACAAGGATAATAATAAGTACAGAGAAATTCTGAGAAACAGTATTATAGGATATGAAAAATGAAAATAATTTTCAGCAACTTCTAAAACCGTTTGAGAATTATGACGCAAAAGAAGATAAAGCAGAGAGTATAATAAGTATATGCTCGTGTACATATTTTTTAAACAACTTTTTTCTTGTTTTTATTGAATTATAACAATAAAAACGTCGTGCGTCGTTGTGTTGACTTGCAATCAATTTTGATTTATTAATTATACCCTAAATCAGAGCCAAATGTAAAGTCCTACTCAAATACCCTTTTTACCTGTAAATAAAAGATAGTGTAATCTCCTATACTGACCTTTTTACCTGACATAAAAAAATGGTGTAATCTCCTACATTCTACAACGACCTTTTTACTTGACGACACAAGTTTGGAATATTTAAAAAGCTCAGTCTTTAGCGGAAAAAATATCATTCTTATAGCATGTTTACTTTTGAAGAGATTTTAAAATTTGACAAATTGTAAACAACATACAGTACCTAAATATAATATTTTGTGATGTCATTTTTATAAAAATAAACTGCAGACACGTACTCGGTATTGAACGTTTTTATGCGTCGTGTATTTCCATATTACACCGTGGTTTCGAAGGTTTTCGAAAAAAAGTAAATGTCACATCTGGCCTCAAAGACAAAATGCTTATCTCGTCCATATCTGTTAATTAGTCAAATTCTGGACGAATTTTTGGCTGGACGTGTATTGGTTACGGTGTCCGTATAACTGCACCGTCATTGTGTGAATTGTTGGTTTTGACTATTTCAATGTCCATAATCAACATGAGTTTATTTATTATAATCAAATTAAATGGTAATTTTAATACTAAACTATACTATGGTCGTTTTTTATACTATATTATGAGACATTTTTCTAGAATTGTAATCAATACCTATTATAGTTTTTAGTATTGTCCTCAAGTTGATATCTGATCAACAAAACAGTTGTTAAAAATAGAACATATCTGGCCGGAACTTATAGTATATCTTAAAGAATCATTTATAATTTATATAGTATAGGCATAGAAATATCATAGTATGTATAAATTATAAATCTAATTAATTTTATAAAAACATTTTGAATGTTGAAACAGTTGATTGATTCATAAATAAATCTAATTCTTTAATCTACGACACTCGAATTTTTCATTTAAAATCACTTGTTATTTTCGATTTAAACAGTCATCCGAGCGGATGAAGTCCAATCGTTCACAGGAAGCGACAAGGTTCCACTATAAATGAGCCACATGGATTATTTTTTTTTTTAAATTAGTAATTTATTTTGTCAATACACTTCTTAACAAGCGTTCTATAAACTATAGTATTAAATCATCCATAAATAAGTAGGAATTTATTCACATTGGAGATACGTTTTTTTATTATCTGGAAACTTCATTCAGTGGATAATTGAATCAACTTCGTTAAGAAAAATTCATTCTTTTATTGGTTTTAATATTAGACAATACGAATGACTAAAAATAATTAGAACAATTTAATATTTTAGTGTTTTATACGATACTTCAATAGTAAGGTTTTATGTTGTTTATTTTTAAATGTTATTTGGACAAGATGAATGTAATTGAAATCTGGATTATATATCAAGCTGGTATAATGATGTACCGTGTTTTAATATTAAAATTTAATTTTTGGAATTCAGTTCCTACCTATAATATTTTACTGCCACAGTGAAATCAATTATTTATCATGGTTTCGATTACGAAAAAAATAATTCGGTAAATAGTATTATTATTATAGTATCAATTTGTATTTGTTTAAAATGGTATACTACGGAATAAGTAATAATTATTGAATTAAAGTGTGCACATTATTAAAACATAGAGATATTTATAGAAAAATCCATTTTACAAAATACAATTTTAAATAATATATTTGTTATTCAAATAGATAAAATGTTATCATGCTTGGAAACATAAAATACAATATAAACTTAAGTATCAAATAGGTATTACTTATAGACTTATAGTACATTTTCAAGAGCATAACCATACAGTTTGGAAAAATGTTATTAAACCCTAATGATCAGTGAAAAATTGTCATCTTCAACCCTAATTTGTTTCATAATATGTCCTTATAGATGGCACCAGAAAAGTGTAGGATTAGTTTTTTAAAAACATAATTCATAATTGAAAATATTTTTTCTACAGGCTTTCTAACAATGTTTTGCAATTATGTCTCAATGACAATACTTAGTAGGATATTGCCATCATTATATTGTCATAATATTTAAAATTTAATTTATTTTAATGTATATTGTTGGTTTTGGTATATAAAAAGTTTTAAAAAAGTGAAATCATACCACAGCTGTTGAAGCTAAATATCAACATTTTTGTTCGTCTCAAAATATAATTTGCAGCATGCAGTTACTACGAGTTTCGTAATGGCACATAAATAAATTCTTGTTTGCATTTTGCTGGATGACTGTAGAAGTGATACTGTTTAAATACTTTATAATTTATAATGTTTAGATTTTGTTCATGAATTAAAATTATTCGGATTATAAATTGCATGAAATATTATAATATATTTATATAAAATAATTCAAACTTAATTACATAAACGCAGAAAGTCATAACTTATAAGCATAACACTCATAACTTCGTCATGACACGTTTTAAATCTAAAATAAACAATGATTGATGTTTTATACTTACTATTTATAATACTATATTATACAATATACATCTTATGTTTTTTACTTAATATCGTTTGATAATTTTTCAAAATTAAATTGTTATATTTATATAATTTTTCCCCAAAAAGCATAACGAATAATAGAGACCTAATTGATAATTAATAAATTATGAATTATATACCTCTAATCATTAACAAGGTAATTTCTTGACTAGGGATATCAACTTTGATGAATCAATCATTTTCAATGTTTGTTATGTCTGTCTATAATCAATAACATAATTATTTAAAATATCAAGATAATAAAAAAAATGTTCATAGTTTATAACAGAGATACCTACATTAAACATTGAAATATTCTAACCGATCGATTTCAAATTCAGAGTCATAATAATCAACGTAAGATGTATATAAGTGACGGTGTGTCAGTACAAACAGGGTTTAGATGTATGACCGTAGGGTAGTTGGTAATAATTGGTTCTGAATGTAACTTATCGTTTATGGCCATGTGATGGTCCACATCAATTACTCTGCCACCTCGGGCAATGACGACAGCCACCGCCGAAAAGAGACGCCACGTGGAGAGCCGTCGTCACACTCACTTACAGTGGTTCGAAAATCAAAATAGTTGGACAAAATTCTAATTTTAACAGAAGTCTTATAAAATTATCTATTACTTACATAATAATTATTTTAATAACAAAACGTCGTGACGGCTGACGTGTTCTAGGACGGCGGCGGCGGCGCGTTGACGAATTAAACCGATCAGAAGAGGCGCTTCGCAGTCCGAGGTCCCTGAGAGACTGTCTCGACTGTTTAACTGTAATGACGAATTATAATTTCTAGTTATTTTAGACAATGCAGCATTATATAGCGGACTCGATTATCGTACAATTGTTATAAACTTTACCAACTTAAATTAATCTTTTAAATAAACCTATACTTGAACATTGGAAAAAAAAATTGAATAAATGCATGATTAAGAGAATGTAATGAGGATGAGCACTCTTGGTGATATATGCACACCCCGTGAGCTTGTAGTTTATAATTCATAGATGTAGCTTGCACTGCAAAATGATGAAACTCTAAATCGGACACGATTCCTTACGAAGTTTAATAATATTATAACACACGCGATCGGGTTTACCGCCATTTGTTGACGAAACTTTTCCACTCAAATATTATTATCAAATCCTGTCCCACGGCGTTCCAGTACACAATCCTCCGCAGTCGATTTATTAAATATAACGACTGTTTCGAAGAATATCGAACACTTGCATTCATTAATAATATAAAGTTTTTAATAATAACGACACATTAAATATTTCGGAAAGTCATGGATGTAATATTATTTCAACGCTATATATTTCTTTGACGATATCGTGAAAAGTTCTATGACTACATTTTGAAAGGTTTACAACCCGTTATAGGTATACAATTCGAATATTCGATGCATACACACTATACGTTTACTGAAGTGTACACTGAACCACTACCTAGCCTGCATACTCGGCAATGAGCTGATATAAAAACTACTTGTAACAATCAGTTTATTTTATTATTAATAGAAGATAAGAAAAAAATTGATTATCATTGTTACACAGCGCCTAACCTAACTGCAGATGCTGGAATATAAAATAAATAGCTAGGAAATAATTGTTGCAGATTTAGTGTGACGTCAGGAAAAATAAATAACTACAAAGCAATTATTTCTCGGTTACCGCTTTTTAATGACGGTTTCAAGTCCAGCTGCAAATAATACAAAAACATCACAACAACGAACAACATATAAAATATCTTGATTTATCTGAGTGGTAAGGAGCAAATCCTACCGAAATGAACGTTTATATCATATGAACATACAAACAGTGTACAGTTTAACTGGACACATTTAACGAAACGGTATGATATTATTATGTTTCACTTGATATTATATTTTCAGACCACGTTAACTTTAAAATAATTAATACCACCGCAGCATCTGTGTGTGTGTGTGTGTGTGTGTGTGTGTGTGTGTGTGTGTGTGTGTGTGTGTGTGTGTGTGGCAAGTTTAAAATTAGACTGTTCGAATTTTGAGTGTTATAAAAATAAAAAAAATGAAACGGCAATGATGGATCTAGGGGAATATTTAAACAACTCGAAATATTCGTTACCGAACGTTTTGTTTTAATATAATTAATTTTGATTCGAATTCGCAAAAACGAATCATTCTAATAAAGTTAATATTGTCTAACAACTTGACCGACATTCGCACAATTTTATTTTGTTCTTAAAATAATTAAAATTAGCCTATGCACTAAAATAGTCGAGACGAAAAATAAACACGTGGACATAACTTTGTCTCCGTACATTTACTCCGAGCGCATCATTGAATGTTTATTTATAAAAATAACATTTTCACTAATAGGCATTTTATTGAAGTCCTTGGGTAAGACAGTATAAACTATTATAAATGTGTGTAATATAAAGTGCAATTATATATAAATGTTGGTAAAAACTTCCAAAAATAATCACGTAATATTAGATATAGCTAATGCAGTAGAGATGTTATCGAATATATTATAACGGCGAATATGAACAATCTAAAATATTATTGGAAAATCAGAGTATCAAACGAGATCAACACATAGGTAAAAAAATGTGTAAGCCGGTACGTACCTATATATACTTAGTGTATAACCAGAGAGGTATTCAGGACTTTGGTGCCCTTAGTGTTATTAATTTTTTTTTGCAGTATTTTACTTACATTGTAGTAATTCGATGATCACAAATCACTTTTTTTTTAGAAATGGTAGATATATTATATATTTGACAGATTTAGATTTTAGACAGATTTAAGCCCGAAAATTAAATACGTAGAAAACGTAGTATTTAATATACGTATATACTATTCATTCACTTTAATTTATATGTTTACTGTTTTTACAATTCGAAGGCACTTATATTAATTTTAAAACGATTTAACTACTTGAATTAAATTTTTTTACGAGCATAAATTTTAGTTAATAACATCATAAATCATAATAATTGAACGGTCTGATGATGTTGGGTATTGTGCAAGGGACTAAGGCATAATGATTAGCATTTGGCACATTTAAATATTATAATAGGTAAAACATAATTTAAGTAGTAGTTAGAATTTTGTTTGAAACGACACAATAGTAAAATCTGTCATTCAATAGTTTTACACTGCAGAATAGTGTCTAACTCGTAGTAATTACTATTGAGAATACATGGACATTATTTATGCTGTATTGCACGAGAAAATACACGAATATGACCAATTCTATTTTTGAGTTTGTCTTTTGAACTGGCACAGAATATAATTTAACTGTTATAAAAGTTTACTTTAATTATTTAGTATATAGTTAAAATAAAATAATTTGTAAATCAATAAATCCATATAAAATATTTAGAGCAGAGAGTCTAAAATTCATACTGAATTTTACAATTTCGACTTTTGATACAGAACACTTTAATTAAACACTGCTTACAAGGTTCTATGTTCTATACTAGTATAATACCGGTATACAAAAAAAAAATTTCAGTATGTTGATGAGGCGTATATCGATTGCGCCGAAATTACCTTTTTACCTGTAAAAAATCTATTGATTCCGCCGGCTATCGACTCCGCCAAACTTTTTTATTTATTGATTCCGCCGTTTAATATTTGTAAATTATTTATTTTAATAAAAACAAAATATAAAAGACTATTATTAAATGCAGAAGAAGTAAGCAAAAGCTTTAATGAAGATTTTATGTTAGTCATTTCTGATGACCCAAGATTAAAAAAATTCTGCGATTATATATGTGATAATTTTATTGACGAAACATCAAAATTTAATCCAAAAATGTGGGCATCTTCTTCAATTTCTTCATAACGAACTAAAAACAGTTGCAAATCGTTTCATTCGAAACTTAATACTCAATTTACCAAAGCACATCCTAATATATTTTTGTTTTCGCATGTATTAAATTTAAAAATTCAAACTGATAAATATATAATAATAAGAGGGCTCGATAATAATAAAATAAGTAAAAATAAAAATGATGACAAAAAAAAAATGTATAGAAACAATTTTTGAAGACTATTTAAATAAAAAAATTGATAGATTTAAGTATATAAAACTGGCGTCAAAGCACTATTCTGAAAAATAAATCAATTAATATTATTATTATATTTTAATTATTATTTACTATATTTGTTCTTTATTATTTTAGATTTTTTGGCGTTAACTAAATAAATTGTAAAACATATTATTTTACTATTTTAATAAATTTTACTTACGAGAATGTTTGAATTTTTTTTTGAAATGTTTAAATTTAAATTTAAAAAAATTATGGTAAACTGAGTGTATCTTATACCTATACTATTGATAAAAAAAAATACAGTCAGTGGAATCAATATAAACAAATAACCGCCGAAATTGATAGCCGGCGGAATCAATACAAACAAATATCAGACGGAATCGATAGCCGGCGGAATTGATATTAAAACGGCGGAATCGATAAAACCCCTTTTAATGCATGTACTGATAGGCGATAAGTTGACTGATAACCATAATAATTTGTGTACAATAATAATAATTGTGTTAAATGTTTTTAACTCAAATTGTGAAATTTATTTGTTATTATTTATTTGTCGGGCATCATTAATTCGTTTTCGTTTAACCCATATTTTTTTTTTTTAAATCACGTCGCACATTATGCGAGATAAATAGAATTCATAAATAATGGGTAATAAGTTAACTAATAATGGGCAAATAATGGACGTAATGGCCAATATAAATATTACCAAGGACTATAGTCACCTTATGAGGTTTTTGGCTATCGAAACCCGTGTCACTTGAAAAATAATACTTTAGATATCGAACAAAGGGTGTAGTTGACAGCCAGAAGACAGATAAACTCTGATGGTTGAACAACCGTGGAAGAATGAAGTTTTTGAGAAGACAAATTACGAAATTCTTTTCGAAAAGACTGCATGAATTATGTGCTTTTTTAATATTTAAAACCGTTATAATATATCGTAATAATCGTATTATGTAGTCTGTTGTCGGAGGGGAAGGGAAGTGCTCCGACATGATAAATCAAGTCGAACGCTAATAAAAATTGAAAAATGCGTACATATATATTTTTTATTTTATAGTTTTCGACAGTCTGAGCGCCGATAAAGAAGTAGTTACCGGAAAGGTAAGTAAATCCTGAAAAATATACCGGAAGAATATTAAAATGTAAAAAGATGAAATATACAGAAATACCTATCAACTTCTGAAACGATCAGTATATTAATAGTAATACTATTCATAATAATATGAGAGACATGCGAACAGTAGCACGACGTAACAACAGAGTCTCAATCAGTGACACTCGAATGATTTTGTCACGTGCGCACAGATGATTTTTTAACACACACTAATTAGTTATTAAAAATATTATTTATGCTTATCAGATATTAAACATTGAAAAAAGGTCATGGGAGGATCTACTACCCTCATCACTCCCTCGTTTGACCATCACTGGTCTCAATACGAATACAAGTACGTCATAAAGACGCGTCGCACGCACGCTATAAAGTCGTTTATACTTTATTAGCGGAAAACGTTGGGACACGACGAAAAAATAAAATGAACCGTGAAACTCGGTGATGCCGATCGCCGACTATATGACGTGACAATAGTAATATTATTATACAGAGTAGGTATACGATTCATGATACGTCACCCGAGTCGTTGTTCTTTTGTGAAAAGTGTTGTGATATAAAAATAATCAAAATATAATAAACGTGCGAAAGTTTTCCCTCCGACGAGTTTTCCCGCAAAAGCCGCTGCACGACGATGCCTGTCAGCCGGCGGTTATGAATATTATTATTATAATACGATTGCCCCGTTCAAATGGGATCTTTACAATATTAGGTTACTATATTATTATTATTATTATTATTATTATTGCGTGGACGACATCCTGCAGGCGCTTCTTATATTACATTTAAGTCTGTAGAGAATGATTTCGCAAATTCCCAGAATATTGAAGATTTTAATAACTGTTAATATACATACAAGATTCCACAAATTTCATATATTATAATGTTTACGTACTAACACGATTCCGCTTGATTTTTTATGCAACGTTTCCATTACCTACATATATTATTTTGTTTGCTACGTTATTATAGATTTATAGATTATAATTTATAACAATAAAATGTACTAGGTATATATCGTGTAATTTAAAAATAATAATTACACTAAAAGTCATAAGAACCAGTGTCCAGTACATATAATACATAGTAAATTAGTTATCCGACGTTACAAGGACCATCGATTTGTATTTTTAATAAATATATTTGAAAAAATGTAAATGCCATATTTCTTCTATATTTTTTTTCCATAAGCTGAAAAAAAATCATGTGTGACCTTTGTAGCTACTCTTTACGGGAGTTGAAAAAAAGTAATCTATGAACACCCTCCAAGTCTCAAGGATTCTATATTGATATCAATTTTATTAAAAACGGTCTAGTAGTTTTTGAGTCTGTGGACTATTTGATCCAACATCCATTTTTAGCTGTATAACCCGACTTCACCCGTAGAAAAATTGAAAAATATGAAATATAGCACAGTATAGATGTATCTTAGTTTTGATGTACCTCAGTTCATGGGAAGAAAATTTGAGTCGGTGTATCTCGGTTTGTGAATTCATTTTTAAAAAAAACCATCGGGGTGGGGGGGGGGGTAGGTTTGGGCCCTAAAAACCACCCTTGAGTACTGACCTGAATTTGTCGTAGTTATGATAATTTATGTTTTTGTTTCAACATGCTTTTCGGTACAGCATCGTTGCAGTATTTAAAACCAAGCAGAGCCGTGTACATAAAAATTTAATTTGTGGAATTGTGCTCAAATATAATAACATATATGTATGTTTATTATATACTGTACATAAATGGTCATTATAATCTAAACAATTGCTCTATTTCGTGGAATCGTGTTGAAGCCCCTTCATTATAATTGTGGTACTGTTTTTGTTATTCATACAAAACGGCATAGCCAAGCAAATATAAGTTCATCCCAAAAAACTGAAGAATATAATATTATTTAGAGTTTAGAATTTCCTGAAATGTATTCTCTGGAAGAATGTCATAAAACGTTCGAGAAATATTTAATTTTAGTAAAGATAAAAAAAAAATGGTAATAATTTAAATTTAAAACTACCAAATATATTGAGTAGCCTCATATTAATTTTGTTGTTGACAATTTACGCTTTTTGCCTATTAAGCGTTACATCCGTTTACATTTTTATAATTATATTTCTATATCGTGTTCAACATATCGTAGGTATATATCCGTTGTGCGTAAATAATACTAGGTATTTAATTCGATATTAGGTAAATGTATTCTAATGTTCCTATAGATCGAAGTCGACGGAGCCGCAGTCATCATAATGAACTCAGTAAATTTTAAACTGTTTTCTAATATTAAATAACGAACAACAAAATGTGTAAAGAATTTATTTTAAAATTACTATAGATATAAATTATTATTACAAAATAAGTTAGACCTAAATGCAATTTATATATAATAATGGCAACTGTCACCAAATGTGATGTTTGGAAAAGTTTTTTGACGAAACTTTATTTCAATCTATAGCACTCTGAAACCCATAATAATAATAATAATAATATCACGATCTTTCGATGAGGTCTTAATCATTAAGAGAACGATTACTAGAATATGACGTATTTCGTCGCTGTTGTGACGAAATTCTTTTTTCGCGTGCGTCATTAATGAGGGCTTTTTAATATATTATTATGTGTTGTGTATACAACTGTTTACTTCATTACTTTTATGGTTTTTCGTCGATTAAATTTATAAAGTTACACTCAATGAGTCAATAGCACGTCCGTTTTAATACGTTTTTCTTCGTTCTTCGCTGTTAGAAGTGTATTATAAAGACAGAGACTATTGTTGTAAATTACTTGATTTAAAAAACACATTTTCACACGTATTTGTGAACAATATAATTGGTGTAAGGAAAATATAATGTTTAGTTAAAAATACAAAAAAAAAATAATAATAATAATAAAATTTTCCAACAACAAGAAAATCAGTAAATTTCCAATTATATCAATAATACCTAATATATATATTATATATTGTAGTCCATAACCGTGTAGTCATAATAGATCATAACTAAATTAATTAATACCCATTATATAATTTTTGACGATATACGCTATTGTGTAATATTATCAAAAAGAAAGAATAAAAAAAATAGATACTTGCAGGACATTGACTAGCCGCCGGATGCTTTATACATAGGTAATAATAATATGTACATTGTATATTAAACATATATCACTGAGGCGAGAAATGATAAATCGCCGCAGTTCTATCCGTGTTTGATTTTCCGTTGAAAGAAACTTAGTGATGAGTGCACGCTACATAAAATAGAATAGTTGGGATTTTTCAACCATTTTTGGAACACCTTTTTCGAATAAACATAACTGTATTTATACAGTCGAGTATCGATAACTCGAACCTCTAGGGGAATAAAAAAGAGTTTGACTCAAGTATTTTTCAATTTATATACCTCAAACACAACTTAACAACACTTTAAGAAGGCAAAAGAACAATTCGAGTTTTTAAAACACGACTGAATTGTGTTTTATGGTCAGATTATGCTCACTGTGATATGATAACGGCCAAAAACTCTCTCTTTGACGGTTTCGTAAAGTGATTTATTAATTAACCCAGGACAACATTGGTCATTTAGGAAGTTGGTTGGTTTTTTAGTAGGTTTTTTTCACTGTGGTGTTGGGTTGGTTTGGACCACGTGCATTGGTGGCAAATTATTGCTACTCACAACCCGGGTGGTTACTGGTCACCCATCCGGAAATTAGTGCTAGTACTCAGAGCTCATTTTTGACTGAAGCAAAAAGTTTCACAAAGTTAGGTTGGGTAAGGTTAAAAAGAAAACACCAAGTTTTTACTGATCGTTTGTGCGTACCTTCTTGTATACTTAAATATTTTATAATATTATAGATAAAATAAAACACATACCTACGCATACTCTGTCGTGCACGTGTTATCATCGAGCCCTTCAGTGGGTAATTTAATAAAACGAAACGGCTTACCGAAAATCCGATAGCTCACAATTGCCGCCGCCCGATTTCGCTATATTTGTCTCCCTCGGATTGTTTAGGGCATTACGCCCACGTACGTGCTCAATTTGTAACGTATGCATTGTCTCCAACTTGCGATCTTTTGCATGCATTATTGTCTGCATCTCTAAACGTGCAAAAATTCGACTCTATCAATTCATCTCTCCTGAGCATTCGAGATAAGGTTTTAGGCGTGTCACTTATGCATCCGACAAATCGTTTCTTTTCCTGTCCATTGCGTCTTACAAACGGTTACCGGTAGGCGCCATTCACTCCAATTGTTGTTATAAAAACGAATCAGTGCGAAAACCCTTATTTATCACTTAAATGAATAAATACTTATCATATAAATATGTGTTTGCGCCGTACAGGAGGCAGTAGAAGTTAATTAGGATTAAATATTTCTATCGAAGCTATATACCAATATATACCGTTGTTCATTGTTATGAAATTATATTATCATGATACGAGTTTGTCCAAATAGGTACCGAAAATATTAGACTCTGAATATTTTTACTGAATTTGTTTAATCTCTTTCCGTTTTGGACACAATACATTGTAACAATACGTCGAAAAGTTATGTGAACACTTTAAATCGAATAATCACGAAAACGACGTGTTCGGCTGTTGACTCAGACAATTATTACTTTTATTTTTTTTGTCAAAATGTTTTGCAGAGTTTACACGTAATATTGTACTATTATAAATCGCCATGGAATTTGAATGAACCTGACCTACCTACCTCCCCCCAAAAAAAATGTGTCCGGAAAAAAAATACTTGCCTGAGTGAATGGTGAAACTTGAATTGAATCTGCAGAATAACAATAGGTGTGACAAACGATAAATCCAGGTGTATTATGTATACGACAGCGAGTCGGGGATAAAAATCGACGGGAAACAAAAACAAAAAAAAAAAAACAAAACATTTGCCGAGATCGTACAACCAAATTTCGGTCGGTCGGATTTCGTCTGTCGTCCGCCGCGACGGCCATACGCGATAACTTAATCCGACATAACTCTTTGTCGCGTAATTTTATGCGATTGTTCTCATCAATCAAGTCCTCCCCCGTCTCTGCAGGGGCGCATTATACGCGAGGGGATGAGTGGTGGGGGGATGACGCGAAGTCTCCGTGTGTACACTGTAATAATAATAATAATAATAATAATTGGCGTTCTAACCGCGTTTCGAGTTCATCGCGGTGTCTACTATATTATATACGAGCTATTTTGCGCCGTATATAGATCGCATCCATTAACCAAAATTATACAGTTTACATAACTAATTCAAACGCGGCCAAATTAGTTTCAGCCCCTCGGATTAATAACTAACGACGATATGATTAAAAAAAAAAAATGTCTGCCACGACGTAAGTTTTTTAGAATAATAATCCTATCGCTTTATATTATCGTAAATAATAGTAGGCACTTGTTACAATTAAAATAATAACAATTATTAATTATTCTATTACCATAAGCTCCGTTTTATATGCTCCATAATAATATCCAAGAACAAAACTGTTTGGATGTGTTTTTCTTTGTTACAGTTTCGTTAATTAAGCTAAAACAATTATATCATTTCAATAGTATTGGAATTATTATAAATATCGTAATTCATAGGTATATAAGTATTATTGGAACACAAATAAAAACTTTATAAATTAATAAATTAAAATAATTACGAGCAACGTTCTTGGTATTTATTAATATTATTTGAGCTACTGTATTGAATCCATCTTTTATTTGCAGTAATTTTCTACTCGTATCTTTTATTTTTTTTTTTTTATAAAATAATTGCATTAAAGTAGGTACTTGATAAAAAAAAGATTTTAATGACTTAAAAAAATCTACTAATTAATGAAGTTGTATATTATGGGTTCTTAATTAAAACTCAAAAAAATAATAATATTAAATTGCATTAATGGAGGCTTAACATTTTTATTTATGTGTTTTTGTAGGTAACTTAAGTCATAAGTACCTATACTTACATAAGGAGAAAAAAAAGGTTTCCACGTAGGTACCTAAGGTATTGAATGACAAGAAGTATAATAATGAAAATGTTTACAGTCAATTTGGGTGTTTATAAAACGTAGTTTTAAATAAAGTATGTACAGTGTTTTCTGCCTTTATAAACAACACAAAAATCGTAATCATTTCCATCATAATACTATAATAGTGTACTTATCCATTTATAAATTGCAACTAAAAGTGCATTGTAGTGATATCGTTAATCAATTTATTGATACTATCTAGAAAAAAACTGTTTGATGGTTTTGCGATACATAATTTTTTTCGTCAAATTCACAAAAGAATGATATTACAGAATTCCGTGGTTTTGAACTTATATTTAAGTGTGAAATTACCTCTAAATTACCTTTTACACGGAATACTGTTAAATTTAACGGCTAATTAAAATAAATGGACTGATCGTGGGTCACTATTTGATGATTAAGGGTCATTTTAATATTTAAGGATCTGTTTAACTCTAATGGGCATTTGAATAACTCGAAATTAGAGTTTAAAATCAGTGCTGTATCATTATATTGTAGCCAAAATAAAATTGTATTGATGACTTCTAAGAGCGTATTTTAAAATATGATGAACGAAACTCCATACATATAAAACATTTTCAACCAAAAAAAAAAAACAATTATGCGTTGTTTAATATTCAATGGTTGTGTGTGTGTGTGTGTGTGTGTGTGTGTGTGTGTGTGTGTGTGTGTGTTTTTATCAATAAATATATGTATTTGTCGTTAGCGTCAATACAACCAATTAAAACTAAAATTACCTACTCTGAAATTTTAATATTTATCAATGGGGTTGTTATCTAGAATAGTGAATATTAACACATTGCCGTGCTTTCGAGTTATTTTTTTTTTGTATTTTTTGAAATGCAGAGTACAAAGTGTGTAGTTTCAAATTACCTAATAAACACATTTTGTGATATTTGATGTGTGATTGATGTACGAATAACCTTAAATTATGCAACATACCTAGTTTAAGTCAGTTTATTTTTTTAATGTCTTAGTTTTCTCCTAAATTACTATAAAAACTGATATATAGGTATGCACTGAATAACACAATATGAAATTTTCATTTTCATTTTTTGATTCTATTCTAGCATTATAAAAAGGGTAATTGAATTATTTGGGTAGCTTATAGATAGGCCACTAAAGCATATTTAAATAAATAAATATACTTTTATTTTAAAATATAATAATTGAACTCATATTTTGTTTGATTTTAAGAATTCTAAACGGGACATAGGTTATTTTTTGGATTTATATTGTAAAATAGCAGTTCTACACGTCAGTAATATTTCAAAATATTGGATAATTGTTAGTCATTTTAATTATTCAATGATTGCAGGATCTAATCTTTTATAAGTTACTATATCATAAATTCATAAGTCTTTCGTCTTTCATTCTTGGAATTTTATTTTTGACTATTATTTTAGGTATCATGTGTTTTTATTATATGCTCGTTTTAGAAAACTTATTGGACGACGACATACTGTACTAACAAATTCTACGCTTCTATGCGTTCTGACATTCCCCACTGCAAATAATATACTATACGTTTATAAACATTTAAATAACATTTGGGACTGAATAAGTCATGATATTTTTATTAAAAACTGTTTTATATTAGTATTTATGAACCATTATTCTCGCGGTCTCGACTTATTTAACTGTTGTAACTCAAATATTTGAAATACTTGGGGTCTTTCGTCTTTGGTCTGAATAAGTTAATATTTATAACATTTATTTTTAATATTTTCATTGTATTCGTATTATTATTATTGTATACAGTGCGAATCAGCAGGTTTTGACGGTCTACAAAGTGGTCATTTTTTAAGTTAACACCTTCTAAGATTTTCTATGACTCACTGAAGAGTGAATACTTTGTTTAAAAATCAGTTTTACACCAGCTGTTTATTGCAGTATCAATATTTAAGTAAGGACTTTATCAGATAACTTATCAAAGTGGTTAATAGGAAAAAAGAAGTAAAAACACAAATATTATAAATACAATACTAAAATATGATAATAATTCTCAACATATTATTATATAAAGGTACTAAATCTGTATGATAATATCATAATGCATTCGCATCATGCACGACAAGATATTGAAATAACTTGGACGAACTAAACATTTTATTGATTTACGTTTTTGAGTCTCATTAAATTGAAGAAAAATAATTGATTGGGTAGGAACATTTTAAAAGCAAACAGTCCACATTGTTGTGAACAATTACCGTAATCAAGTGATAGAAGTTTTAATGAATTGTATACGTATTGCTGGGCTGTACGTATAATGTATACATTTATAGACTTTGAAATACAGTATTTTAAATTTGTAAATAATATTCGACTATATTTTAAATATTTGTACCAATACATTATTCGTTCATACATATGAAGTAGCAAAATCATAATATATACTTAAATGACATTAATCGGAATGCATTCAACAAATGTTTACTCCTAAAATAAAATTACTATTCAGTCCAGAAGTAAAAATCTGTCCGACCTTATAAAATATTATTTTTCAGAATCAAGTTGAAAGTCATGGAAATACTCGAATGTGTTTTATTTAAATATATAGTCCGATTTTTTTCCAAATTTTATAATTACAGACGAAATCCTGTCATATTACAACAATCTATGATTTATTTGTCATATTACTATGATTGTTTTAAGTGTTGTGATATGTTATGTTTATTATAATATAGTGGAAAATAAAAAAGGTTTAAATTTAAACAATATACAACATACTAATAAGTACTATAATATTATAAGGTTAACTTCAAAATAATTATTATTTGGTTTAATTCAAATATTTTCAGTGTGATGCCTAGGATTTGGTGATCAGTATTTTGTTGATGTTAAATAACAACTTGGTTAGCAAAGTCAAGTTGTAAGGACATTTAGTGGTCGGTAATTTGGACCCAAACACTCCACTTTAAAATTGTTGCCCAAAGTGAATTTTAGGAGTAGATTGAATATAGACTAAATTATATTTTATAGTATTATTATGAGAATGAGATACCGGAAAAAATTCCGAACTCCCGGAGGTGGTGTAGCTAAATTACTTTTTCGGGACACTGTGCCATATCATAATATTTCATTGTATTATTCAAATACATAACAAATCATTATAAATTATGTATAATGTAGGTTAGCAAAAACGAACCAATACAGAATGAACGTAAACGAATGATTAAGGGAGATATTTTATTATTTAAGTAATTTGTCTACGAACTTCAGTAAAAAAAAAAAAAAAATAAAGCTAAAACTATCTTTATGATTTATATACTCAAAACACTCAGATACGTAATTCCTTATTGAATTTAGAATAACTATTACTCACATGATATGCCAAGGAAAATTTAAAATTTCTTTCTTAAAGTCTTTTGAATGTTTTTCCGTTCTTTTGGGCATCTAGAAGATAAATAATGTATGTTATGTAATGTATTGTAATATTATTACTATTATTATTTTTATTACTATTACGATCATCATACAAAAGTAAAAAGTATATTTTTTTTTCATAATTTTTCGTTAAAAATTTGTCAACAAATAATTTTTAATTCGACCTCTATTGAGATTGTACCTGCTGAAGGTTGTTTAAGAAGCAATATCGGTGCACATAAAATATGTTCCAAGAAAAATCGTTTCCAAACATATTATAGTCTTTTTTTCTCTGCCAGCATGTTATACGCGTTGTTAATATTATACGTTGATCATCGCACGGTGGATTAAACGACGGGAAGCGCAAAAGTTGATTTTATTAGTATCCAATACGCTACCGGGCTACTTCACCGTGAACAAACTAATTTGGTTTTCTTAACACTTGACCCGCATTTTAACTGCAGTGGAGAAAAATCAGTAGAAGCCTCGTAGAAGTACTTACATACGTGTGAGTATCGAAATTAAAATTGGCATGTAATCTTAAAAATGTATCTGCTGCTCTCATTGGAAAATAAAATATTGGGTCTTTATTTTATTACCATTGATTTTATAAGTACTAGTATCATTGCTATTACTTACCAAACAGCTGCATTTTTTTCTCTGATCATTTCTTAACTTCCGATACGGTTAAATTATGGCCCCGCCTTAACATAGAAACAGTAGTAATATGCTATTTTAAATAATAGTGATAGAGTGTTCTACAAAACGTCTCCAAGATCTGACCCATTTCTATCGACCACCGACATCGCCATGAAAATATTTGAGTAACAAAATTGAAGTGAAATCAGATAAATATATTTTCACGCCCGCTTAATATTAATATACCACTCACATATTATTTTGTCAAACTTTACTTCAATACGTAATGTTGTTAAGATAGTCTCAAAATATCCTTGTGATATTAGCACACAATCTCATCATTGATATACTAATAATAAATTCGGCATAAAGTTGTACTTTAATTTTATTTTATTATCCGCAACGATATTTCATGCAAATAAATGTTATTGGTAGAATAAAAGATGATTTTTGTTATTCTGTAATGGTTAACATAATAATATATAATTTAGTTCAATATTATTGTGCTAACATATAAAAAACTGAATTACCTTGCGATGCCCGGAAAAATCCTTTTAGGTGTAAAACACTGTGGAAGCAAAGTCTTATATCATTTTTTAATGTGTAGCCACATGTGTATTTTTGTTTTTTTTTCATATTTACAATATTATTTTAGAATATTATGGGTAATATTGTTGAGTGCAATATATTTTTTATGCCTAGTAAATCGTTTTTGCTATTTTTTTTATAATTATCCGCGGCTTCGTCAGTGTGTTTTTTTTTTCATAGTTACAATATTATTATTTTAGAATATATTATGGGTAACATTGTTGTGTGCAAAATAGTCTTTTTGTGCAAAGCCGTTTTGCATTTTTTATAATACCTCTCCTCCTTGTATACAATATTTTTGGTTCTTTCTTTCGGGCAGCAGTAATACCAGACAATCAGAAGAGCTTACACTTGAACAGGCGGCGGCCATGGGAGAAACAGTCATTCCTTAAATCCATTCCTGGCACTTTCAGACTGTTTTTGCGCTTTGTTAATTGTCATGACAAAACATACCTTAACAGGAGACTGTAGCCGTTTGAATTGAAAATGGTAGTCAGATGGAATCAAAGGTATTCTCGATAGAAAAACTGTTTCTCCCATACCGCAGCCTGTAAAGATGGTTGCTTCGATTAGATTTTTACGTAAGGTCTTAACCCGAAGTCGTGTGCCGTATTGGAATATGTCACACGTGTCCGAACTGCTGGTAGTACGGCGAGCAAATGAAATGAATATTTGTTAGCAAGGCAATAGGGAGATAACTCTAAATAGAATTTGTATATGCATTGGTCTATGTTATCGGTGTGCATTTTATCGTTCGACGATTATTATATAATAGGAGTATAATATTATATTGGTGTATTAAGTATATTATATTGGTGTACGCACGATGCATGCGATTATTTTTATCGATGAACTTCTCGGAACAATTCTTATTGTTGACCTTCCGACAAAAAGGATAGGTTGCAGGTAGTTGGAAACCCGTGGGCCGCCCGCGCCATGAACCCGTGCCGTGCAGCACAGTACGTATTGGTGATGAATAATTATAATTGTTAATTACTCCACTAAAACGCAACATTTTTGAAAATCCTTTCTCGATGCGCGGCGAAAATATGAGAAGAACCTCTATTCCAAAATTCAAGTTAGTACGTTGCGTATTTTTTGAGTTACAGCGATCAGTGACTAAGTGGTATTTGAATTTTATATGTATAGATAATTGTTGAAAAATAATCATATAAAATAAAAAATGATACATTGCAGGTTACTGGTTGACAAAACAATGTAAACAAAAACTAAACAATGGCCTCGAAATGTTGAAAATAAAATCCATGAAAATTCAACATCATGTTCAAAAATAGGAATTATTAGTGCATTAATAATTTATGATTTTATATTCGTCCAAATAACAAAAAAAATAATATATTACACTGAATATCACTATAGTTAGTCGTTACGCTATGAAAGCTATGAAGTAAACAAGCACCGAAATTTACAATTTAGATACCATAATAATTATGGTTGTATATTCTGGTTTTAAACTTACCAATATAACACATCAAGCTACCTAAAATGAAGCATTATTCTATCCTGTCATTTAAGGAAATGCGTTTTAGCTGAGTTCTCGTTATTTATACTTTATATGATTTATAATCCCAACTATATTAACTAAACATTTGTAATTTTATAAACAGAGCGGTTCACCAAGCACGCCCTATGCCCAATAGCTTTTACCTTTTCAATAAAGCAGTTACTTTTGGAATAGTTATCAAATATACTTAATTATCATATTTTTGAATATTTGAGATTTTTTCTATGAAAGCAATGTAAGCAATGTAAGACGTATATTAAGGGATAAGATGATTTTAAAATGGTGGTTATTAGTATAAACTTATAAACGATTTATAATTTGTAAAAACTAAGAGAGTACGATAAATATTTGATTCAATATCAAATCCTTTTTATATTTTTATTTAGTCATTGTCTTATATTGGTATATATATTAGAATAATTCTGAAACTACCTGTTTGAACTTTGTATTTAGATATATAAAAATTTTAAAAAAATGATAATTAAAAAAATCGTGTTTATTACCACTGGATATCCACAAGAAGTACCAGCTCAAAAAGTGGTGGTATATGGAAAACATCATGTATTTAAAAAACATGGTTAGTTTTTAATTGTATATTTAAAACTATTCCAAGATTTTGAATAGCTGCGTTACTAAAGGAAAAAAGAAGTGATGGGCACGCTCGAGGTGAATCATCCACCCTGTACGTATTTTTTAAGTAAAATATATTATAACGTTCATTTTTTTTTTTCTTAACCGTACACCGGATTCAATGCAGTCTTGATGTTTAATTGTTATTTACGACGATGAAAACGTCAGCGTTGAGAAACCGTGCACACACCTACGTCTTGTACATATTTCCACTAATCGTGGCCTAAAAATAATGCGCGATATAAATCACGAGCAACGCGGACATTCGGTGCGCGCAATGAATTTCGATCTCGCCGGGGCTTTTGGGAGCATTAGCAATTCCGAGAGAGAATTATTCAGCTACTCGCATTACGCTGGAACAAAACAATAAAACAAAAAAAAAAAATGTCGCGTTATAATAAGTCCGCAGATAACTGATGTAAAATATCTAAGATATTATTATTACAATCATCATCATCACCATTTATAAGAAGAGAGATAGTAGAGAGACTTGGACTTTATTCGCGGTGCAAAAAAGAAAGATATATTACTGCTGCAGTGGGTTAGCACGTATAATATCGTTTGTCAAGTACGAAGTAAGTATAACTATAATTGCAGACCTACGAACCTAAAACTATTAATATATTTTTTTTAAATCAGTACGTATGCGTGTTTATTAGGCACTCATGTAGTATAATATTGCAAAAAAAATGCTTCGTATTGGTTAATCATGTTCATGATATATTTAAAATATGTATATTGTATGTATTAATATTATAACATTACATTTTTGAAAAACAGAACATAAACAGAGAGCGGAAAATATTTAATTTCCAACACAAATTGTAATATAAAAATCAGTTGATTTTCAGTAAATATTTATATAAACATTTTCTACATTCAAGATATGATTTGGAAAATATTTTGAAGTTTTCTGTGTTATTAAGGTATTTAAAGACATTCGCAATTTAAGACTTTGGATACTTTTATTTTTAATTGCTTTGATTACATTTTTTGCTTGTTAGTCGAAAAGATTTAAAATTTAATACATTCCTTATAAGACGCCGTTACGGCAATTAAAAAAATATCAAAAATACGTACTCACAATTTTTTTATAAGCATTTGAAGTTCAAATGTTTAAGATATTCAAAAGTAAAATAACGATTTCTCGGTTAAATAATTTTGTTTTAATTCAAAAAAATATAAATCAAAAGACCTCTAAAGTAATTCACTAACTTTTGAATAGTCTTACACTATTTATAAATTATTGACATTTTTGTTTTTTGAAATTTGAATTTTGTTGTTTTTAAAATAAATATTGGTTGAAATGTGAATGCTCTGTCAAAAATCTTTATAACTCAATGCTATAGATTTCTCATAAAGTTTTCTAATAACATTGAAAAAATACTGAGATGCTAATAACACAATTATAACAGTACATTAATACATAGTCATAATTATTTTTGAATGGTGTTTGAAGTTCAAACTTTGATTGTTTGGTCAACATTTGTCAAAACAGCGAATATTAGCAAAAGTTAAAAATGCATACAATTTTCAATTTTATTATTTTAACCTAACCTAAAAATGTAATCCAATATCTCTTACATACTGTCTTTACTTTTTACTGAAATATTATTGTGTCTGAAACACATATTTTTTAGACACCTAAAGTTTGCCAACATTTATATTTTTCAACTTGTAGCAAAATGTAGTCAATAAAATATCACCTAATGTTTTTATTTTATTTTTCAAATATTGTTTTATTAAAAGCAGTTTAATCATTTTAAAATCAAATAAATTCAAATCAATCGTTATTTTTTGAATTTCATTGCATTTAGCCATTTAGGTTAAATGTTTAGTTTTAAGACATTATGAAATAGTTGAACTGATATAAACTAATAACTGTATTCGTGCTTATAATACTATTAAAAATTAAAAACCTAGTACCTATACCTAAATTATACGTAGTGTAACATAATAACATTATCCACTTTTATTCAATTAAACCTATGAAAGTTAAAATTCAATACACACCACATGCCTCATACATTATTAAAAGTTTCTATAGTTTTATACTTTTATGTTATCGCATAATGTACATTCGCATCAAATCTATACTGCCGTCGCCTACAACAATATTACTGTCGTCGATTATACGCGTTTTTCTGTCGAGTACCTATATCTCCGACCTTGGTCGGATCTCCGGTTGAAAAATATACGCACTACTGGGAAATCAACTCACCTGTGCTGGACTTAAGACCAATCGATATAGGTTTCAAGCAGGATTAGAGCCAAAAAACGAAAAAAAAAAAATAGCGAAAAGAAAAAAAAATTACAGTGTTCGTTGTCCGTTACTGCACGGTCCGGTAAAACGAACGGCCGCCGTGTGTAGTTTGCGTGTTAGCTCAGCGTTCTTCGTCGTCATTGTTGTTGTTGTTGTTGTTGTTTTTGTTTTTGTTAAACGGACAGTCCCGCCACTGACGGTGCCAACAAAAAAAAAAAAAAAGAAAAGAACATAATATACGGCAACCTCCGCCGAACCCACAAATCGCCGAGATCGAAACTTTTTCGAAAACGGCCGCTTCTAATGTACTATGCCGTACGACCGTTCATATTACTCACTCGAGCACACGTCTCGCAATCGTTCGATAATAATTTAAGGAGCACACGCATATCATATAGGTATAATATCTTTATTCGGCAGTATAGCGCCGCCGGTCTTAGATATATTATCCGTCTTACAACCGCACAGACGGCGTAAATAATCGTTATCGCTCCTCCTTTTTCCCGATTATTTCGTATAATTATTATACTCGGACCGTCGATAAATCCGCGAACGAATCGTATATAGTTGTCCGGCGAACGTGCGCAATAAACTATTGTGTTATACTGCACCGATGCTCGCGGAGAATATCATTCTCGAGGCGATTTTTTTAGCCGAGTGAATACCTTTTCTCGGGGTCCAAAATAAATAGATTTGTTTTCGTTCTTTTAAAGCGAGTAGGACGATACCCAAAAGTAAATCATAGTAGGTATAGTCTATATTTCCACACCGCCCTCCGATATACATATAACGATTTGATTTCTACTCCGTTCGATTGTTAAATCGTTTTTGCTACTGAATCTGATTTTCCAAAGATGTAAGCTATAATAGTTGTATTATTATTATTATTATTATTACTATCGTATATTACATTATGAAAGAACTTATGTCTAGAGCTCAATTGAACCTTCTAAGACCGAATCATGATGTTACTTCAAGACAATTTTTTCAAGTTGCTAATTAAAATTATTATCGCTTTGTTTTTTGCATCGTTTTGCTATCAGTGAGTCATCGACCGTTTATTTGGCAAAGTCACGACGACGTTTCGATTACCAGCTGCAAATGTGAAAGACACACAATTAACCGATTATCACCTAATCTACACTTATATACCAATTGATTTCCAGAAATTTGTAATAACTGATAATAGGTTTTTTGGCAGACTCCATAAATTAAAACGGTGGATTAAAGACTTTAAAAGGCATAACTGTGAACAAAGCCCAATGATTGCATTATTTGATTACATATCTACATGATTACTTCCATTTTTTTCTTTTTAAGAGACACCAGATTGCACGGAGTGTTGAGAGCAATTTAACTTTTATAATGACGTGTATTTCTTTCTAATTGTGGAAAACATTTTTCTAAAGTAATTTCTTGAGTTTTCTAATATTAATGCAATTCTACGAAATCAGAAAAACAACACACTTTGGTGACAAAATAATAATATACAAGTAAGTTCCATACTTTGTTTTTGATATTGAACCGCATTTTTTCGGTAACTTTGCTCAAAATGTTTGTATTTTTATTGTTGCTACTGCATAAACAAGTTTTGAGATCCAAGGACTTTTTCACACTATATCTAAACCTTTATTGCCACTCCTCCTCATGCATATCGCTTTCTACGTTCTCTGTCACATTGATCATACTATCAAATGCAGCTTGCCAAGCTTTTTCAAACGCTTCCGCCCATGTACTTTATAATAATATATAATATGAAGTTAGACGTCGTGATATGCCTATAATTCTCGAAGAATAATTTTGGAATCGAAGATGTCCTCCGAATGATTTTAAAACATACATGTTAAGTAACTAATTAGATATTGCAGCACACTTAATACGCAATGAGTATTAACCCAGCCAATATGTTTGTGGATTTAATTGTTGTAATAATTTATATTAATGTCTTTCTCTAATAACAAGAACAACATTAAAATATGTTCATTCAAATGTTTCATAGAGGCCTAATATTTATCAAACGTGCGTTTGTTATTTATAATTAATTGGAACATTAGGTGATGTTTATTAAAATTAGTTCCACCCGTACTGAAGCGTTGAACATAATATACAAAAATGGTAAGAATTTATTATACAACATGTCAAGGAAGTATCATTGAATATGAGTGTCCGTCGAGAAAGTGTTCTTTGCCCTATTTTGTTTTTATTAAATATTAATTTGGTCAGTGTTTTAAATGTTGATGATGGATTAGCAGTTTCATATGATGATAACACCTGCTTGCTTTTCACTGATAAATCATGCAAAGAGCTCATTTTAAAGCCACGGTTGGTGTGAACGTAATTTATATTAACGCCTACATCACAGACATTAGACAATAAATATTAAGATAAAACAACGTTTATAACTTTTTCTATAAATAAAACCTTTGTAATTTCAATTAAATAACAATAAAAATATGATGTGTAGATCGTAATAGTAGTATCTACTGAAACAAACGTATAATTATGAAATAAGTAGCAAGAACATACAACAAATATAAGGTGGAATCTGCATACACTCATTTTGTCGGTAAGTTATTCGTAATATACCTATTTTTAATAGTTTAATTTGTTGTTTTCGCGATTAATGTAATTGTTTCATTTGCTCATGTTAATTATATATTATATCATACTTGTAACTGTTTGCTTAAAATGTATATGCATTTAAAGAGTATACGATTTTAATTGTTAATACATTACTTCCTATGTGTAGCTCAGCTAAGCATAAATAGCGATGGATAGCCCTGTTAATTATAATGAATATTATTTTTTAATAAAACTGCGGAAACATTGACCACTGGGTGTTTATTTTTAGTAGGTTTTTAACTGTGCGGGAGGGTACGATTGGTAAAAATACATGTGTATATGTTGCTAGTGTTATCACTAGAATAATGGTGGTTACCCATCTGTTGTTACTGAAACCAATAACCACACCACACCAGGCTATTTGTATTATTATTTCATAGTTTAGGTAAAATTTGATGGTTTCAATAGGTACTACAAAATAAATATACATTGTGCAGTATTTTTAATCGTAATTTACCTATGTTATTAGCAAAACATTTATCAATTAATTTCGTGTCTACAAAGAATATTGCGAGATTATTTCTGTAAAGTATCGAATAGTTCATTGCACGGAATAAATATATTTTATAAACAAAAATAAAATAATAACATTTTATTCGTTTCAAGTTATTGTAAAATGTGTGAATAATATATTATTGGACGACATTCAGTTTTATTTTTATACTTAATTATTTTGGCAAAATGCATTTTTATATAATATGTTTATATTTGAACGCAGCATGTTTAATTTTGTGGCAAATTAATGAGAAAAAATATTTGTAGCTATCTATATAGTTGTTTTTATTCAGTAAGTTTTTATGTTTTTATAGATAATTTAACTTTAAATAAAATACCTAATTTTTAAATTACATTAATGTTAATAACATGAACTATACACTATTTACATTCAGCGCATAAAATACTGAAAAAGTGAGAAAAAAAAATATTTTATTACTTAAACTTGAGTGGGTGGCAGAAACCGGTTGAAATATAACTATAATATCAGTAAGCTAAATAATAAATACCGGCGAGACGAGACGTCCATGTTTGAGACAAAGCGTTTGTGTTTGGATGCTAAGTTATATGGGGAAGGGACGAAGCATGAGTAAGGTATTTCTGATAAGCGTTATCGATCGTATGGGATGATTATCGATTATATTATGTTGTAAATTTGCAGAAATAGAAACATTAAGCTTGTGTAAACGTATTCGAGGTTGAAGACCGTTGTTTTTTTCTCATCATCAGATATTTTAAATTTTTAATCTGTAGCAAATATATTATAATATGTGGAAGATTCAAAGAAATTGGCATTTCAAGCTTATTAAGGCATTTGTGGTTGAAGACTCACGTTATTTTTTCCTACCTTCAGTTTCTTAAAGTTTGAGTCAATGTGGTGGGTTGAAGTGATCGTAGATTTTAATTTATCTGTCCCGGTTTTTTATTTCTAAAAAGGCAGCCACTATATCACCTCTATATGACATTAAATAACTTTTAATTAATTAACAGCACTTGGTAACTTCAATGTGATTCACTGGTAAGAGAGAGACGAACGACTGCTATCGATGATATGCAACTCGAACGACCGGGTAAAAATATTTAAAAGGATTAATTTTATTAAATTATTCATTAATTTTACTATTCCAAATAGTCTTATGAATTATGATACAATTTTAATCAATAATTATTGAAAAAAAAATCTAAGAATATAATGATTTTAGTAGATATGCCGTTTCTATTTTGATGGACTTGTTAAATTATTATTCCGGTCTTCAGATAATTAATTGTTTATCTTCATACTTTTCATGTTTTAAAAAAGTATTCACTATAACAACACTTTGTAATATATCTAGTGATGTGTATAAAATGTATAATATTATGTTGTGCCCATTAAATATTGAATAATAATATGTTAAGTTCAATTGTTTGACAGTAATATTGAGATTTTCGATGTAAAGTTGACTTCGATAGAATATTTTTTTTTTACATAATATCATACATTTTTATCGTTATTACCTACTTGAAATTAATTTGATATTTGTCTTGAAACAATTTTTCTATTGAAATGGATTATAATGGAGTGTACAATTAAAATAATAAATTGACAATTAAAAAATACTTAAAAAAAACATTATCTTTTTCTTCGTTACGTTCTACCGTAAAATGATCTTGGCTCTCGTATTATAGACTTAACTTTTATTATTCTTTCAGTCTTGCTTCCCAAATGTATGTAGTGAGTATCTTATGGAATTCCTATTTAACGTGTAGAAAGAACAATAGTATTACCTCCGTTAGGCTTAAAGTGACATTGTTAATGTGAACCACAAATTGCAGCCGCTTTGATTCTTAGTTTGAGCGAATTCATCACGAACCTTATTGTAATCTAAAGTAATCGAATGCAACTTTAGACGTTGTTCTAACGTTTTAATCATGGGAAAGGTAAATTGAATAATTATGACATAACAATATTCTATTTAAATACTACATAATATGAAGTGATAAAAATAAAAAATAATTTCATCAAATGTGAAAAATCATTAGATTTACATTAAATTCAATAATAATGGATTATTCATGTGTATGTATAATTTGCTTGAAAAATCGAGTCGCAAAAAATACTTTGAACCCATTCTATCCATCGTTAAAGCACAATGCATTAGTGTACCTACCTATATTATTTAAACGAAGAGGACGATTTTAATAAGGTCAATTAGTACGATTCCGACTATGGATTTTTGTATCAAACTCTTCAGGTCTTGAAAACAATTCAATTTATATGTGTGTTGACAACACAGCATTGTTCCTTTCGAAACTTTATTTGAAATTGATCGTATTATTATCTACTTCAATAAATTTTATTCGAATATACGTTATTTTTCTAAATTTGTTTTATCTTAAATATGACGTAACAACGATAACCATAATTATTCTGTATAACTTGGATAACTATTGACATACGATACTATACCATATTTTAAATTTTATTATGTACGTAACACATACTTACCAACATAAGTCAAATACTCAAAATTCATAAATATGTAATTGTTTAATTTGTATTCGAATTAAAATATGAGCAAAATATTTTACCAGATGTCATATTTCCTAATTATTTCATTCTTGTTAAAATACTATTCTTGGAAGTTGATATATTATAGCCAAACCAAATTATATAATTAGTTTAACAGCATAACACCTATTTTGCAGTACGCTTTAATAATAATTGAGAAACTGTATTTAAATTTAGAATTTAAACTCCACTCAGAGTCTAGAATTCATCTTAAAAGTATTCATTATTTTTATAATTAAGTTATAATAATTTTGCTCTTTAATAATCTACTTGAAATGTTATTTTAATTAACCGGGAGTTCACACTTAGTGAACTTAGAATGGAATAGTGCAATACCATGTAAGTTTTCTGGATGCCAATTTTCTAGTTTTTTATACAAACAAATTCAAATTGGTTTTAATGATTATTCAAATATAAGTTGATTGTTATGAACGTTAAATTAATAATAATAAAATAAAATACAAAACGTTTTTTATATTTTGTGACTCACAATTTTAATGCCATCAATATAATTACATAGGTATATTATGTACGGTTTATACATTTCTAACATGTTTTATTTGAGACGTAAGAATTGTTATAGCATTTAAAAAATGTTATCGACTATTTCGAGAAATAGTTGGAACTTTAATGGTACCATTATAGATTTTGGTATTTTACTAATATTCGCCTATGTACTAGTAGTTATCTTTTTCTACAGCTTCCACTCAAATACTAATAAATCCTATGTGTCCTTTTCCCATGCACTATAATACCGAAAAAGAGTATCAAACACCGCTAATGGCAATATGTGTTCTTATCAATACATATATATTGTGATGTTCTTCGATAACCATAAAAAACACCCAAACTCGACAATTTAAAAATGGTAGGAAGGTATGAATTATTTTTAAAGGTAAACAAAAATGTAATAAATCGTTACATTCCACCTTCATCCACTTTTTCACTGTACCTAATAAAAGTATAATACCTGATTCAAGTCACTTTTGAAAATAATTTGATTCCGACCAAACTCTAAGTCAACGATCTCATTTGTAACGTACACATTAGACAACTTGTCGAATTAAATGCTTCAAAGGACGTGATCCCCGCATTTCTTGTATCCGTCTTGCAAACGCATACCATCTCGGTATATAAGTCATTGTATCATAGTAAATGTTCATTCACCCGAATCCATTTGGTGTTGTTAGTTTTAATACTACTGTAAATCTAAAACTATCTACACAAAATTAATTCTGCAGGACGAAAATTCGGTATGTTGTAAACAGTTGGAAGACGGAGATCACTCAAATTCAGGTATCACATCCTCTTAACTCAAACAATTAATAAAGGTAGTTAAAACTATACATGACTTCAAATTAAAAAAGAAAATTTAATGTTAGATTATGATAATTTATCTCCCTACAGGAACCTCAAATGGATAACTTCAGTTTTCAATAGAAGTAACAGTCTTAACACTGTACTTGTCTAAAATAGAAAATATTTTGGATTTTTTTTTGCACTTAAGTTTCTGTGACAAATGCCATTAATTTAATATATTATATTTTATTAATTTTTGGTAACGATTCGATTGCAATAATATAGGGCTTTTAATTGTTCGTTTATGTTTCTCTTAAATGTTTATGGGCTATTTTCCATTATTATAATAAGTAATAACAGTGGCGCAAATAGGAAAATATTTTAGGGGTGCTCAAGCCCCAAGATTTTTATTAAAATTGTAATATTTTTCACTTTTGATTTAAGCAGTTTAGTATCATATAAAATAGTACACAATATAATATATATAACATAAGTATTAATATTAAAATGTTAAGAACTCACAAATAATTTCTTTATAAATTCATATTTATTTCACTAATAAAAAAAAATATAATAAAAAAAATTTGTCATTAAAATTAGTAACATTGATGACACGGTAATACACTGTATCTCGATTTTTGACGAAAATAATTGTTTGATATCAAAAGTTTTGTAACCTCTGCGGTCATTTTACGTACATAACACGAATAATTTAGAGGAGGTTAATTCACATGTTATCATCATTATTGTAATACATCGTATCTGAAATTTAACAGTAATATCTCGTATCTCATAATTCATTTTTTATTTATAGCATTTTATGATAATATTATTATTGGTTTTGGATTATTGGCTATAGCATTATTATAACGTCCTAAGTCCTGCAGACTCAGCATTATTATTAATATTATTTGTTTGTTCATTTTTAATGAGTACCTTCTCCTTATGTTGGTTTATAATAATTGTCGTTTAATTTTAATAATCTCGACTTAATATACAATATTCTTAAATAATGGCATCTCATAATCGAGCTAAAAATATTGCGAACCTTGCAAGTATCCCCAACAAAGTTACACAGAAAAAATGCAGATTGAAAATACACAAAAATAAAACGAGTGGAAAAGAGATCAGACAAAAATCAACAAATGTCCGGCAAAACCTACTTAGGCTACCAAAGAAATAACATGATGCAAATTTCATATGGTATACCAAGACAAGAACGACAGATGTTAAAAACTTGTAAGTCAACTGTATGCAAAAAATCAAGTAAACAATTTTGTGGTGTGTTTGATGAGGTTCGAAGAAGTGAACTTTTTGATCAATTTTGGAAATGTAGTTGGGATGAAAAAAAGACATTTGTTATTAATTCAGTTGTTACAACATCAACTTAACTTTCAACAACTGAAGAAATTTCTAGGAGATATATTTCATACAGACATCACTTGAGATATGAGCAATTAGAACAACAACAAGTGTGTAAAAAAAATACATTGGGGCTCAAAGAGTCTATGGTCCATAACTGGTTGAAATCTTTACATTGTTTGTCTATTTTAAAAGAAAACACATGTACTTAATATTTTACAACCTTTCATTTCATATAGAAAATATGGAAATTCCTCAAAAGTACTGAGAGTTCAAAATGACCAAAACGTTGAGTATCCAAAACTATATTCTAGTTCAATATTGTTGACACTCTCAAAATGGAATGATCTTCAAATCTTCAATGTTTAAAACCATATTTGCCAAGTGATACACATACTTTTTACGATGGGCTGAAACATGAGACTACATTACATTTAAGAAAGTAAACCAAAGTATAATTTTTGTGTATTTGTAATCATAATTTTTAATTATTTACACAAAAAGTTGTTATTTTTAATATTAATTTTGTTATTAATACCTAGTGAAGTTTTTAAATAAATCTGAGAACGAAAGCTACCTAATGTATAATTTAGAGTATTTTGAACATTGTATTTACAACATATGATACTGTTATTAATTAATGTTTTTATTCATTTAAAGGTTTTCACATAATAACACGTATCTGTATATATTGAAATTCTAATACGCTGTATCAACAAAACGTATCTAAAATAATGCACTGCAATAACAATTATCTAACCTATCAATTCTGTAATTACTTTTTGTTGTAAAATACAATGATTATAAGATGTGTGTCGGATAATACTAAATTATAATACTAAAATATGTTGGTAATCATGGTTGGTGTTGGAATAAATCAGTTTTCAGTCTCTCCCGAACAATAGTAAAAATCGAGATACGGTGTATTACCATGTCATCAACGATAATTTAAAATTATTCATTCATGTAAATAAATAGGGATGCTTAATGTAATTGTATGCGTCTTTCAATTTTTCAAAAATATTTAATATGTCTTCATTATTGATATAAATATCATTTTCTATAAGTAAAATACTTAAATTGCTGAATCTGTCTTGATTTATACAAGTACGCAACTATGTTTTAATATGTCGCATAGCAGAAAATGACCTCTCGCAGGTTACTGTACTTACCGGAAGAGTAACAGCTACTTGAAACATCTTATAAAAATGTGGAAATACTTTACCATCATATAATACCAAAGGCTGTTTAATTTTTTTCTAAACTAGGGTTTTCAGTGTTTTCACTCAAAATGTTTTTTAAAACAGACATTTCAGACTTCAGTGACTGATCGCAAATTCCAAATAAATCCTTAACAAATATTAAACATTACTTAAATCCTTTTACAAGTACCGTGTAATGATCAATTAAGAGGACGCTATACCCGTATGTGTTGTTTCCGTCTTACAAGAGCGTAACATATCAAATTTTACGTTCAGCAGATCACGTTAAGCTCAGTTAGCTTAAAAATTAGAGTGAATTGAGCTCTTATTAAAATTAAAGGTAAGATTATTGTGGAGGGCTTCTCTTAGGCTTTTTATTACATTTTTATTTTAAAGATAGTTATGAGTATTTTAAGTTATACAAACAATTTACAATTTTTAAATGCTCATAACTCTCTTTAAAATAAAAATATGATAAAAATCCTATGAGAAGCCCTCCACAATAATCTTACCTTTAGTTTTAATGAGAGGTCAATTCACTCTAATTTTTAAGCTAGCTGAGCTAAACGTGATCTACTGAACGTAAAATTTGATATGTTACGCTCTTGTAAGACGGAGACAACACATGCGGGTGTAGTATTCTCTTTAAAATGAAGAACCTTCAAAATTCAATTTTAGTAAATTATTTACTGATGTGGCTACTTGAAGACTTTCTTCAGAAAATCTTGTTTTTAAAATATTGATAATTGTATCTAATATACAATAAATCTTTTTCAATAGTCTTTATTGGTTTCTACAATATTTGCATGATCATCACTAGCACTAGTTGTTGACAAACAAACGAAACCTTCGAGTTGAGATGGCTCCTCTCGTAATCTCTTCCTTGACACAGCTATAACCAAATAAATAAAACAATTGAATTTCAAGTAATATTAGTATAAATTAATTCAGTATTTATATTTCTTACATTGGAAAGGAATTTCAAGAGAAATTTCATGTTTAGCGCTAAATTTAAGCATTTCATTCCAAAGTTTATCATAATGTTGTTCAATATCACAATATTCTTGTAAAGTTGTAATTACTCCAGCTATTAAATATTTAGAATTACCCAAGGTTTCTGATTTTAATTGTAAATGGTTTAATAGTTTATGAAAATTTTTAAGACTTTCTCTAATATGAGTAGATATACTACAAAAAAGTCAGATTTAATTGTTGAAATAATATCTTAAACAAAAATTAAGTTAGTTCAATATTTTCACTGAATAATAAAATAAATATAGTTGCCATTTAATTGTATAAATCTACACAAATCATTACTGATTGCTTCAGCAACATCTTTATTTTTTTGAGCATCAATTTCCTCTTTAACTAAACTAAAGATGTTTTTTCAAACCAAGTTGATTTTGAATTTCATTGAATTTTTTATTTGTTGAAGGATATGAGAAATGTAAGTAGATGGCTTCTAGTCCATTAAATAATTTCCTAAGATCCTAAATAAACAAAAAAAGGTTTTGATTATTACATTTATATTATACAATTTATAATAAAGCCATTAAAACTAATAAAATTACCTTTATATAATTGCATGCGTCCATAATCACTAAATTTAATTTATGTACCATGCAACGAATGTACATAGCGTAAGGATATATTTGCTTAAGTTTAGTTCGGACACCTCCTTTCTTACCAGACATAAAATTTACTTCGTCAAAAGACTGGCCAACAATTGGAACATCAGATAGATTACAAATATTTAAAAGACCTTTATTTAGAATATCTTCATTTTCGAGATGACCCCTAAATGACTCTGCCATCCAAGAAATAAAACAATGTAAATTAAAAATTTAATATACTGCCGGTTTTTTTCAATGGGCACCTTCTTGGCTGTTGATATTTTGGAGATGATACTACCTTGGTTTAAAGAATGTTTATATTCTAACAACTTTGTCATACAATTAATGTGGTTAATAGTTGAAGCGTGCAAACTTAGTTTTGAATTTTTGGTCTTAGATTCTCTTGATCCACTAAGCTGTAGAAGATAAGATACCTTATTTACCTATTATTATATTAAACAAAAATCTAATAAGAAAATAAAATTTTCAAACATATACTTAAAACCAAAATCTTTGCAGCATCTTAATTAGAATAATTGTACAACCTACTTTTTTCCAGCTATTAAATTCTGCAACTGTAAATGTATCTTCTGTTTGACGACCAGTTGCAAAATTACGGCATGGAAAACAAAATACGCTATCTTTTTTTATACTATACTGAAGCCAATTGAACTCACTAAAATAAGTAGGTGTAAATCCTCGGTTTTCACTCCCAAATTTTTTCTTAGAATAATCCCTTTTAAACATTTATTAAAATATAATTATAATTATATAATATTAATATACATATAAATTGTAATTAAAATCTACCTACTTTTAATATTGGTTGATGCTGTCCTAAATTTAAATTACCCAGATCAAGTCATCAGCTATCGACAAACTTTCCTCTTATTTTTTTCATATTTTTCATGTGCAATAATACTTTCTGTACTTATTGCAGATGAAGTCGAAGGCGTATGTTCCGGCATATTAATTAGTCGATCACAAGATTTTTTTTAATATTAAAAATAGTAAACATTATTTCTTTTTAATACTAACGAAGTTAAATTAATATACTAATATGTCAATAATACTACTGTATAAGCTATAATATATTATAATTTAAATTATAAAAGATCAACTTTATAGAAATATGGATACGGTGTATAAAGTATTTACCATGACAAAATGTGTATTGGTACTAATGTTGAAACTTGAAATGTCAAATGGACAAATTTTTAACTGTGCGTCTGTGTGCTGGACGCCGGTAATCAGCTTATCAATATGAACATTATACACTTATAGTTTTTACACGAACGAATCAATCTATTCGTTTGGAGCTATTTAGAAAAAGGTCTTCGTTTTTCCAATCGTGACTTATCAGACGTCGCCGTCGCTATTGCTTATCCGTTTATCAACAATCTTACCGTTCGTAATTTTTCCAATAATAACTAAACAATTATTTAGACATCATTGTAATATAATACTATACTAGACAGTGTCTACTGACTATTAGTAATATTGTTTGTTCTAATGACTAATAAAAACCACAGAAGTCGCTCTGCAGAGTAAATGTTTTGAGTGTATCTCGTACTTGGGTAGGTCAATGTATTGGTTCACGGGCGTATTAAAATTTGAATTCATTGAGAAATCATTAACCTCGGAAAACGATTTTAAGGAAAGACGGAGGGCAGTATCGCCAGCATCAATTTCTAATTAGGATACTAATTTTATAATTTTTTTTTATTATTTATAGTACCTAATGCTATTATAGTAGGCGAAGCTATAATAGTTATTTTCAAAAACATCGAATAGTATATGTACGAAAAATATTATTAGAACTACCACGAAATGACAAAAGTCGTTATATTTTATGTTTCGAATACCAAACTAATTACATCATCATTTGTACTTCAGAATAGGCCTTTACAAGAAATTGCGAATACATATTTTCGGTATTTTTAAATTATACAAAAACAACTCATAAAGAACCAAAAAGAAGAAATTTAAAATTAATTAATATTTTAATTATTCGCAATTTCATTGAATATAGCAAATTTTAGTTTAGTTTTAACTCGTTTAAAATCTGGCGATTAATGTATATAAAATCCTTTAAATAATAATGTACCTAACTTCGAATTTTCGATATTTTTCTTTTTTTACTTTTTTGATAGTAATAATATTGTGTACTTACAAAATTCAATATCCAAAACAAAGTTCTAGAAATTCAATTTTGATTCTATAATAAACACTCATTTTATCAAATCCAAGGAATAGGCGGTGCCGCATATTTCTTGTAAATAAACAGTACTGCAGTAGTACATATTGTGTAATTTCGAGACATCGGTTATGCGTTCAACTGTATTTGTGCTCTCTACATTGAAGCAAAGTTAATAAAGAATGGATAGGCCATCGCTATATTAAGTATTAACCAAATAGAGGGACCAGGGACGTGTGCCGGAATGGGGAGGAGAGAAAGACATATTTTATCAATGCCTCTCATTCTAACAGCGGTCTTATCATAAATTATATTTTGTAATTATTATCATTACTGGACGCATAGATAATAGACATTGGAAATTATAAATTATATTAAAAACATAAATACAATAAATATATAATATCATGGCAAATTAGATACATATTAATATTAAATATTATTATAAATGTATATTGTATCAAGGTACAATCTTAAAATTGTATATTAATAAATTGTTAAGACCGTTATAACCTCAAAATATTTTCTTATTCATTCCCATAGATAATAAAAAATCTTTATTATATTCTATAATCTATGATACGCACAAATAGCCTATTCATTCTTTATCATCTTCGCATTAAAGTCGTTTCCTCTTTGGTCACTTATTTCATAGAATAATAATAATAATACAACAGTGTAATAGGTAAATTTCAAAATACCCAACCAAATGAATTGCTGGCGTTTGAACAAAAAAAACAAATAATATTAGAATAAATAATGAAATAATATATTCAAAGAACAAAATATGGAAAGGCAAATTACAAAATAAATTAAAATATATGTAGCGTACTTAAGTGTATTTCCTATGTCTGTTGAAGTTTAGATAATATCCCGTCGGCCGGACGGTTCATCTCGCGTTCGAGTGAGGTGATGAAACATTGCCTAAAGGTACCTAATAGGTATATATTGTGTATATATGTATTATTGTGTGTATATTAATAATAATTTACTAACTGCTAATGTAATGTTGTTATGTTTTCGTCGGGAATGTGTAGTATGATATTATTATTAACGTATATTATATGGACATGATTTGTGGTCGACGACTGTCAGCCGAATGAGTAGATAATGTCGAAATAGAGAGACGCAGACGCTCTGTGTTTGGTATCGTACGGATAATAATGATAATAATTGAATAATACTTAATAGTTGTAATAGGTTTCAATGTTAATTTTTTTCTCATTCGACTGATTGGATATGTTATTTCTTTTACCTTATGTGTGAGTTGTGGCACATTGCATATCCGCCTGTGTTCTAATCATCGACCAACTGTCGATTCTATTATAATGCTATGCATATAATATTGGGAATCATAATAAATTACACGCGTATGTAAATTAAGTGTAATTCCATGTTACTGTTTAATGCTGCAGTTGGATAATCAAATATTTAAAGCTTATCTCTGGACAAAAAAAAAATCCATAGTACATACTTCATAAATGGATATTGTTATGACTAAAACTGGTGCTTTATCAAGTGTTTATTTTTATTTATTTTCAATCGTTGTATAGATACGCAAATGCCTTTTAGGTCTTTTTATAATAAAGTATATAATATTCATAGATAAGAGTACCCCATCCTCCACAAGCGAGTTTTTTATACACTCTGTAATTGGTTAATCTTAATACCTCGTCCCCTCCCATCAAACATATTTTCTAATAACTACCATGACCATCATTTGATATTGTTGATTACACTCGTATTACTGCAACATAATATAATATATCATCTTATGGGAACTACGATGCCATTTTTTTTAAAAGTTTATCTAAAATAACATAATATCTAATACTTTTAGAAAGAATATTATACATTTTATAACTTCTTCCGTCATAATAATATACTTACTCTATGTTTTTTTCGATAACTTGTTTGTTGTAGTGGAAAAGTCACGTGATCCTACATTGATGTAAGTACTCAAGTTCAGACTTTTCTCATTGTTCCTTAGCTGTTTATTATATTCTGTACAAATGTGACATTTGAGATGACCCATTCATCAGTTTGTTCTCTGACACTGACATTAAATATAATAATGTATCGACCTTTTAAATTTTAAACTTCAGTTTCGCTTAAATTTAAATTTTAAATATTTATTCTACGATCTTTGCTCTAGTTGCCAACAGACGTAAAAAAAAAATACTACTGTCTATTTTAACTTCCACGTTTTTATTCAGTATGCCTTTTGGCGCAGTGTGTGGTCTAGAACTTTAAGACATGTCGCACATTATCTAAATTATTAATTAAGTAGTTTATATCATCAGAAGATCTTATTTTAAAATTATTTTCATACCTATTAGCCAATGTTTTGCAGTGGGTTCGGTAGGGAGTAGTAGTTTCATAAAACGAACCATTATAATTCATTTAAATGATTTATTTTTATCGTGTCGCATATTTTAGTAGCAAATATACATTTTATACATTCGTTTACGAAACTCGAACAATCCACGGTTTGTTATTTATTACGTGTTTTAATTAATAACGAAATGCATAATATAATAATCAACATTTAAAATTATGTTCACCTATGCGCTTTTTCAAGCTTTAATTTATTATTTCTAATTATTCATGTATGTAAATATAATATAGTGTTCCGTTACCTTTCAAGAAACAATAATAATAGGTTGGATTATGATTATTTCCATTTTATGATCATTATAGTATTATGTTATTTAAAACTCATGAACATTATTTATCTAATGTCAGTGTCCAAACTGTTAGTATTGTACTGCCAATAAATGTCGTAAAGTCTAAAGCTCTTCCAAGATAGGGGAGGCCGGCCTATTGAGAATAATATGTTCATTCAGTTTATAGGTGATGCACTCCACTTTTTTCGATTTTGTATATTTTCTATACTTAGACAGTCAGACGTGTGTACAAATATTTTCATTTGTTTAATTTTTAAACACTTCATGTCGTCATGGAGGGTCATTCAAGTGGTCAAATATCAAGCAAATAATGTGATCGTTTTTTTTAACCGTTTAGTGCGTCTTACACTTTTACCCGTCACACAACTAATGTATAGGTAGGTACTACAACTACAATTATATATATCGTTCTTATAATATAATGTACCTTCTACCTACTGCCTACGCGTATTTTATTTTAAGAAGATATTATGTTAAATTATGCCTTAAAAATATGTTTAATCTTCAAACATACGATTTATGATAATTAAAATCAAACTGCTCAATATAACGCCCCGCATAAAATAATAATTTGGTAAACATGTCTACGACGCACCCGAGTTATGAGACGTGACGTTTCGTCCAACGCGTGTCATAAATTCATATTATTTACATTCGTTTCCGCGTGTTTCCTATTTATAATCCGAACGCTGCAGCTGTCCTAAATACAATAAATTGACATTTTTTTTCACCGTTTACCGCCGAATCGTTTTCGTATTCCATTTTAAAATTACAGATCCACGCAGTGATTTTAATATATTTAATAAGTTGATCGCGATGTAAACAAAGTATAGTCGTATCGTGGTTGTCGTACTTTGTAGGTAGGTGTACCGTCTACGCCAAAAGTCATGATTTCTTTGATTGAGGCTATATCTTTGCTCGCTTCTTGATGATTAGTGTAAATATGGACGGTTAAATTATGTATGCCGCTGCAGTATTCAACCAGAAAGCTTTCAAGGAGTTTGAACGGGTTGAATACTCATTTTCCAAAGAAGTCTTTAATGTAATTAATATAACTGCGAATAGTATATTTCTCTAAATAATTATACCCGATACCCGCAGTACCTATTTAGTGCTGCAAAATAATTACAGCATTATTCATCACACTGCAATATTGAGTAATATTCATTTTAGGAAATTAAATTAATATAATGATTATAATGCACCTGTAGTCTATATAGACACTATATATGATATCCAAGTGATTATCCATGGTTATTAAGTGTTGAGTTAACTTTTTTATTTTAATTATTATAACTTTTATTACAACTGTGATTGGAACAAAATTATTTTACAAAATGGAGTTTAAGTTTTTTTTTATGTGCTTATGATGAAATCTGTCTAATAGTATTTAAATTATATCTATAAAAACAAAATTATAAACGTTATATTATTTAAGAGTGTTAAACATTAAAAACTCCCAAAACAGTATAGAATATTTTTACACAAAAACGGGGTGAAATCACTTCAAGCACTTTGGTTTACACTAAGGCTTAAAGAACGCTTAGATATAGTATACATAAATTGGATTTTTTTTTGCTACGTATATTATAATGAGATCGTTTTTGAATACATCATTTTATTTTCATTCTAAAACTTTATCATTTTTTTTTTTTTAACCACTATATAATCAATCAACATTGTCATATTATGGTTGTATAGGTACCTACCTATAACGTATTATTTAGGAAACTTCTCTCTGTAGTAGTTCCTATAAAACAACGCAAATTATTATCATCATCGTAAAGCTCTTTTCCTTCTCATTCTTAGGCAAGAACATAAAATATATTAATCAACTGTTCACCATTATTTCAGCAGATTATTAAAAAAAAAAGTAACTTAAGCGGTAGTTAACACGTCTTCACGATGAAAAATTATTATTCTCCATTCAAGAGGTTTTTTGTTATTGAATTTTATTTTTACATTTTCCAACCCCAAATATATACACCAAATATTATTTTGTTACGTAGGAGACATAATGAAGAAATTGAAATTGAATTGAATTTTATATTATTTCAATGGTTTATCACTAAATACGATGTATACATTATATTTGTATTGCATGTATTTTTGTAAATGTATATTTGATGTATAGATATCTAAGAAAACAACTCTCTACCTTTAACTCAATGTTTGCCTATAGAAGGTAGATAAACCAAAATGTTTTCATAATGCCTGTTGTAATTATATTATTTTAATAAATGATTATTTAATGCAAAAATTAAAAATACTGTAAACGGCTATGCACAATTTCGTATAGTAATATCAGGTATAATATTAAATAAGTGGAAATTCACTTTTCCAGGACAATATAATGGTTAAAAAATGAATGGGAGTAACCAAAACGGACTGAAAAATATTATCATAATAACTTACACGCGGTCTCGCTCTTATTTCATATTTGTGGTAAAATCGGCTTCTGCGTACACCTGGACACGCTGGTTACCTCTGGTGTGTATAAACTTACAGTGTGTGTGTGTGTGTTTCAAAAGTTTCATAATCAAATAAAATTTATATAATTTACGAGCACAAAAAACTTTTTCTCCTTTTGCATGATACCATAAAATATATATATATATACACGCCTACTATTTATCGTCTGTATTATTAGCTTATGGTGATAAAACTGTAACCCATCATAATTCCTTATTGTCAAATCCAGGCTAAAAAACCCTAAAAGACCTGCCGATGGGCAATGTACAAAACTAAATTATGTCTGTGATGGTAATTATCTTATTATAAGACCTGCTGTGATACGAATAATTTATTGTTATAAATTTGTTGTAGCCGATAGGATATAATACGTATATAGTATTATATTATGACAAAAACATGAACCTGTTTGTAACTCTTGAGGGTTAATATACTTAAAATTGTCTTACATTAAATTTATTAACCATTACAAGTCAACACTAAAATTTAAAAAAGAATGTATTCATTTTTCAATAATAGTATGACGACTATGAACACGCGCTGAGAAAAAAACATAGACCATTGGTCGTCTTTTCCTGAAATATCCAATAAATCAAATTATTAATTAAAGTATAAAAACTGAAATTGAAGTATTATAATAATTTAAACTTCTGCTATCCAACAGTAAGAATACATATCGGGCATATTGTGTCTCAAGTGATAGGCCGAACCTCCCAATTATCGAGGAATAATAAACTCAATTTTTTTTTACGAAATTCGATATCATTTATTTTGTTGATAGCTATTGTCCATCAAAATTTATAAAGTGCCAAAATATTTCAAACACTAATTCTAAAAATATCGAGTTTGGTTATGGAATATATTTTTTTTTGGATTAGGTACTTTGTTCTTGCTCGTTAATCCTTGGAAAGTTTTTTTCTAAAATGGTTTCTGTAATACTCCAATACTTTTTGTAACTAACTAACTATTTGTTTGCCTAAACTACTAATTGTAAATTTTTTTTGGTTAACGTAGTGATCGTTAGACACTAGAAAATATTTTAAAATCTTTTTATATTATGAGAAGACATTTTTTAGATTTTTGTCTGTAAAGTTTTTTTATTAGAATTTTAATTTAATTTTTGATTTGATAAATATTTTTCCAAAAACTGTATTGTTATTTTTCAGCAAAATGATATATTATTTAAAATATAAGTCCTGCTGTACGTATCTATTATATTTTGTAGTATAACAATATTTGTATTGTTCAATACCTATATTTAAAATACTAAACAATTTTACGTCAACATAATATTTTAATATTTTAGAACTACGTTTTTAAAATCTAAATTAGCTACATACTATATATTCATGTTATATTGTTTAACTTTTTACTTAACTGATCATTAAAATTATCTTGTTTAATATAAATATACATAAATTAAGAAAAAAATAGTTATTATTAGATGTGAAAAAAACTTTAAGGAACTTTAATAAATAAAATTAATAATTTAAACTGCCATGTATGTATTATAATTTATGATTTCATGATGTTATAATAACCTAATAATATATCATGCTGGTTTTATAATTTATGTTGGTTAAAAAATATGATTGATCTAATGGCAACATCTATAGTAATTTATTCGTTTCATCGAGAAATAAGTACATAATGTACCTACTAAAATACTGCACGAGATGACAAAAACGTAATTTATGATTAGTTCGATGATAATTGTATGCGTGGGTAACGTTTGTATTATCCAATTTAATATTCAATATGGACAATTAGCAATAAATCTCTGGATTTATTTTAATTGTTCCACATTGGTTTGTAATATTATTAAAAATAGATGATGTCAGATTTTAAATAATTTCGATAGATAGCGTTTTTTGATTCATTTAAGTTATTGTGACATTTACGTATATCGAAGGTTATTTATTGGATGAATTTGATGAAACACTAAAAAGTTTCTTAAAAAAATTATTTAACATAATTTGCGTACGTGCACACGAAAAAATATTTTTCTGCATGTGCATACCTGCAATATTATAGTGCATACAATATACATACTTGGAACTATACGCTTATTGGCCATTTAATTGTCTCAAAACAAGCAATTTATTGAAACAACATAATTTAAAATATATGGGTATTGTATACCTTTTGTGTATACTATAAATGTTGATTCAGGGAAAACAAAGTTTATAGTTTATACCCCGATTTGATCGAAACTGCACTGTGTTGCGCATTTAAGGTTTTCGGTTTGAATAAATATTATAATGAAATAGGTACTACTCATTCGCTGTCTACTTGTACCTGCAGAGTGCAGACATTATTATATTATGGTACATATATCTATTTTAATAATAATATTTTAGGAATGAAGTATTCTCATTTTTTTTTTTATCACATTATACTCAATAATATTGCACGCACTGTTACCGGATAGGTATAATTAGTTATAATAAATTGCCGTTAAGAGTTTGAAGTATGGTACCCGTGAAGTACTGCAGAAATATAATATATTAATATGTTTTGAAATTGTTCACCGTAAATGTACGCAAACGACGTGTGGGTATTATTAATCTTAAAACGTGAATTCGATTTCCTATTAACGCGTGCAAATTATGTGTGTTGTATTAATTATTATTTTTAATGGGCACGAAACATACGCCGCATTGAGTCATACATATTGTGTTGTAAATAATATGTTTAATATGTTTTTTCAGTGGGTACACAGTTTAATATGAACATACGAACATTAATTTATATCTGAAATCAATATTTTGATATTCTCTTTTCGTATGACTCAAAATTGATATTTCCATATTTTATTTACAAAAATGTATAAATATATTATACAATTTCACATATTATCTTAAAAATTACGTTTTACTCTTAATTTATGTATAGACCCTAATAAAACTGTAACATTTTTAAATAAATATTTAAGGATTGATAAAAAAACTGTGTCGTAAGGCAACTCATAAAGTTAGCAATTTGCTTTAATTTAATTTGATGTACTAAAATAAGGTTGTTTAACCTGCATACACTATGTTAATATTACACATATTTGTAATTTGTCAGACGTTGTGAAATTTAAATCACAGTATAATAATAATAACTAAATTGACTTCGAATCCTCGTAATATTCGTATCGAATGACCCTGAACACCTCACATGGCCAGCTGGACTGCTCGATCCATCGGTAGTCGGTCCTTATCAACAACAAGAGTATTATAATTAATGTCTTAAAGGCTAAAGCAAACCAATCTAGTGAAAAAGAGGTAAAAAAATGTAGTGTTATATCGGTAAATCATAATACATAGAGTTAGGTAATGTATATCACATGGTATGCGAGAAAAAAAAAATGTGAAAATCATTATTTTTTTTTTTTGTTTTTATCAAAAATGGTTTTAATAAAAATATTATACAGGTCGTACTTTCGAGGGTTTGCGTGCGGGAAAAACGAAACGCATTGATCCCAAAAACTCTGGGTTTAAGTCATAATAATTGTTATGCGTGCGACACACTCGGATACGATGACTCGGACAAGTCTCGCGAGGCTTTCGACGGGAGATTGGTCGCACAATCCGAAAACATATACGTGAATAACGGCGGATTTACCTATGCAGCTGAACAAATCCCGTCGCAAGGTAACCATAATGTAGGTACATATAAATACAACACTTTGTGCGGCACTCCTGCTGTTGCTGATTCTGCGCCGCCGCCTCTTTCCGTCCGTTTTCCAAGTCCCGCACGTGATATTTTCATTACCATATGTTTTATTGGTCCCCGCGTACTCTAGCCGAACAATGGGGAATTTACATATTATTCGAAATGTCATTTCTCCCCCCCCCCCCGCGGCTCTCGTCCCTCGCCTCGAGCTGCAGGCACATCAACTGACGTCCCGAGTCGCGTAATAATGGCGGATCTGAGTAAAAGCCAACTCGGGATTTAAGTGAATTCCGCGGGTACGCGCGGAGACGATACGTGAGATATTGGCAAAAACCGGAATGGCGGAACCGACGACGGAGTTTCCGCCGACGACTGCCGCTGATGGTGCAGACGGAGGGAAAATGAATAAAAAGAACTCGCGTGCACACACACACACACACACACACACACAAAATATTATATGATATATTATTATATTATGCGAGCCCGGTACTCATAAGTTATACGTAACTAGTTGAGTGCCCACGTGTGACCGTGCAGCGGTTATAGGTAATGTGCAGAATGCCAGAATGATTATTATTTACTCGTTATTCCATCTCATCCGATCCATTGTTGTCATCACAACCCTCGGCCGTTTTCCCTCCAATCGTGCAGCCGAGTATCTGGATGCGCGACGTATTCGTATTATATTGACAAAGATAGGTCCTCACGGTTCGTTTTACTACGGCGGAGCACAATGTAACGAGTGGAGAAAAAAAATAATATAAGTACCTATATTTATAATATGATTATCATACATACATTTATATAATGCTATGCACACAACAATATTTCATTTACTGTGTAAGTATACCCCGGTTGGATGTAAAACCAATTAAATTAAACGCGGATCGTCGTATTTCAGTGTAGGTACACATATTATTCATATATCGGTGCTATAAAAAAAAATCGTAAATCGTTTAAAATTGTTTTACTAGATTGGTAGCTAATGTGTTTATAAACCGTCACAGACGTTAAAGTTATACTGCATACTATACTAAGTACCTGGATTTTTATTTGAGCTTACGCATTTTCAAAATTTGATTTGACGAACAGACAGATATTGTGTTCGTACCAGACAATTCACCGCTCATCATTCAATTTACCTATGATTTATACCCCACGCATTGAATTCAATGGGTCCAACGAGTTAAAATAAAAAGATAAGACACACAGAATATCGATCAATGGTTAAACAATTCTCACTGAGCGATTATATTATCATGATCAAAAATAACTGTAGGTATCTTAGTAATAGTTACGAATGCCGATCAATAAGTTAAAATAAGCTAATGTTTTGGGTAACCACGTGGGATTTCCAACACCGAACCAATCGCATTACAGGAGAATCATAACTTTTTTTTGCTGTAATTAAAAACAAAAAAAAAATGTTTTTTAACAGTCATTATTTTTAATTAATAAAAAGTTTAATAATATTTTTGATTGATCATTTTTATTGCTACTATTATATCTGTTAATCCAATAAGATTCCGTAGGTATTCTATTAGACCTTGCGAAACTGTAGGCTATATCCGTTTCAATAATCAATTATGTGCTGCAGCAAACATAATCAAGATAAAATTATAATGTTAAACGCGTGTGACCGATTCTCAGATAGTTCATGGTTAACAATATGGACGTTTACCACACTGTTACCTCCTACACATTTATTTACGGAATAAAAATATACTAACTACAATTTAACACGAAATCTACAACAGTGACAACAAATTGATGTAAAAATTCTTTCTAAAAATAATAACAGTAAATGAATACTATGTCCATCACTCAGTTTTATCGTAAATAAACGATTTATCTAGATTTAAATAATATTATGCTTATACCGGGTCCTCTCGTCTTCTAGGGATAAGCCCAAGAAGTTGAACTTCACATCTTATTAGGTCAACTCCCACGTGCAAACTTATACCATTATCCCTTATACTCGTATTATATATATAAGACTCTCATACAACCATTATGGGCGTAAGGAATATTGTCATCTGAGGTCCTTTTTTTAGTACTTTCGTGGGAAAATTATTCAAGCCAACCAGAACATCTGGCATCGTTTTGATTAACTGCAGAGCACCCCGGTTTGTCTCAAACAAATCTACACAAAGGCATAGGGCCTCAAAATCCGTCCAATTAATGAGACTGTTATTCTTTTTTACAAGCGATTTCATACAAAACTCGATTCAAATTCTAATCAGTCATCTAACTACTAATACACTGTCTTCATGGGCGCCTTCCCAGTCCGATTCAAACGAAACTGTTTCCGTGACCGCCAACATTTGAATAACATAAAATCATCTCAGGTTTTTCAACTGTGAGACTTCCGCCCATTGGGTTTTTTTCACCGTATAAATAATTCATTGTAAATAAATTACATGTTGTACTAATTATATATTGTACATCATATTTTAATTGCCCGTGAACAAAGCTAATACCTAAAATAAAAAAATAAAAATTCAATGTACCTACATAATACTGAGTACCTATGACTTGATATTAGATTAAATGTAATAATATTTTAAGTTATAAATCATGTTACAAGAGGATGTATTTGACACATACATTTCCGTTATAATTTGTTGTTGAAGGGATGGCGTTTTTTACGCTTCGCCTCCAAAATATGAATTTATTTATTTTATCATAAATTTACAACTTCATGCTACTTGTAATTATTTTTATGATGCCGTATTTTTTTTGTTGAGTTTTTGTTCACGTCGTACTCATATTATGACAAAAATGGGATGAAAACATCCCATCAGAGTGTAAAAAAAAAACTTTAAACGCAAATCAGTAATATTACAAATTTGTCCGTCAAAAACTCTATCTCATATTTAAGCCATATCATTAAAATATTATTCAGATAGATGTTATGCATCCTACTTGTGCAGGTTTTACAATACATATAAAATATAAATATCCAATATGATTTTCATCTATGATCTATATCGATTCTATGAAAAATAATACAGAATACCAAGGCAACAATGTGTTAATACCTGAAGTATAATAATATAGCCATACTTTGGATCCCAAAGATTGTATGATCCCAAAAATGAACTCAGAAATATTATTATGATCAATGAGAAAAAAATTCAACTGAACTTCTATAAGTATAATGGCACTGAGATACCTATTGGAGTAAAATAATAAAATCACCTCGACTTGGAATCTTGGAACGTAACCTGAACGACACACGCGTGACACTTATACAGCAGTAGGTATAGTTTATTATTTATGAATATTATTAAACTGAATAAAACTATTCACATCACGTATGATGCATGTATTGTTTTATCTCAAATCGTTACTCCAAGAGAATATTATTGTTGACATAAAATAACTTTATTCCATATTATGAGTTTGACTAATGGAAAAATATCGAATTCGAAAAAAAACCATTTTATCATCATTCTCGGAAAAATTCTGTAGTTACTGAAATTACTCATCATAGAGTCTGCGAGAATTTCGTTTATTTTTTCGGTAACTTCCGATATGCGAACAAATAAAATATGTATTTTAAATGTCCGTTCTCTGATCACTTTATATGGAATTTTACGTAGATATGTCTGGAATTCTTATAAGAATTTTTTACTCGGTGCGGTGGCAAATACTAAACGTCTTATGCTAAGTATTTAATATAATGGTTTTTTTAAAACTATTTTTCCGTAGACGTTAATAATATAAAATAATATAATAATATTATTATCTATTTACGTATTACTGAATTTTAAATCGTATTCAAAGTTAGCATGATGGTTACAAAGAGCCTGAAAAATATTTTAATTTAAAAAGCTTCAAAATTATTCATTCTTATGAATATATTTTATGTTTAGGTACGTATTGGTTAGTACAATATAAAAAATGGCATTTTTTTGTAATGATTATTTAATAAAATTAATAATCCATTACATTTAGCATGTTAAAATAAATAACATGTAAATTCAACTACAAATCATTGTTTTTATTATAAAAGGATTGATTATATCATGTTAAACATGGATTATTATTATTTTTTTTTTTTTTTTTTTTATTGATCTTAAGCTTCGGCAACTGAGGCCATTAGCTGTAGGTTGTGGTACTGTAGGGTTTTTGGGACTGTTGGGTTACTGTAGGGTTATGGAACACGTGTGTGTTTGTTTGGCAGAATTTCTAGTGGGCACCCGTAGGTTTCTGCCATACCCGGTTGGGGGATGGCGGCCTCTCTCTCCAGACACCGTGACTGCCCGGAGAGAAGTGCCACCCGTGACCGAGATTCGAACCGGCGACGGTGCGCGTTGCGACCGACGCGTTATCCACTCGGCCACTCCGTCCCGGATTATTTTTATTCTATCTTATTATTAACATAATTGAGTAAAATTGCTTGGTTTTTTATTTTATTATTATAATTATTTTTTTATTTTAGATTAACTCGAATTAATTATTGTTTACTAAGAAATTGTTGTTGATAAACCACAAATAAATTGGCTTTTTAAATTATTTTGTTTAAAATTTCAATTTCAACTAATATCGAGATACTTACATAATAATATAACATGGACAAATTTAAAAACAATTAAAAGTACACTCATTACACACAGACGTCGTTTCCTGAAGAATTTAACACTTCACTATTATAAAACCATAGCTTCTTTCATATATTTATGTTCAATAATGGTTTCAAACTTTCAACTACAATATGTTTAGCCTACAATAGTTAAAATCAAGAATAGCTTCTTCTCTATTTGCTCAAAATCTATTTATTCACATTTCTGCAAAGTATTCGGATACAAAGAGAAAACATCACAGTATTTACATCACTATTCAATAATATTATCGAACACCATTGTACATAGTATTATTGTTATCTTTATCAAACAATTCTGCCAAAGTACGACAAACAACTTTAATTGATTACGTAGGTACTGTGATCTACAGGTATCTGCATAGTTTTATCTACTCGTGTAATCTGCTGAATATATATAATATATATAGTACCATTAGTGTAATTTTGTGCTCGGGTGTGAGTAGTATTGTGCAAACAATGGCAGATCCTAATGAAAGGGTTCAAATTGAGTAATCTCTTTTGAGAGGTAAATGTGAATATAATCGAAACGTATATGCAGCAAGGAGTTCTTTAGATTTTGTTATTAACAAAAAAAAGTTAATTTTCATCTTTTACCTTCAAAGAGGGAATTATCGCCTCGAGAGATTAACCTGTCCTTTAATCTTCGTAATGAACCAATGAACTAATAATATATAAAAATAAACCATTAAAAAATATTATAACCAAATGTCTTATCGCCTCAGTACGTGATATAGTAATAATAATATCGTAAATAATTAATACAGTGCTCAAATTAATATTGGTCAAAATATAATAAAGTTGTTGTACATAATTGTTTAAATTTTTAATATATTATTTAAAAAATAAAACAGGGGACACTATTATTACAAAACAATAAAATGAAACCACTTTTTAAATACCTACTTATTATTGTAATACTGTAGAAAACAATTGGGTAATAAATACTAATAATTAATTTGATGTAACATTAAAACGACTTGTTAAATAAATATTAAACTGTTCTGTGCTTAATGTTTTAAATGGTTTGGGTTTGGTTTTGTGAAATGTTCTAATTTTATGGGTTTTATATCGTTCATTACAGATAATTTTCAATTTAATATTACGAATACAACAATAGAAATACGCTCCATTATTTATATTTTTGTCTCGTAAAATCGAGAAAATAAAATAACGCAACAAACAAATACACGGTTTTTTTTCCATATCGAACAATATAATATGTATTAATCCATTTACGAGCTTAAAATATATCAATTTATATCCCTCACTCGTGTATCCGTTTATATAGGTATGCCATAAAACCGTTCGAAATTCTTACTGCAGCTGCTGTTGTATAGTATGACGTAGTTAGTAGTATTGTACGCTTATGTAGGTACATGTATATTACACGACAAACGCCTTTAGCCTTAGATTAAATGAGTATTTTCTGGTCACTATTATAAATGCACACCAATTATACTTGTGCACTTGTGCTATACTTATCGTAAATACATTTTATTCGCTTCGCACTCAAAAAACAATAAAACATAATTTACTTGTAACATAGAATGTCGAATCTAATAGTTAGATAAAATACAGAATCACTGTACTGACCGTGTTGTATAAGTTATGATAATTTCAAAATTTACAAGAAATTTAAAGTTTCAAAAAGGTCATAACTTACTCCTTAATAAAAATAGAAATAAATGATCCCCTGGACAACAAATAAGTATTTTACCTCAAAATGTTGTTAACATGTATTCACCCCAATTTTAAAATGTACAGAGTAAAATTTATCGTTGTGAATATAAAAATGCCTATGCTGTATACGTTTGTAAGATGGAGACAACATACGTAGGTGTAAAATCAAAAAATAATTAAAAACTAGGTCTTAACCGCATTTAAATATTGTAAGCCAAAACCACAATGTTTGTAAAATTTACCGTGGGCTAAATGTCTAAGCTACACTAAATATAAGAGTCATATTTAAAAGTTTTTATTTACTATAGGTACCAAACTAAATAATTTTCGACATAAACGTGAGTTGTCTTACTATTAAACAGTTCAATACCAACCAGATTATATTTAAATATATTTGGAGATACATATAAAAAAAAAATGTTTTTTTTTTGGATGAGTACTTCATATGTTGTTTTTTTAAATAGAACTGTTTTAATAATATTTAATAACAACGATGTTTAGCTAAACGAATACAAATAAGGTACACCATATAGATTATAGGCAACTAAACAATTGCTAGTGGATGCTCGTTGATTAGCTTTAATACACTAAAAATATACAAAAATACGCAACAAATAATTTTATAAATTGTGTACTTTTGTGTTCATTTCTATAATGCGATGAATACAAAAATGGCTACCAAATATCGTGTCACGAGATAGATTTTCAAACTCATCATTGTTATACATTGAAAAAGGTTTAACAAATCGATTAAAACAAAAACAATACATTATTAATTAATCCACGACTGAAGACAGGAGAATATTGTCTGATTATAAATATCTAGTTATTTATATTATTAATATTTTGTCTAAATAACCGATACTAGTATTATAATTATAATCGAAAATATTTGCGAATAGAGGAATATTAAGTAATCCGTATACATTAGTTTTAACAGCCCCAAAAATTTGAGGTCTATATAGTTGCGTGTCTACGAGCCACGTCTAAAAGCTCGAGGCGATTATATAATAATAATTTAGCTGCAGCAGTGAGAGCGTTAATAATAACATCGATTGACATCATTTTGATACTGCGGGGACGCGATAAAGTGATACACGACTACAACTGTGTACAATATATTAATGTATAGTAATAACAATAATATGGCAGTTCGACCAGGGGGTAAAACTAAAACACAACACGGTCGTAATTAAACTACGGTGCACGTGCGACGGGTTAATGTGTAGGCCACCAATTACGCAGAAAACGCCGTTATTGGTACCCCTCGAATAAAGTTGCGCGGTGGACGAGTGTGCGACGAGTGCGCCGAATATGACCGACGTTTCAAGTGGCGAAAAACCGTTTGCACGAGCTTGATACCCCGTAATAATAATAATAATAATAGTAGTAATGAAAATAATTTAATAATATTCTGTTTAATCATAATAATGTTCCGCTCTTTAAAATGTCCAAACGCTGGTGTCCGATAATGCGCCTGTTAACGTACGGCACATTATAATTATATCGGCGAAAAATAGAGTAATTACATCTAATCATGTATATTATTGGTAATTATTGTAAGGCAACAAAAATGTCTTACACGTTTGCATGCGTTATGCGAACTGATCGAGTCTGTTGTGACACGTATCACAATTTTGAAATAGGAGGTGTGATTCGGAGTTCCTTCATCATTTCTGGCCATCTCTTGGCGTAGGTAATTTACTGACAACATTAGTAAAGTATTTTACATGTATTTTTTTTTTTACTCAAAACAACTTTTTGAGAAAACGTAGAACAATATACGATAGCTTGTACAGGGACAATCTACTAAAAATTAAATCATTATTTGCATTTTTTTCCAAAATTAAAAAAGGAAAATTTTAGTTGCGTTGTTAATGAATGCAGGAGTTAATCGTTTGGACAGTGTTACGATACTTACAACAAAATGTTCGCAGTTAAAATGTATGTTGGACTAGTTTCTGTAGTGTTTGTTGAGTTTGTTCTCATTTCAAATACACGACATATTATTATGCAGTGGTTGCCGTTTCTTAACGGTCGCGGTCACGATTCTAAAATTGTCAAAATATAGGGAGATACGAGTAAATGCCAACTATCCACCTGCTCCCAGTCATCCACGGCAATTGAACTCAACCACTCTCGGTAACCGTTTACTCTGTTTCCAAGACCTATTAAAATTTCCAAACAGCGAAATTATAATAATATTTTAGAATAATTTCATATTATATTTGAGAGCGTATTGACGTTACATGTCAGTCTGCGATGATCTTGTTCAAGTCGGTCAAGACTTAGGGCCAACGGATATTTTAAGTAGGTATATACATCATGATATATATTTTCTGCGATATTTACGCTTTTCAAACGGTCTTCCGACCGCCGCCGCCGCCGGTCATTTGTCTTTTGGGTCGCGTCGTGGAGCTATTTTTGAATGCTACGCTACTACGGTGTTGGCACGGTTTCGTTACGATTCGCGTGCGCAAGATCCGAAAAGAAAAGAAAAGAAATAATAATGATAATAATAATAATAACAATAAATAAACAAATAAAAAGTAAACTCGAAAACGTCATACAAATAGGTATACGAATGATGTATACTGTGACCGATTTACGGCAGAGATATCTGTCATTCCGACTGCTGCAGATTATAATGTCTATACATATATGTATAAGCGTTTATACAATATTATATAAGTCGTACCATATGATTTTGACTGAGCCGACGGACGCGGCGAGCGGCGAGGTAGAAACGTAGGGTGGGAATAATATTTGGAAATGCGTTTTATCGGAGAAGACTAAATCGGTCTACTAAAGCAGTCCCGAGGGGCCTTTGATACGCGCTCCCGGGCTGGCTCTTTTGCCGGCAGTGTTAAATTGTGCATCTGATATTATTCGGTATCCTGCAAAGGGGAGTGCTGCGCAGTCGTTCCTACACGAGAAGGGACTACTACACTATAATTAAATCGAGGATTGCGAAAACGTCACGATCCATATTTCCGGATCGTAAGTTCGAAAGCCAAATATGAAATAATACAACATAGGTCCACATGACGTTTTTCGTGTAATTTAATATATTTTTAATCATTGTTTTCAAAAAATGTATACGTTAAGTTGTTATTGTTCGTCTTAGAATTCTTACGTTTATCTTACACCGACTGTTTCTCCTGCAGGTAATTTTTGTATATTTTTCAGTTTTCATCTACTGATTAATATATCGAGTAAAGTAAAAACATAACAATCTAACCATCCAAATCAAAACATATATTATACATTTCGAAGTCGTATTTTCCACATTGGTAACTATAACGCCAAAACGCTCAAAACATAACCAAATTTTATAGACACCGAAAAGCACCATTGGAAAAGTATTTGCGCAGAGTTGGCCTGGGTGGAATCGATAGCGATTTATTGCAATATAATATGGGCACCGGTAAATCGACCACGGACGGCGTCAATATTCTCAATTAATAATTGTTATAGTTTATAATACAATATTCGTCGTCCAGTATAATATAGAGTTGAATACTTGCGTACGTCATTAAGGGATGACGGAAAAAATATATTTTAAGTCCTTACCTGTTTGGCGCAATAATATGATTTTCAGTCAACGTTTGCCAAAGAAATAAATATGACTCAACACTCCCGAGAAATATCGATACCGTATGCGTTTTCTGATATCGATATATTGGACTTCACTATGGTTATTATCATTCAATTAAGTGTATTATAATATATATTACACACACGTGTACACACACACACACACACACACACACACACACACACACACACACATATATATATTTAATTTAGATTTTTGGCATTGTAGAGCGTTAAACACGCGTCGTCTGTATTGGCACGGATCCCTCGTATATTATTATTTTTTCTTGATACGCGTTTCGTAATCGTCAAAATGAATAGGTCCGACATAAAAAAAACACACAGTCGACACCGTCACATCGTCACTGTGTCATTATAACCACCGAGTTCTATACATCACCGTGGGACCCGTTTACTGTTCGATACAGTTTTTATTCTGATATGTATAATACTATAATGTTATATAATACTACGGCGTCTAGGAATATAATTTTTTCAATCAGTTCAAGATGATAACAGTAAAACGCCGTATATGAATTATTTGCGAATTGACTATATCATGACTCATGATAAGTTTTTTATTTTAATAATTTTCACAAAAAATAAATGATAATAACCATATTATAGTATATTATAATCGGTAGTCCAACTTTGCTAAGTCCGTTTTTATTGTTATATTGATACCATTCATAAAATAAATATTTAGACCGAATTAATGCGCCAGTGATCAAGAATTTTCCCGAGATATTCACAAGTCACCTATTCCCACCAGTGAAACCCAATTTTCAAAACTGTGCTAGCTCAAGTTGCTCTCGATTTGTAGTTTAAATGTTTCTTAACATATTATTTCTTCTAATATTAGCCAGAAGATTTTTAAATTAAAATAGTGTAAGACAACCACTTACGAATGTCGCAATAGTACCTTTAGTTTGTAAATTATAGCTAAGCAGTGTGCTACACTTACACTTCACATAGCCACTGTGATCCATGTCGAAATGTATATTATACTAAACAAAACTATGTTCACTAAATAATAAATATTGATCGCATACTTTATAGTTGCTGTTATGTATTTTAATCTGGGGAATCCGGCACAGAATGCAGAAAATATTAGATGACGCTGCAGCCGTCACATCATTCCGTTTGTCCTAAATCGAAATTTTCTCCGCATTCGGTTCGACTGTTTGAATTTCCCCAATTTGCCACACTACGCCAAAGGTAATAGTGTTATTATTAAATTATGCACACTAGTTTGCATAAAACTAACAAACTTTATTGTAAGACGAGTTTACTCAAAATATGTAACCAAATTAAATGGGTTTTTCTGACTTGTAATTACTTCATCTGTTGTATGACCGTATAACGGTTAGGTAGATGCTAATTGTGTTCTTATTGTACACACTACATACTAAACCACAGTAGTCAAATCATGTTGAGTACAATAATTATTGTTGAAAATCTTAAACAATGTACACACAACAAGTGCGCACATAATGGACGAAATATATTATATAACATAATAGGTTTTGCTTCGAAACTATTCAACAACTCACTAAAGAAGTAAAAATAAATATTTTTGTGCTGATTATTGCAAGTGCCTTCTCGCCCCCCTCCCTGAAAAATGCCACTTGTCTGGGTCTATTGGTGACTTTTATCTTGACGAATTCTACAGCAATAGTATGTTCCGTAAATTATATAACAGTAGAACCGTTTTTCAACAATATTTTATGATTATAAATCCAAATTATCCTCATCCATTGTAAAATTGGGCATGGACACAATGAAATCCGGTCGGTATTTGACCATGTGAAGTTTTGTTTTCTTTCGCAATTCCTTTTTATATACTATCTTGTTCTCATAATGTGTACTTACTTATTAAGTATTATCAGTGCAAATTGTAAAAATCTTTTCTAGAAAAAAAAATGTGTTATGAAAATTTAACATGTTTTTTCCATATTATAATAGCTCAAAGCCCCATGATTTTTTTTAACAATATAACTATTATACTTCAATATTGGATAGTTAATCTTTCGGCCAACGACACACAAACTTATGTTTACATAATATGCGCATTTTTAGTAAAACCGGTGTCTGGTGTACAGTTTTAGAATAACAGGCTCTCATTAAGTATTATATACTATTAGCCATTTCTAAATACATCATTATGAATGCACACTGCAAATCCGATACGACAAGGCCTCGTAAAAAATAAATGTGAAAATTCTTATGGTAGCACCTAAATAATATTGAATTTTAAAACGTTATTGACAAATTTCAACAAAGTATTAGAGTAAAATAATTTAGACGAAAAATTGAAAATATGTTATATATTTTGACAGATAATGTAATATTTTTGTTCATATTTACTTAGGTTTTAATAAAATATAAATATAATAATATAATATTTTATAATAGTAACAGGATCAATAGCGTGGTGCGTTTTAGAATTCAGGTGACATGCAACGAGGAGGGTTATTAGAGAATGTGAATAAGAAGAGATTAGAAATAATAAGTATGTGTGGTTGATTATAACCACGAATAAATAATATAAACATATGTATATATGTATACAATTGTCATTGGTGTCTTACTTTTCACTTTTCAGCAAGACTTGTAAATATTTTAATCGATTATAACCAGATTTAAAATTTGTAATTTCCTTCCATAAATATATAGGTAAATCATGCAATCGTGCATTCATGCGAATATTTTTTCTTACTTTTATTGAAATTGAAATAGTATTTTCGAGAATAACCCTACTACATTTTAGTTTAGTACTATAACCTATACACTAAAACCATAAATAGACGTCTACGACCTTGACTGGCACGAGACCTATTCCTCTCGCGGATGACAGCGAAACCCTCTCAAATGAAGATGATTACAAAATGAAAAATATATAAAATAACAAAATTGTAATATACATATACTTATAATAATATGTATAATATTATATTGTGTCATATTGCTTACTGTATTATATATTATTTTACACTGAATTATAGTAATATACGACCATTTTAAAATGTAAATAGAAAATATCATAACTTTATTAGGAGAAATATGCTGAAACGTTTTATATCAAATAAAAAAAAAACCATTTTATAATTGCATGGATAGGTATGTGATAATTATTTCTGTTGGATTAAAATAATAATATTCAATTTAAATAAATCAACATAGTCATTAATACCAATAGATATTATTATAGATACCTACTACCTACATATAATTACAAAAATATGACATAATATTACAAAGTATATATCATGAGTCATGACGTATCCATAATAATGTTCAATAAACAATAATTATAGTACATATAATTTATTAGTGATAATTTTCAATAAGTATATTTTTACAACGATATTTATTTAAATTTTAAGTGTTCCATCAGTTATTAACTTTGATTTAAGTTCCGTCAAAGTTGCGAACTACCTACCTGTGTGAACAAAGTGTACCATAATTTCGGAAACAATATTTAAAAACATGACTGATTGACGGATGAGGTTTGGAGAATATCGACAAAAAAAATATTATATACCCTTGAGTATAACTTTTATCTTTAGTTTTTTGTTCAGTCAAGGACTAAATAAAAAAAAATTACAAGCCATCAAATCACGTTTTTACCAACAAGAACTTTAAAACCAGAATATTTGTGTACAAAAAAATGTTTTTAGTTGTTTACATTATTTTATATTAAAATGTCTAACAAACTTCACTTAAATTAATCAAACAATTTGTGCACTGTGTTGTCGCATTTAATAGCTATTCACGGAATAAATAATATCGTTTAAATATAATTATATGAATGTAATATAATAATAATATAAAGGATTAAAAGCTGAAAGTTGTGGGAACTGGGGATTGTTCTGCTGATTTTCCGTCAAAAGATTTCGATCGAAAAATACAAAGAAATTGGTTAGCGTTGGAAATAACTATTACAATTATTATTGCGCTCGTGGAGAGGAGTGGTTTAGTCAGCAATGAGCTGAAGGTACATAATACACAATAATAAGTAGCCTAATCTGTTTGTGTGTGTGGTGTAAGTGTGTGTATGTGTGTACTATGTGTGTGTAAATAATGACCATAATTATTATTATTTGGTATACAATACTACGTGAACAACGGACGAAATTACGCTCGAAATATTCCAGAAATATCAAAAAGTGTAGTTATACTACCTATAGTTAAACGTTGGGATTTGGGAAATGTCGGATAACAATGACGGAAGTCAACCTTGACATGCATGCGAGTCAGTACAATGCGTAAAACTCGCACATTGATACCTACGCAATCCTAAGAAAATAATTTTCAATCCCAAAAACCCATTTAGAAAATTGCTAATTAAGTAATATTACTTATGATGTTTTCTATAATTGCACATTTTAGCAGAATGTCGTAAACGTACCTGCTGATCATATTAAAAATAAGTGTGATTGTTAAAAAAAAAATGTTTTAATAAAACGTTTATACACGCACTTTGTACACTGTTTGTACAGTGTACACGCTATCAAATTGTGAACCTTAACTAAATGTTTAATCTTTTATGTTCACCATTTTTAAAGGTTACAAAATATAATAGTATATAATATTATATAATTATATAGAATGAGAGTCGTAAGCAGCATAACGAAATAAATTTGTAAATTTGTAAAAAAAATTATATCTGTTAAATAATTGCCTCTACAATGCGTTACATGCCAAAATACACTCATGAAGTCATGGAGTCATGATCAAGTGAAATTTTTAAATTTTTTTAACTTAAAAATATAATATAATATATAATTATAGTTTATATTATGTATAATATTGATTATTATGATTTTGTTGAAAAAGTTCTAAACATTCATAGCGGTATATTTTAGAGGCGATTATTTACCAACGACATAAAATTTAAGTTGTACGTCCAGTTGATGTAAATTCAATTAATTTACTGAGATAAGTATAAAAATTGATATCACTGTAAGTATCGAATAGCAATATATGTTAGTATCGTTAAAATGTCTCATATCACGGTGTGTTCACTACTACAGTTGTCATTAAGCAGTGGACAATGCCCGAATCATAATATTATAGGGTATTATAATATACCTTTTACCCATCATATAAAACACTAACCGGATATAATTATAAAAATATATCGTAATAACATTTTCAATATGACGAAAGACGCAGCCTCCACGAAATTCTACTGGATCGACGTAACCGTAATTGTTGTCATTTATTATGCGCACAGCCGTTTCGAGGACGTATAAACAAATTCAATTAATTAGTGTGCAAAGCCTTTTCGAATGGAAGAACATGATCGTTATGCTAATTTTTAGAAATAAATTGTAAAACAATAGTGCAATAGGTAAATTATATTATGTTAAATGTTGATGTTATGAATGTCCCAGGCTAAATTAAATGCGGAGGCAATCGCCAATCAGCTACAAGCTCGTAATTACAAGGATTGCATTAACCAACAATCTATGGAGATTAATTTTATCCATCTACAACCCGACTGCAGTCCTGTCGCTTACGTACCTGCACAGAGCGTAATCGTTCGGTTGTATACTATATCAGGGTGAAGTTCGAAATGGGGACGGCAAGAAGTAATGTACACAAACACATTTTAAATAATACAAATGGGTATGAGTTATGACTTAAAACCAATATTTTTAACAACTTGGCAATATAATATGAATTATAGTATCTATATTATCTATAGTACATAGTTTGATATATGTTATAGTTTTAGATGAGATTAACTGACTACCTACTGTATAATATAACTAAACGGATTCTTTGAATCAATCAAAATATTTGAACAGTGCGGTCAAATTACTATAGAAACCGGTGTATTATATATTTTTCGTATAAAATGGCAGTAGAAAAATGTGAAAATTATTATGATTTTGCTCGCATAATAGTATAATTTTATATTATAAATAAAATAAGTTGTCATTCGGTAAACAAATGGTAATTGCGGGAGCACGGCGGGGAAAATAACGTTTACTCACCCCGAATACCCGTATATACAAATTATTATAATGTAGACGCGGAAAAAAGCTAAATGCGCATTTGAGCGTGAGTGTAGCAGCGGTCCGGAATGAAATAATAAAAATTATTAGAATAAAAACGAGCAAACATCTGCAGTCGAACGAACGAATAAAATATGAAACATAAAAATGTCACTACGTGTTCTGAGCTGTGTAATCGGACGCGGTTGTGTGGGTGGACACAGTCTACGGGAGCAGTTCTTAAAACAAAAAAACTAGAGAAAATGTTTTGCTGTAAAGTATGTTTCGTACCTTGTCGATGAGTAGAACAAGTATTGCACCTCGGTTGTGTTGAATTGGAGTTCAATGATAAATAATATTATTGTACACGAAAATCGATTCTGAGTGGAGACTGTTTGTCAGCCTCTATTCCCGAAGGTATTCTATAATTTAATTATGTATATTATTATTTTTAAAAGTGCTTTTGTTTTAAGAAAAAAAACATTATAGCACACAATGATTATGGTAATAAAGAAAATAGAACAAACATAAATTAGTAAATAAGTAATTAATTTTTTTTAAGTATTGTGGTTAGAAAATTTGACCTAGTTTTTGTAAAAAATCATCGAATTTGTTATATTATTAATGCGTATTAGAAATTATAATAATATTTTTATGATAAAGTTATAAAGCAATACTGACGAACAGTAGAATTTGTATTTTGTAGCAAGACCAAGACCAAGACGGTATTGCCCGGTATTGATACTAGAAAGCCAAGTTCAAAACAATACCAACAATATGCAAGTCTCTTACAGTGTTGCTATATTTGCTATATCATTTTTAATTTTTTCCCAAGAAAAACAAATTTAGTGTGAGTTAAACGTATTTATAAATTATATGCCTACAATTCATTTAGTATTTATTTATAACGAATATTATAATAAGAAGTTATTATTACTTTTGATTGGTTTTCGACGAATTGTTATTAACTAGATTACAAATGATGGGAAATTAAATTACAAAATAAACCTACAGCTGTATTGGTTTGTAATTATTAGAAGCTATGGAATAATTACAGTAAAACTACCATTTAACAGAATTTTCCGTTTAACGTTACATCTTCGAGAATCAAACCAAATTATAACTAAATGTATATAATTTGATTTAACGAATTTATCTACAGGCAACAACAACAAAATCTTATTTCTTCGGAGAATGGAAGTTTCACTGTATTGGTATTTGATTTAGATGTTGATGTGCAAGGACATTACCTATTACCAAAATAAGTAGTACCTAACTAGTAAGTATTATCACAGATTATTTTGTTTAATCTGTGGTCGGTTCAATTAAAGTCACTGATATGAATTGTTCGTAAACCGCAATATTTATTTATGTACTTATTTATATATATCCTATTTTGAGTATAATACTAATAACAGGAAGTAATCATGGTAGGTATCACTTTGTTTGTTTCTATCTCATGCACCGTTTGTGTAAAGTTGCCGTAGTGTATCATGTAATGCAGCGGTTCTTAAACTGTGGTCTGCGGCAATATCTAAAAATAAAATATTAAATTGTCATGAACAATTTTGTCTAATAAAAATATTTATAAATGTGTATGTTTTTATGTAACTTCCTCTGTATGTGATTTGTGATATAAAATAATTATATAATTGTAATTATGATAACTTGAGGTATTTTATAAAAAAAAAGCTAGTGGATAAACAACATTGCAAAACCAATACATTTGCAGGTCCTTTCGGAATCTGATATAACGGGTTGAAGACAACAACCAATTGTTTGCAGTAATAATCCTAAAATTAATTACTTCAGAGATTTGACAATTTGTTCAAATATTGATGTAAACATTAACATTGTCTAGACATGTGAATAATTAATAATCAAAATATTTTGGCTCTTCTTATATTTTACTATCAACGGGCATACCAAATTTTAAACCTTTTAACCGCTTTTCTTTCAATCCATTAATGTTTTTAACCGTCGATAATTTGTCCGTTAATTAAAAAGCGTAAATATATTTTAAAACATCGCGCTCGGTCATTTGTCCACACAGTGATCGTAGGATAAGCGTTTAAAGTTTTTTCCAGATTCCATAGGCGCGCAACAACCACGCTTGGGCGAAACACGCGAACCGTCGACGTGTCGTCAACATCTGACATCATATATTATAATATTTATATTTCAGTCGTGTATGGTGACAAATGTGGGTGCGAGACAACAGGTCGGCCCGCGGTACGCCGACGACAATTGGGGCTAATAATTAAGTGCGATACGAGTGACAGGTCCGACACGTGACGGACGTGTCGGCGGCGCTGTTGCAGCAGCTTTGGCGTGCGCTCGCTCGCTCGTCGTGTATCGGTCGTATGGCAACAATAACACAATGATATACACCGCAGTCGTCGGCCCGTCACCGATGCGTAAGCAAAATATTATGAAAAGACCGCGGTGGTGAACTAATTCAAAAAACGACATTTTAATTGTTTTGGTGGTGCCCATGATATATCAAGGGCTTGAAGTTTGAAATAATAACAGACTATTTCACAACATTTTAAAGGCGGATATTGGATTTATTATGATTATTTCATCAACTGTATTGATGGCAAACAAACCGCCTCTTGATCTGGTCATGATACTTTATTGGTTCATTCTGTTTTATACATTCATAATAATTAATATAAAACCATTTACAATAATAATGTTATGAGATAACGGTAGTTATAATAATATTCAGTGTAATAAGTAGACATATTAGAACATGCATGTACCTATAAGTGATATGGAACATCGCCCCTGTTCAACGAAATACAAGTTCCCACATTTACGCATGGGCTGTTTCGATTAAATAATGAAGGAAAAAAATTCGAACAAGTTTTACTACCTATACGAAAATGGAAAAACAGATTTTTCGTAGTACCACGACCGTGTAATGTTATTTCGAGATGTAAAGCATGAATACATTTAAAATGTTTGTAAATTAGAATAATATGTCTAAGGTTACTAGTACAATTTTATCATTTATTGTAATATAAAAAAACCGCTATTAACACAGTTAAATAATTAATTAACTTATCAATAGTTAATCGTTTACCAATGTTGTCATGGTGTTGTGATATCGGATGATTGAAGCTTTCGTCAGCGGCTGTGGTAATACCATCGATAACCAGTTCAAAAAGCAATGAAATTAAAAAAAAAATTATTATTATTATACGGGACTTGAGTATTTCTAAAAAAATATGTAAATTAATGTATGATTTGTTTTTGGCGGAAATCGAAATTTAATCATTGGCGGAATACGGACATGCAGACGATAACGGGCGAGGGTCACTTTGGTGGAAAACGGAAACTCCCAATGAAACAATTACATGTGTTCAGTATAATACAAAAAAAAATGTTTTAATATTATATAATTTCATATAATCAATGGAAATATATTTGTTTACAAATTATAAGTGGCTTGTAAATATATAAATCATAATGTCACAGTCAAGTATTAGGTAGTTAACGGCAAAATATTTAATTGTTATTGTTTTTCATTTTACTTATATACATCTAGATTATAGATAAGTGATTGCATTTCATAAAAATATAAATAATACTGGAAAATTATTGTTTTTAAAGATTACATTCACATATCATTCAAATTAAAATGTTTTAGAATAAAACAATAAAGAATAAATAAACCGAATAAAATGTACAATTTATTAAACTATAGTCTATGGAAAAATCATCAAGTACAGATTAGTACATAAGGTACATTTCCTTATAACATTATGGACGGTTATCGTTGTATATTTGTGAAGAGTCAGCGATTATTCGCTAATTTCAAACCACTACTATTTACACGTGACACGTGACACATAAAAAAATGCTAAAAATTATATTGGTTTCCAAACTTTTTGCCTAAGAAACGAGCATTCTTAATTTTTAGCGGGAATGATCAGTATTTTTTTGTCAAAGTGAATATCATCCACATTATACCCATTCATTTTTTTTTTTTAATAATATTTAATTTGTTTTAATATGATTTTTAAGTACCTATTAAGTATCAATATATTTTTTAAGTTCGGAGTAAGGCAATAATTTAAATTTATTGATCATACAAGATTGTATATCATTGAATGCTAATCATGTTTCCATTACATTTTCTTACTGACTTACTATTTAGTAGTTATAAAGTTATGAATGATATTTTATACGTCATAATAATATTTTCTTTATTTTTATTTTTATTTTTTGATTTAAGAACACCCAAATAAGTCACAATTTACAAATGGTAAATGGTACATTTAACAACGTTTAAACATTTCTATTGTTAATTTTGGATTATGATAAAATATGTTTAATGTATTCTCGTTTTCCATTAATTCTACATGATTTAACTGTGTTATACACGTCTTGTACATTACCTATTGATTTTAGTATTATGTTTTTATTGATATATTACAATATTTAAACGTATGTAATTTACTAATAATTAATAATATTAAACCTACATTCCATAAATTACATAAAAGTAATAAATGCATATTATACGCAATAAACCACATTATAGTTGTACTTATGCCATAATATAATAGTGTTTATACAAATTGCAAGATTTCACATGTTGTAAATATTTAAAAACTGTGCATTTTGTGAAATTAAAATAAATATTACAGTTTATATGAGATTCTTATGATATTATTTAAGTGGCCAAATATTATACAAAAACTTTACTGATGTCGTGATATAAAATGTAAAAAAAAAAATGCAAATTAATGGCAAACGTATTTGATATCGTTATTATTAATAGTATCTAATGAAAAACATATTGAGCATTGTCAAATACTATGATACAAACTTTATAATTATACGTTCAACGTTGTATTATACATTATTTGAGTTATATCTGATTGTAATATTTCAATGTATAATCATATTTCATTGTTAATACTGTTCACGATTGCTCATAATATTATTGTTGTTATTCATTTTTGCAAGTTCATTATTTATATCGAATATATTATATAATGATAATTGATAACAATATTTATTGTTTTATGTATTTACATGGTGTACTACACTTGTATTTTCGATGAGTGATATATATTATATATTTAAAAAAGTTAGGAATTTTATTTTATTTTATTTATTTATTTAATTTTTTTTTGGTTGGGGGGTTAAGTCCTTACACTTACTTTTTTCATAGAAAATGTAGGTATGTAAAAAAAAATGGAAATTAGTTTTATGCTCCATCACGTCAAGAACCTAGGGATGTGGCAATAAAGTTTAATCTATAAGGACTCCAAGAAGCTAAATAGGTACGCCACTATGTATAAGACATTGTATAATTAATATTATTTCAGTGACTCAGCAACGGTCGATTTGATGAAAACTCGTGATGGTGTCGGAAAATAATGATTATTATGATTATTATTATTAGGTACGAGAAAAAAAATCTACAACAAAAACGAAAGCGCTGCGTCCCGCGCACGTTATAATTACCGTTGCCAACGATGACGAGACTACCTAGGTTGTTATTAAACATAATATTATGTCTAAGTACCTATACCATACGATGATATTATACGGACATAGTATACATAATAACATATTATTAGTATTATTATTATGTGTCTGGTGGAGAATAAAATAATATTGTGACTTTTGATGATGATTCACTGAAAACACATTTGAAAACAACATAATAGTATTACTTAAACGAGTAAAAATATGATTTTGATTCAGCACTAATCGTAATATGACGTGTACGTAATATTTGGGTACTAAAAATGATACGTACTTTATTGTCGGCACCATAAATTGCATTGTACTTCATTTTACCTGCATATTTATTAAATCGATGTAATAATATGAGCATACCTGAAAACTTTTACTGGTATCACTGGTTTGTCGTTTGTTATAGCAAATCCTTTTCCTCTCCACACACCTCCAAGAATCAAGGTAACACCCGGCAATTGTTTAATACTTTCTAGTTAATCTATGATAAAACTATTCTATAAGTCACAAACAACACGATAGCATCTCTCTGGTATCTTAGTGCACTTAAATATGCCTACAAAGTGTTTAATGCTCCTTATATATTTTCCAGGAACGATAATTGCAGAAAAACCACACTCAGATAAACTAAATATCGTAGAATTAATTGGAGATCTACAAATACTTTTTTCATTAGGTATAAATCTTAAAAGAAACTACCGTCGTTAATTATTTATTATGGCTTACTTCAATATTGACAATATCTGTTGTTCTATAACTTAATGTATATTGTGGTATATATCAAGTCATAAGTTAATTAATTAATTTTAGAAGGTTCAGCATTTCAAACTAAGTCTGAACTTGGCTAAATTTCATCAGTGTTATAAAGTATTTATTTTGAACGGTGCCTGGTATTGTTTATGAGAGCTATAATATATGCGTATAAGTCTTCCAATCACTTAACCTATTTATACTAAGCCTGTAAGACCAACCGTAACCGAGATACCGGGGCTAAACTAAGTCTAATAAAAGTTCGGAAAGAATTTGCAAAGGTTTGAAGAAAATCAGACAACGTGGGGGCTGCGTGAAGTTGGCTCTCCGAACTAAAAAAAAAAATTTAAAAACTAAAATAAGATATTTAAAATTCTAATAACTTTGTTGCAGATAATTTTGAATTACTAGCAACATGTTATAGATACAATTGATCAATATGAGGAGTAATTTCCTATGCATTAAGGTAAGGGAATAGTGTGTTATGTGTTATGTATTATGTGTTATATTATCTTTGATAAATACTATTTTGTTTCAGTTTACTTTTTCTGGAGATATAAAGAATTAAAATATTTTTTATCAAAGATGGTGTCATCCAATTCAACTACCTATATTTAGTATATTTGCGCATTTAAAGTATTCCCCATATTCTTCAATTTTATCTAAACATTCGCAACATTTAAATAAAAATACTACTTTAATTTTCCTCTTTTAGTGGTTACTGGTTAGATTAGATTGAAATAATATAAAATAAATACAATTCCTAAACGTTTTTTAACTGTTACATTTTTTATTTACCTCTTTGCCTAAACATTTTCTCTTACTCGAATTTGGTAACATATAACTTAGAATACGATTTAAGATTTTTCAATTAAACTACTAAGTTTTTTCAATTTTCTGTTAAATTGCTGGTACAAACAACTCGTTAAGAAAAACAAAATACAATGTGCGTTAGTTGTTATTAACGTGAACATTTCAAAGTTGTCTTTTATACGAAAAAAAATAATACAAACAGTAATCGTATTATGTTTTCACTAGTTTTCTCCTGTACATACTGTACATAGAACTACTTGCTTTAAAATATTAAAGAGCAATGCTAGACTTCTTTGAATGTGTTGCTATTAGACATCTGGCCATGCGCAATATAATTTAAAATTAACCTTGTACAATTGAAAAAGAAATTAATTCTTAAATTGTTTAACAAATGTATGAAATGTAAAATTAATAACACTACTAAATAATTGCATTGTTCCACAGGAAAAATAAACTTAGATATAATAACCCGGTAAACATCAAGTATATTTTATGTCAAGACAATGCTCAATTAATTTTAATTGCGTGGAACTTATGATATGATACATGGCTGTATTTTTGTTCCAAACTCATGATCTTGGTTCTAGGTAACTATCAAATAATATTTTTCGAGTAAAATACATTTTCACTAAATATCTTAGCTAAAATTCTATAAACTATGACAGAAATAATGGCATATGATGAAAACATTTTTTAATTTGCCTAACGATAAGTGGTTGACAATTTTCGCCAATTCGGCAATTTTAATTTTAAAACAAATTTAGTATCATAAAATAGATAAAATCCTCTGCGTTATACAGTAATAATCATTTGGACATTTTCTCTATGTTATTGTAAATATTTTTTTTTTCATAACCATAATATATTAAATAATTTTTAGGTATTATATTAATATGCTGTGAACAAAATTATGATAATTTGATGAAAATAATAAGCATATTATGAAATTACTAAAAAACTCATATAAAATAATTATTTCTTATGTTGTGAATATAAATACAGTATACAATAGTATTATGTGTTACACTATGGTATCGCCAATACATATATAAATTAAGTTGATTTTACATCAATGTATAGGCAACCTAATACTATAGTATGTTTCAAAAATAATAAATACTGAATAATATTGTTTGACCCAACATTATTTTATACTTATCACACACGTCATATTATATGCTTAGGCAATGTATAACTATGAGTCTATATATTATGTAAGGCGTAACTCTAAAAATGCCTTATGTAGTTTGTGTAACTATACTCATAAGTCATTTGTTGACTCACTGGTACGTTAAACGTTGGTTTTAAAATACACTTAGCAATATTGTTTAATATATTATGTTTTAACTATTTATGTAATGTATTATAAAATAAATAGATAATAATTACATAATATGAACAGAATATAATAATAATGTCTCACAAACACTAAACTGTAGTTCACATCGTTTACTTACAACATAATACTGCATACACATTTTATATATATCATTATGTTATCGAAACAATTAATTAATTTATATATTTATGTGGTTTTAATTATGTAATTTTTCCATTAAATAACATAATTAATTGACGATATCATTTAATTTTAATGAATCTGAAACGTGTACCAATTAAACCATGTTTATATATTTATGATAGTTATACCCATGATATATTGAGGAACATTGAGGAAACAATTTTCTCAAAAAAAAAATTAGATATTTTTTCTAGTTTTTTTTATAAATACCTAGTCAATCAAATGTATGATTGCATAATACATCAAATTCAATTAAAATAATATAAATATTAAATATTAAATATAAAAACTAAAAATAATTTTGGAAGTACGTAATTGAATAGTGTTAATTTATTCACATAGATCTGAAATCCATCAAACTGAACAACTAGAGTCTAAGCCGATTAAAAAATATATTATACCAAAGGGTTAAATAAGCAGCTTGCGTTAAAGCTTGACAAACTGACAGAGATTTTCTCTTTCATTTTCATCTAACACCTAACGAGTATAATAATATATTATGTACAAGTTGATTTTTTTTTCTTTAGCTAGGCTATATATTATCCAAGTATTATAGGATCTTACCATCCTTTTTTAAAAAAAAAAAACTTCTAATGGTAAAAGTAGTTGAATTCTGAAAAACTATAGCACAGTATATTATCCTTAAAATGAGTTAAAAGGAAAAAAAACAATAAAAGAAAAATACAATCATATAATGCCTGAATAAGATATTGTACGGTTGGCGAAAAAAAATGCTCTTGTATATTATATTACGTAAGTCAAATCACAAAAAAAGAGTTGACTTCAGAGTTAATGCTCATTTATAACTTTATAAGACTCGCATTAATACAAAACAGAAAATTTAAGCAGTAACACCCACACATCCCACTTTGTATTATATTTGTAATTTATATACTAAATAAGTTGGATAAACAATAATATTAATAAGATATAGATATTAAAATAAAAGTTCAATTTTTATAATTATGAGTAGAAAAAAAAATTAAATATCAAACTATTATCGTCTGACGTGCTAAATATTTGTGAATGATTTATAACTGAACATTTACTGCTTCGCCTCAGTATGTCATGCATTCTTATACAGTCGTCTGTCTGTTCTATTTAATAAAATCCTGTGTAACGTTTATTATAAACATATAATGGTAGGTAACATTATTTATGTGATAGAACCTGCAAGCTAGTTAGTCTCGTGAACTGTAAATTTTTTTTATTATAATATTTTATATGTTTTATGATCAAATTACGCAGGAAACAATAACTAACTACTTAAATTCAAAATATAAATGCATGGTTAGGATGACGTTTTTTTAGCCATTTACAAAATTTAACTGCAATTTATTTTTCATCTACTTAGGTTAGTGTAATATATTACATTTTATGAAGGATGTAGAATTAAAATTCACTATTACTCCGTGTACTTGCGTTTTCCGTATATATAATAGTATGTAAATATTATAAAAATAATAAAAGTCGATCATGGAATAGGTACGAAAAGGAAAATCTATCACATATAATATATCTCATGTTGTGTAGTGCGTCATGATCAACGTTTAACATTTATAGTATAGCGAGGTACCTTTTAGTGTTAAGTCTTTACATCGGACATCCACTGTATGGTGGACGCACTGTGAATGAAATTAGTTCCGAAATTCATATTATAGGAAGTATATTGTAACTTGTTAGTTATGGTTTATTGTTTTTTTGTTAAACAATAACAACATTATTAAGAAATACGCACGTCGAGGTCGAAATTCTGGAGTTTTGAGTGAATCTACGAGTTTAAAACTGTACACACATATAGGTGTACTAACGCATGTATTATATAATCAACCTAAGGGTGCTTAAAGTTTTTTTAAACATTTTCAAGGACGCATTAGTCAAGAAAAGAAGGATTTATAACGTAGAGTTATTCGCATAGCTGGAACTTTTTGGCGTCGGCCGTACATCGCTCACTAAGACAGCTAGCTAAGACCGGAAGTCGTCCAGAAAATCCTAGCTATGTCAAGCCGAGGTCATCACATATACTCAAAGTGATAACATATTATACATACCACACAAATTCAATACCTGTGTGTAATGGATACTTCACTGGAGTTAATTTTTTTTCAACGTAAGTATTACTATAGGTACTACCTATATCATAACTCATATTTATTTATAAACAACAAAGGGCGTAAAAATAAATATCCGATTTATTACATGTGAATATTCTAAATATACAATCGTGCTGGTCTTGCTTTGGAATAAGAATAAAAACGACGTAAAACTACATTCATGTGTACTAACAGTTTTTCCTTATTTTTGTGAAACACTCGGTCAGCTTAGAACTGATCATCGTTAAGAAATATATTTTTATATCATTAATTAAAAAAAACAAAATTATGTTCTATTTATTGACTGTCGCTCATGACTATAAAACCATTTGTATGTAGATTTTAAATATATAAGTGTAATGATAATCAAGTATAATTATTATATAATACTCGTCAAAAGTTTTGTATGAAGTCAATTTTCATCGTGTTGTGATTTCGAGATAAGTTTTAAAATGTTCATCTTATGTGTAATTTATTTATATACAACTATACTGCAGACGGTTTTGATGAGGAATTTCAAATAGATATTGTGATAAAAGCAAATAGTAAGTAAATTAAGATTGAGGAGTAGGTACGGCATATTGTATACTAAAAGCGTAGAGGTCAACACTTCTCAACTATTTTAAATATAGATAAAATCGGTTTGTATTATCTATATAATTTAAGCAATGAATTACCAATTTAATTAGTATTTAAAATTAGAAATTTACTGAATAATGCATACCAGAGAATAGCGTAAAAGTATATTGCATACATAATTTTTTATCGCCTGGAAAAAATTGAAGCATCAATGTTTTATTGCTTCGGCATTTCCCACTGGTGACCTTTCAATAATAAAAAAAAACCATTTGTTTGAATACGTCTCGTGAAACCATATTATTATTAAAGGTATGTATATTATACAGAGTGATTATTTTAGCATCTGCAGAAACTCAACATTTCGAATAAGTAATATAACTCAAAGAATTATAACGATATACAAATAGCAAAGACACAATTTCGGTTTTATAATAACTTAGGTAATAATATAACAATATGGTTTAACTTTAACAACATCAATATAGTTTTTGAAATAATTAGCGTGTCTAACGTTAATGAATCATCCTGTAAAATTCAAAACGTTTTCATGTGATATATTTTAAAGACTACAGGTCGTAAAAGCATGTTATATTTTGCTTTTGAATACAGATTAAAATACAAACTCACCACCACACGATAAAATAATATAATCCGTTAACTCCGTCATCAAAAAGACCTATAAAAAAAATTAGACCGTTTTATTTTTACGAAGGTTGCAATCAGCAATTCGTCGGCAGCTGGAAGTAGACGGACTACGTTTTAGTTTTGATGACTGCGGAAGCCAACCGACAAACATTTGATAACTGTCGTCGGTATAGTCACGTGAATATTAAACTGTTATTATTATTGACTCTATAAAATAAAAAAGATCTCGTACACAGTCATCACATATTGTGCGGTATAGTTCCTGAAATCACTGGTATATATTATGTAGTTCCTACCTACTTAACGCCCGATATTCAATACAATCTGAGGTAGAAGCGAAGAGTTTTTTGTCAGTTGTGATTCAAATTATTCCAGGCCATTAACTGTTAAGTTGTGTTATGTATAGAAGGTACATACGTTGTAGTTGTCATCGAACGAAACTATACTTAGTGTACTTAGGCGTTATTTAAAATATTATATTATTTGAGCTTTGATAATGCGAACCGATTTTCACGCATCGGAAGCGTTCGTCCCCGCGAATATGTAATAACTAATAAGTATTATATTACATTATCGTACATAACCCCGTCGATGATAATAAAATATTATTACATCCCACCCACGCCCACCCGCTGCGGTTATCAGACATTCCACCTCGGAAACTTTGCTAATTATTACACGCAGCCCCGTGGATTGTACTACCGAGTGCGATTTATGTCCGTTAAATTTAATGTAATTTGTAAAATTGTAATAATAAGTATAATGACAATGACAACAATAATATAGGAACCAAAAACAAATATTATCGGACGGCATAGTATTTAAAGTCATAACCAGCTACATTTCCAATGCCAAACATTTCCCATTCCTCCAGTAGTGAAGACTGTATATTAACACTACGTACATTTGTGATAACTATTATTATTATTGTTATTATTATTTAAATCCAATCCTCTATAGTGATTTACCATATAAAATAAAATTAATGATTAAAATAATATATTTATTATTGGTATCTGACCAAATATATTGACATTTAAAAATTAGTTTTAGTTTAATTTAAGAAATATTTTTTTTAAAAACAACATGTAATAATTTAAAAAAACCACAAGCTAATGTTCCAGCTACCGGGGATTAACAATGATAAAAAAAACAAAATAGTAATTATAATATTTCCGAATTATACATAACTTACTATCCGAAATAATTCTAAAAATATAACCAATAATAATATTATTATAAATTCATAGAACGGACGAATTGGTACGGTCTCACGTCGTATGGGTATTATGGTCAATTCGTTATAACCTTCGTAGTTCTTTGTAAAATTTAAAATTGTTCGATTGACCAGTAGGTATGGTCGTATAGTGTACGCGTTCTGTGTAACGACCAAACATATTATTATTACTTGAATTAATATGTAATAAGTAGGTATAATTGAAGGATTTCATTTTCTCGTAAATAACATTATACCTGCCGGCTACTTACCTATCTATTTTTAATATGATCCATTCCAACTTAAAAATAGAAAATATTATTTTTTTAATTTAAGTATAACATACTACTATGTCACTACATTTCTATTTCTTCGACAATGGTCTACACTAGTTACATATATTAGTTTACAAGATGAAAAAACAATACCTACCATAATACCACAATGTTAACATATAATATATTTAAAATATTATTTGAAAAAATGAACAAATTAAATTAGTTTGAGTTTATTTTTTACATTTATGGTAGTATCGGATCTAAACGAACAAATTATCAACGATTGATACATACGGCCAATTATTATATTATACAATAGTGCAGTGCACCGCGATAACAGTAGTTATCAGAAAAGAACATAAATTAATTACAATTTAATATTTGCATGATAAATAATAATAAGTACCTAAGATTTATTATTGTTATTGATTTAATTTATAATATCCTTTACTAACCACGAAAATAGAATAGATTTTGCAGATAGGTACAAACCATATTTTAGCAAGTCAGCAACTATTTATATATATATTATATTATGTATACATTAGTAAATTGCCAATGATAAACAAAGAGTAAGGCTTTCAGAGATGATTTTTAGAGTAATGCTTTTCATATATCTATATAAAATATTGCAGTGATGTGAGTGAGCGTGTGTATGAACCTACTTTTTATTTTATTTATTCGATGACGTCAAGTGTAACATCGTAATATTCATTAATAAATTACTATTTGTATAATAAATGTGTGGCATAAGCATATTAGTATTCAAGTTTTAATGTAAACGCGTTTCAGAAAAAAAACAGTACAGGTACTATACATATTATATTATTGTATTTATTATTATTACAGGATTTCAGGAACCTATTCGTGTGCTTATATTGTATAGTGCATATAAACATATAATATACTCAACAGTATTATGGTCTGTATTCAACATGATCGATTATAAACGCGTGTAACAGTTATTATAATGGTGTAATGACTGTAAAGATAACATTATAATAATTGCGTTCATTTTTATAGAAAAAACACGATTTTATTTTAAATTTAAAAGCGCGAAAAGAACTTTAAACCTTATGAAACGAACGAAAACATAATATTATACAATAAATTAATGGTGTAGTTAAATATTTTTATTTCACAAGGGAATACATCATATAAGACTGCAATTGTGAACTGTTTCTATGTGGACTAAGACTTAGTGTGAATTGAAATAATATTTTTGTTTTTTTTTTGTGTTCATCAAATGTTATTTTGGGTACGATTTACCTATATTGTAATGACCGGAGGGCAGAGACTGAATTAGTTTTAAAAAATATGACATTTTCTATGTTATAAAAATATGACGTGCATGAAACAATTTATTTCCAGGAAAAAACAAGTAAATATATTATTATTCTCTTTATTAAGAATTTAAAAATGCGGTATCCTATAGGGTATAATACACTAATAATTGTATCATCATTTTTCTTTTGGTATTACATGCGTATAATATTGAACACATCGTTTTCATAAGGAATACGACACAATAAAAATGAAAAATATTGATCTCTTATACAGTTAAAAGAAACGGTTATTCGGAACATTTATACAATGTTCTGGTAGGTGGTACGTGGTAGTCCACTTATTAACATTATTTATTTATTTTTAGAAGGAGGGGTCGTTAAGAAATATCGAGAGCTATGATACATACACTTTAAATGATAAAATTAGTAAAACAACAACCAATAATAATATTTTGTAAATATTTTAAGCCTTGAATTAGTAAAAAAACGCTCTAGCCAAGGCTGACGAGCCTATATTATGATGAATTAAATCCTTGAAAGAGCCCTTGCAACATTAAAGCACTGTCTTAACGATTCAGAGAAAAACTAAGTAATATGTATTGTGTACCTTACTATACACCTATATATTAGCTAAATTGACTTCGCTTTTATGTAACATTTGTAAGACTGAGTAGAGAATGATAAGGTTATGTAAAATACTTTACAAGAACAAATTACGGTTATTCTTTAAAATATTTGATACCGTTAATCATCATCATAAAAAATATAAATCCTAGACCTATTAAGTACTAAAATACTTTTAGTTATGTAAACAAAGTACTTCCAAGTCAACATTATGGAACTACAGATTACATATTTTCTATTATGGCACTCTTTTCAGACGAACCAATCACTCTGCTTGAATATTTTTGTGTGGGAGATAATATTAAACAGTATGTAGAACGCGTGACCCATTTAATTAATATATCATTTATGCGATCAAATGACATTCATAAGTATAGAGGTTCTTTATTGTTAGGTACCAATTTAAAAGCATTTTTATTTTATTTTTATCACATCTCTCCACTGCGAAATTTACGAAAACTAAAAACAAATCGTTATAATAAAAATTCACAAGTGCAACATTAATAATAATGAAATGAAGTTTTACCGTACTGAACAAAATGCGTATACGTACTTTCTACAATATTGGAATAACAGTGAAATGCGTTTAAACTTTTAAGTTTTTACAGCAGGTGAATAAGTGGGTGCACGAAACGTATACTATGATGCCACTTAACTGGACGTCTCTATTCGGCACTTTTTAGTATTATAAATTATTATATTATAACCATTGATAAATATAGTACCTATAATATAAATTATTATTATTATTTAACATGACACTTATTATTTTTACTATACATGATATTCAGTAGAACCTCGATAACTCAAATCGGTAGGGAGCGAAAAAAAAAATTTGAGTCATAAAAAATATTTTTCATTTGAAAACACAATTATTATGTAGGTACTTAATTTTATAATTTTATTTATTCATGTACATATTTACTAATAAATGTATAATGTATGTAGGTATGTATATTGTATTACAATTTAAAAAAAAGTATAAAGTAATAAATATGTATATAGTATGTATAAATTGAATGTAAAAAAGAAAATACAATGTAATAAATAAAGTAGAACTATTTTTTAAAGAAATCAGATATTTTGGATTGTTTTTTATTGTTTAACCTATTTGTAATGGTTTCAATTACGTTTAACGCGGAAAAATCTCGTCTCAAATTAATATATACATATATTATTATATAAATTCGAGTTATAAGCCAAAATTTGACTAAAAATATTTCGACTTATAGAGAAATTCGAATTATCGAGAAAGTTTATCACACATATCATATATTGTAAGGCTGGGGTCAAGCCATTGCTTCGAATTATCGAGAATTCGACTTACAGAGGTTCGAGTCATCGAGGTTCCGCTGTATATTGAAGGTTTAATTTAATTATTTATATACTTTCTAAGTTATACATTTCTATAATTATTGCTTATTGAATCTTAGTAAATAATAATAATTAATGTTCACATTTTGTTATGTTCGTTATTTGGATATCGATGATAGTAGTTCGGCACAATCAATAAATAGGCGCGTTTCCGAAATTGTGAAATACGTTTAAAACAATGGTGACTGCAACTGCTGTACAAAATCAAAAAAAAAAAAAAATACAAGAAAGCGTGATTACGCAAACAATTGCATCACTGTGATGAAGATGTTTATTTCATGTTTATCTTATAACAAATTTCTGACAGCTGTTTTCGGCCAAAATCGTATGAAATCGAAGCTTTGCATCGATTGCGTTCTGTACTCCATTGTATGCGGATTTTGATTGTAAATTATTTTGACGAGCGACCACCCATATCGTACGAAATTTTCAATACTATAAAAAAAATCATACTCGAACCACACTTTGCCCCCGTCGCCATATGTGTTAGTATAATATTACTAGCTGTTGTACTACTCGACTTCGCCAGGGAAAAATTAAGGTAAAATGCAGCCCTACGTCCGTGTATTTTGGTTTTAGTGTATCCATTTCAGTCACGGGAAATTAGCAGCAGAGAATACTAATAAATTGCACGTCGTCTGAGGACTGCAGTAAGCGAAGAGTGTAACAGATTTCTGCTACAGCTCGTTATTGGTTGCAGAGTATCGTAAGAAACCGAAGCAACCACTGAATCACGTATTGTACTCCACAATATTATACACATTTTAGTAGTGAATTATTTTGACGACCGACCACCCATATCGTATGAAATTATAAACTATAAAAAAATCATCCACCTCGCCGGAGTGAGGAAGGTTTGTTAGTATAATATTACAAAATACAAGCTGTACGACTTGACTTTGCCCGGAAAAAAATGAAAGTAAAATACAGCGCTATATCAGTTACCTAATTTCGGTTTTGGTTTAGGTACTTATCTCAGTTCAAGGAAAATTCGACATTGGTTCGACCTGAAATGAACTGTAATCTGATTTGACGGATATATGCAATCCACCCGTGGTAGACTTGATATAGCACTTGGTATTTCTTCTAACGCATTCAAACTCTCTAAACTTTCCCTATTTCTCTATAAAAATAATCTTTGAAACTTTCATTAAAATCGGTCGAGTATTTTTTGAATCTATATAAGCTACAAGTATAAAAGTATACTATTTGAATAACAAACAATGATTCAAATATTCTTTTGTTTTATTTTAAAAAAAAATCTATAGAAACGCCTAGTCTAAATATCTTTTAAAATTTTTTTTCTGTAACCAATGGCAACCTAATACGTAAATAAACAAATTACTCGATTTTCATGAGTCAAACGAAATTCGTGTGTGTGGCTTCTCCATAGTAACCTATAGGGGTTTGATATAAATTGTATAGGGATCGAAAAAGAAGCTTAAAACACCATCCGAGTCTCAAGGAATCTATTGATATAACTTTTATTGAAATCGGTCCCAGTAGTTTCTGTGATTAGCTGTCAGTAAAAAAACTCATTTCACATTTATTTATAAAGATAGATTATATAGGTACGACAAGGTAATGAAGTTAGCCGCTAGGTACCTACCTATGTAATTTACGCCATACCATTGCCGCATGGGTGTTATATCAAACCGACCGAAAAAATGAACCAACGACGACGATTAATCGAAACCAAACTGAACACAATATTATTATGCTGTTGTAAAATATGACAGCTCACGGTTGAATGAAAAGGAAACAATATTTTAATACCGTGTCACATTTCAGAAAACCACACGCATTAACCCTGCTATATTCTACAGATAACAAAGAAATACAAATAAATGTAATAATAAATAATTTGTTCAATCACGACATTATGCCAATAACTGAATAACGGACAAAGCTTTTGAATAATAATGTTTATTTTTATTTAGAACGCTTGAATAATAGTAAACTAGGTAGCTGACATTATATATGCTTGAATCTATATGCCGTTTCATAGCCGTCAAAAATTGTAGTTACCTACGTACGTTTTGTTGCCTGTAAATATCAAGGTATCATATTGATTATAGGATTCAAGCCAATAAGTTTTATTTAAATAGTATTTAATACTTTCTCCTGCAATATTTAAATAGTAAAAAATGATATTATGTTTGGGAATCAATTGAATATAAGTTTATTGGTCGTATTGGATAACTATTTGATGATGTATGTCTTACCTTATACACTCATCATCCATGATCCATGTATATTATTAATAGGTTTCTCAAACTAAAACTGTATCAATAAATCTATTGAAGATGATATAACACAATGAAAGGCGTTAAAACCCATTGACAACACAGAAAAACATCCTGAATAATATAATAACATGAAACAACTTTGTCAATCGTTTAACACACACCCTGGGTGACCAATCAGGAACCACATTTATTCAAAAATATAAGACATTAACTCTAAGAAAAAATAATTTAAAGGTAATTTTAATCACATACTTGCAGGTACATAACATTAATTCTAATTTTGTAAACATAAATACCATGATTTGAATAAATTCTGATATTTGAGTTATAATAATACACTTTCTATTTATTAAATTTATTAAATTTATTAATTCATATAATATCCTAAATTAAGTGTGGATGTTACGATTTGTAACGCTTTGTGTTGGGGTTTCAGTGTGAAAATTATATTATAGCATAATAATAATAGGTGGTTAGTTATATTTTTTATAAGTAGTTTTATAGTTTTATAGTTTTTATAGTTTTTATAGTATTATTTTTAGGTTTAAGTATATTTCATATACTTAAATTTGTGTAAATTAACACGAGTTAGCTGTAAAACAATAAAGTTAATATAATTACTTAATGTAATGAAGTATGGAGTTCGTATTTATTTTATATTTTTGTTTTATTTTGTATTATGAACACTGAATAAACTATGATAGTGTGTAAGTTAGTAGTTAATACATTAATATTTAATAGGTAATAGTTCTTATGTTACGCAACCACAATATCATTAACAGACCTGGTGGTTGATGCCATACTAATATGTGGTTCCGGATACCTTGTTTGAGACATTTTCACACAAACTTACAACTGTTATAGGAAGTAAATTCACCAAGATAATTATAATAAATATTCAACCAACCACCTTTCTGCTGTCCAGCCCTCAGGTAGGAGTGCACTACTTCCTTTCGTAGGAGGACCACTTCGTAGCAACACCGTCCCGGCGTGGCGGTTCCGGTTCCGGACAAATGCGCCGAACTATACCGGAGTACCGTACTAATATTATCTGTTATGTGCTATTGACTTTAACGTGCCAAATTATTAGCAGTTTCCTAGGATGCCTCTTGCATTCTCTTCCTTGTGTGATCAAAAGCCTTTCTCGGGAGATCCAAAGCCGAATGAATCGGAGCTCTTTGGCAGTTACAAGTTTATTGAAAATGTTGAAATTCCATGTATCAATCAATATTATGATCATAGTGTTAGGTTGTCAAAATTAATATCAAATTACCATCGAACAATTTGCGCATCGCTAATTCGTATCACGCCATGGTATATCTACAGTATATGTTTTGTTTATTCATGAGCACGCTGTAAACTCAACTCGACGTGGCTTCAAGATAATAATATTATAATATTACGTGGTCGGATTTTTGTGTACAGACCGAAATGATATCCCAGACGTGGATTTAAATCATCGGGAGTACAAATCCAGAGTGAAAATTAACGAGTTTATAATATAGGTTATGATACGACCAAGGACATAGTCGTCGATTTCCGTGGATGTATTTTACATTTTTCTTTTATACGTGTGTGACATAAGTACATAGTTTCCGTATAATTTAATTGCTATATATTCTGGAATGATTTTTGAAACGCCTAACTTACAGATCTTCTTTATAACTTGATATTCTTATAGTAATCAATAGGCGAGTATAAATCATCGTTCCTTGAATGTTATTCCAATTCCAATATTATCAAGAACGTCCGCCGACCAATCCGTGTACCTATAACAGCAGCTTACGTAAAAACTTTTGTCAATTTCGTGAGGTGATGCGCTGTGTAGTTTTTAGGTACCCATATAGTATAAATCCGGTGGAGTGTGATGCGCTGTGTAGTTTTTAGGTACCCATATAGTATAAATCCGGTGGAGTGCACGGACCGACTGACACCAGTGCCCTTTGGTTGAGGCACGTCGTCGAACATCGACTGTTAAAATAGGTCGGAAATGCGTGGAACTTAATGGTACCTTAGCACGCTTCAGCAATAATTATTATGATTGCGCTCTGCGATAGCTTATGTTGAATGCGTACCTACTTATAATAGCCGTTTCTTGTTGTGGTACGCGTCGATCGATCTTGATGGGTTCAACCACGTGGTATAATTTGGAGTTTTTCGCATTATTTGTGCAAAGGAAACTAAATAAATAAATATTCTATCTTCCGCATAAAAAAATAATATATGAATTTCGTACAGTAAATTCATATAGGTACCTATAGTAAGTACTGCGTTTACAACCAGTTAACGGACGCTTACAAACATGTTATTCGGCGACGAGCAGACAATAATAATATTATAAGTCATATAATATTATAACTTGTAAAATACAAATGCCAACAGTAGTCCCCGTTGTGCTCGGATGAAGGCCATGTCAACTACCACATATTTTATGTTGAACGATTAAACAAAAAATACATTTTAAATATATTATATATTATCTTTTATGACTTTGTAATAATAATTCTAGTACCATGAGCTAATAAATCATAAACCTTAGATGCATTTATTTTATAATATTTTAACTGAACAAGGAACACTTCGGCCTAAGTGTTTGATATTTAATAACATTATTAATTTGAAAAATAATAACACTCACACATGTCATGACGAACCAATTTTCGTTATTATAAAATATGAAAAACTGCATAATATTGTACACCATAATACACATATGTACATAGGTGGATGCAAAATGTTTAACACTTCTATTGTGAGAAATATTATGAAAAACTTTAAACATAAATTATTGTTTTATTCATCAAAATATTTATAGTTAAGTTAAGTTCCTGTGCTTGTTATTATGGTTTCTATATGAAATATGATAATATTGTAGAGTATGTTATACACATTAGATATATAGTATGTACTCGTATTATATATGTAATATGTATAATAGTAGGTATACACATAATACATAATATGTAATGTTAATAATATAATATTTTGAACTATTTTAATGATAAACATTTTGTCATAAATCAATATAATATCATGTAGGTAATGTAAAATATGTCAGATGCTTAGAAACTCATCGATATTTATAAATACTTTAAATGGAGGTATTCATGGTTTTGCCACTTTTTAAAAATGTTAGAGGTAGTTGTTGTTGATTTCTACTATATTATGAATTTTTTTGACAAATGGACAATTTGTTTGGTATAAACTCTTATTTTATGTTCAGATATGGATTTTCAGGTTTAATTATTTTTCTCTTTTTTTTTTTAAAATTATTGATTTCAAAAATAAATAAAATAATTATGTTTTGTTCACTAACGGGACGTAAAGGACTTTTAAGATTTAATATTTACATTTTTAAGCTCAGACAAATTAGGTTTATTTGCGCGTTTTACTGAGACGTCAGTTTTTACGAATTTCATACACGCCTATAATGTATAATACTATACTATTCACATTAAATTGTATCCAACAATAGTAAATATTCAGCTTCAGATTAGTATATTATTTAATAGCGGGTAAAAAAACTTTGGGGGCCATTAAAGATAATCAATTAGTTAGGCCTGTTTACATCATTACTAAAAACAATTTTTTCTTTCGATATATTTTACATTTTTTATACCTAACAAACGTTACGATTTAAGAATTACAACAATAATTAAAATAAGTACTGAATAATATTGAGCCTATATGTATATCAACAATAACACCGTTAAGACCTGTGTAATTTATTTACCTCTTAAAACTCGAATTTATCTATCGAACATATTTAAAATGGGATATTGGGATTGGGATACAGATATTCGGTGAAATAATAATATACTTAATAGTGATCATATTCTTAACCTAACCTTACAGTAAAGAAATCAAAATCATCCAGACAATATTCAGTTTTAAAGATTCAACCACAACAAAAAAAAATGTTTTAATATTATAATTTTATTAATTTCATGTCATTATAACTTGTATATATTTTACTTAAAACTTCAAAAAACTAAAAAAAGATTGGAAAAATTTGTATTTGAAGTCTAAAATGTATATAAAAAAAAATGATTTTTATAATTAAAAATAATAATTACAAGTTACAAACACTACAAAATAAAGGAAAAATAATTTCAGGAATAGTTATAACTCGTTCGTATTGTGCATTGTACTTGCGCTACTCGTGTATAATGTATTATACAAATATAGAATTATTCGTTATAAACATGACAATCAAATATTTATGAAAGTAAAATCAAGAAATTAATTAAATGTATTATAGTATTATAATGTATATACATTAGTATAATATATTATAATAAAGTATTATAAATAATTTATTGTGTATTAATTGTATTGCTTGTCAAATGTATATATTCTTGTTAAGAACTTGATTAAACTATTGAAAAGACCTTGTTTATTTTTCTTTTGAAATATTAAATGTATGTTTTATAACGACAAAATTATTACAGTAAAATGTAAGTCAAATGACAGATAATAATATTGTCAGTAAGAATTCACTCTGTAAATACCCAAGTTTTATTTAATGTTTATGTGATGTGTTAATAAAATAGCCGTTTACGAATGTTTTATTTTTATTTTTGTGATTGCTTGTCATCAAGTTAGACGTTATTGATATATGAAAAATTGTCAGTGGTTACAAAGATAATGAATATGAGCTGTGTAGGGGGTCCACGGACGTGTAGGGCCAAATGCCGTTTGCCCACAGATGCTTTCAATGTTTTCAGTTTGTTTGTGTTTTTGTGTGTTTTCTCAAATGTTCGCCCAATTGTTTTGTCACCCGTGTAATTGATGGCGTCTTTAGTAGCCATTTCTAGTATTGAAATACCACTGAAGTATAGAGTAACTCACCAGCTGCTTTTTTTCATTTTATTTTATTGTATTGCGGTTAGACAAAATGAATTTTGTTCAATAAACTGTTCTAGAACTATTACGGAAAATAATTTAAGTAATAAAATTCTAAAACGAATTTTCAAGAGAAAAATAATAAACATAAAACAACGTCTCTTGAAAATACTGACATGTGCGGAGAATATTTTTCTATTCAACGAATTAATTGTATTTTTTGTTTAATGTATGCACTTTATGAAGTTGATTTAAAACTTTTGGTAATTTTGAGCTATCTTATTGTAATAAAAACATCAAACATTATAGTGGTGTAATTTCAGTTTCCAATAGAGGGGGGAAAAGGTTTTGACCAGTACAAATGGCTAACTTAAAAAAATATAGAATAAATAAATTCCAACTATCAATCATATATTAAACAATAGGTAAACCTAATATTTTTTCTAAATATTTTACAGATAGGCATGTCTTTGCGCTAATAAAATGTAAAAAAGGTTAATCGGAAATAACAGGGCACCGACTCATTGGACTGTTTCCATAATCAGACAGGCGCAAATGTCCACCTTCCACCCTCTAAATGGTGTCCCTGAGTCATTAGAATCTAGTAAACTAATGCCATATTAATAATAATAATATTAAAATTCCATTGATACGACATACGACGCGTCATGCATATAAAATAATATGACGTAATAATATTTTAATAACTGTGGTTATTATTATACTGCAGTTTATGATTACTAAGCATTATCAACTTATCGACTGCAAAAATGTTTAATTAAAAAATAATAAATCACTTAATAAGAAAATATAATGATACAAAATATTGATATCACTTATTATAATGTATGCAGACCATGTCTCCGATACCTGTCTTGTAAATTGGCTGAAATGTAAACGATTGTCACCTGTAATCGTGCACAGTTTTGAGTTTCATTGCTGTACGGGTACCTTATAATATGTATTTAATAATAATAAAAAATAAACAAAAGGTGAGGTATATTTATTAAAATAATATGTCATTGATGAATATTGATATTATTATTTCACAAGCCACAGCGATGACGGCAATGATATATTCTTAAACATTTTATGCCGTTGTCAATAATACATTTTCAATATTTGAACGTTTTTCGAGTTCGTAGAACGATTATGACTTATATGAATAATACATACAGGCTGTAACCATAAATGTATATTTTGTAAACAATCAATCCGTGGTGGCTGCCATTGCAGACAGATGACCAGGGTTAATCACAGGACTGTTGTATATGTGTGTAATATTAGTAAATTATTCAAAAATACAATTAACTTACAACAAAACGTCGGTGGTTATAATCTGATGATTATCAGCGTATGAATGCGTGTTAAACGTTACAACCATAATAATTATGACGGGTCTTAAGACAAATTGCATTATATTACAAAAAAAAAAACTAAATTAAATTAAATTGAAATTAAAATTTTTTTTTTTTGCTTTATGTTCAACCTATAATAAACATTATTGTACTTACCTACGGATTTAGAAAACGATTATCAGAGATCCACCCGTCGTTGGATTCGCTTAAATAAAACATTTTCAGTGTCGATATTGAGTAAAAATGTTCGAAATACGGGTACAGGTATTATACGGCTGCCATGGTGGATCGTTTCTTTATAGATAAGTAAGTTTGTTCGCGTGTGAGCAGAACGTTTCCAAGCGAACGAATACGTATCGGTTTCAACCACAGTATGCAAAAATTTGTTTTACAACAACAAAAATATATTAAAATTATTATTGTTATGAGTATTAATATTGAGTGAATACCTATAACATATTGCGGTAAGAAGGATCGAGAAAACACGCGAAGAAGAATGACAATATAATAATGTTATATACAAATATAACATCTTACCGCGTCTGTGCGGCACACGCGTTAGGTATGTGGTAGTGGTATGTCAGTTTAGTTACCTAGGTTCTATTTGAATGCGGTCCATTCGGATAAAAATATGTAATATAATATTAATATGAACAAATAATTAATATAAAATTACAAATTAAATTGCAGTTACGGGCAGGCGACGAGCGTGTCACATAATGGTAATAATAATAACTACAACAATATGATAAAAACAATAATATTATACTAGTCGTAAAATCGCGCGCGCGTTGGCCTACGGTAATATTTTATTGCGGTGCTCGCGATCACTGTACGACGGCCGCGCCAAAGTTGCCCAAGCACCGGAGCGGCGGCCGCCGCCGCGCACGGTAGCGCAGTAGTTCCGGATTACCCTCCAAGCGCGCCGCCGACCCGCGTAGTCCTGCGACCGCGTCAACCGTTCTCGCCGACGGACGACGACGACGAGATATATTTCGCGCGATTTCGACTTCCGTTCGCCGTTCGAATAAAAAATTCCTCCCCCGATTGTGAATTCTGTTTTTGTTACTATTATTATTATTTGTTAATATTTTTGATTTAATATTTTCTTCGAGTTCGGTCGGGGCAGTGTCGTCGGTTTAAGCGCCGTCGTGAATATAATACACCGTGTGCGATTTCGCGCGGTGTCCGAGTGCTATTCGGTTTTTTTTTTTTTTTTGGCGTTACGCGATTGCCGAAGTCGGTTGTGTCTGTGCGTGTTTTTTATTTCGATATCATAGCCGCGTCGAGTTTGGTTGTTTTTTCCAAAAGAGTTTTCCGTAAACGGTTTTATAATATTATAGCCAACGGTTCTTCCATAGGACCAAACTGCCGAAGCCGCCACCGCCGCCGCCGGTAGCAACACGTCTGGCAGAAACCCGGTCGAAGTTAATAGGTAGGTACTTACTACTTACCTGGTTATTAGGTTATACCCAATTGCATAATATTGTAGGCAGGTGGTAATACTAGGTATTCGAATAAAATCTAAAATTTACAGGTACCAAATTACTTGTTTTTTCACCGTGTATATTATTATAAAATATTATATAATATATTAATAGACATGACTAGGAGTATTATATACTTATCTATGCAACTAGGTATTTTAAGAAATATATAAATAGTTATTAAAATGCATCATGCGCTTGGGCCGAATTAAATAATTGCTTGTAGAATACAACTCCGAGTGGTTTATAATAAGATATTAATATATTATTATGAAAAAAAAGTATCTAAATTCTACCTAACTATTATTTTAAATTTTAATAAAATCTAGTAAACAAGGTTAATAGGTATTCTTCAAATTCGACCGATAACGTACGAAGACTTACATATATCGCGCTCCATGAGCCAAATAGGTAGTACGTTATAATCATTTTCGAAGAATTTCCGTATAACATGTTGCGGGGATCACGTTAGGCGGAACTCGCGTGATGATCACACACGATTTCCATGCACGACGAGCACAATGGGGAAGGACAATCATAATAATAATTGAAAAATAAGTAATTCGCCAAGTCCCAATAAAAATATTATTGTAGTAATCACTTTAAAAAAAAAACGTTAAAACACTTACTCGCTAGACGAGTGTCGACCGATAAAAAATTAAATAAAAAAATGAGAAACACTGGTGGAGTTCACTCGATGGTAATTGACGTTAGGTGATGGGTTACTTCCGTGCTGGATTCCCATGTGCGCGCTCGTGTGTGTGTGTGTTTTTATTTTTATTTTTCGTCCATTGTCCGTGACAACGTATTCGGTTGGTGTAGCTCTACAGATCGCAATGATCGCATGTGTATATAATATAATAGTTGTCGGTGTGTAGGTATCTCGTTTAATGGAACATAATATTAAGTTAACTATATACGCCGCGCGTCTAAAGTTATATCTACGTGCCACGCGATTCGCTGGTTTTTGTAGTTTAGACGTCGTTATAAATACCTACTGTAGTTGCAGACACCACTCGTAGAGTGATCATTATTTTTACCATATTTTATTTAAAGTTCGGATCTTTAAAATGCTTTTAATTTATTTGATACAGATGATACTCGCAATATGTGTCTGTTATTTTTAATTCTGATTGGTATTGGGATATTGGCTAAAGGGCGGTTAGTATTTTATTCGTTTTTCTCATTCCAGAAAACCACTCTTCTTTCGGGCATCAAAAGTGGACAGCCATTTGTACAGAGCTCTGTATAGTATGTTTATTGATCGGGAAGTAGACACTTATGCAATTATGCAGTCGATCAACCATTGTAAATTCTCAATAATTTTTGTGCAAACCACAAACACATTTTTCGATATTGTGTCATACAGCTATAAAATGAAGATTGAATACACTCTTTTTTTTCTCGGAGTTAAGGTTGACAATAATTCAGTATTTAAAAGATGAATTCGTTTAAATTATACGTGTATAACATTATTCTTTACATGATAATATGTTTATTTCTAAATAATTAGTATTTATGAAATATTAATATCACCAAGTAATTTATTGACGAGATCTTTTAATATTCTTAAAAAGTAGGTATATAATCTAATTATTATAGTAATATATCAATTATGCTTATAAATTATAGAAACTACTTAGGTACGTGATATGACAGTATATTATATTGTAGCATAATTTATAATGTCTTACTACAAAACCATAAAACTACAAAAGTAACAATAAGCGTAATGAAATTGCATTAGGTTGGTAAGTACCTACCTATACAAAAATATGTATTGCATTAATTGACAATATATAAGTGATACAAATTATATAATTAAATACCTAATAAGCTTTTGATTAATTATTTAAATGTTCTTATGTTACGATTATGCTATTAATTTTAAACTATAATAGCATTTAATTAATTAATAGTACCTACCTATTTGTAATCGGGACATAAATAATAAATGAAGAGTTATAATTAATTATAATTACTCAATTAATAAGCAGTGTTTAGTAATAAAGTAACGAATAACGCATAGTGTAATATGCATAATTAATATGAAAAAAAAATAATCTTTAACCTTATAAGTTTTAGTCAGAGTTTCGATGCAACAAAATCACAACAATATTTTAAAATATTTTTCAGTTTGATTGTCTATAATATTGTTGATTTCAAAAACCAAATTATAATTTACACTCAAATGAAGGTTGAATTTAGTGTAGTTTATTGTTTAACTATAATCTTCCAACTACAGAATTTTATGATACAGTTTTGACCGTTGTCATTTATACTTAGATACCTATATCAAATAGTTCACTGTTTTATTTACTATGTTCAAGTCCGTATATTATTCTAAATATAGATAATTCAACGAGTTCGTGTCTAATCTAATACTCTCTGATTTTGAGTTTCCAACATTTTAAGGTTTGTCAGTTCTTTTCTAGTACACTATTAAAAATAAAAGTCGTAACATTTTAAAATTAGTAGATAATTTAACTGTTTTAAATGAAATATGTCAACATCGTTAACTAAAAATAATTGAGTGTCAAGAAATTATTAACAATTCAACTATTAATACGTACCTAAAACAAATTTTATGTCTTCACGTGGCATACATTTGTCATAAAAATTACAGTAAAAAAGCCTATACAATTTGTATTTTTTCTTGTGATGTAAGTTTTTTTAAGTGCAAGTAATTATTATGTATTATAATGTTACAAACAGTTTAAAATAAGCAGTTATATTTTCACATAGAGAATCAACCATGCCGCCGATGATCCATGTATATGGTTTTTTTTTTAACTTTTTCTATAATATTATATTGTTTTCTAAATTATAAACATATATTTTTTTCATTTTAAGGATAAGTTATTTTTGTATAAATTGAATAAAATAAAACATATATAACCATAAAATAAATAATACTTTGAAGTTATAACACGTGAACAAATGTATACTTATTTTAAAATGTGTATGTTTTTGTATACTATTCTAACGATTGTTGTTATTATTATGTGTGTAATTGGGCCTGGTCCGTTTAAAACTTAAATAAATTAAATTAAGCTTTTGATACCAATGAATGTGTACACATGTTTATGTTCTAAATAATACTTTGAAAAAAAAAAATTTACCATAAATATTCTAGTTATAGGTATCCCCGGCTATATCAGCCAATGTCAAAGTTAACCTGAATACTGATGACAAGAAGTTCTTAACATACTACATAAATCAATGATACTTTTGAACCAGGTTTTATAGTTGTTATCAAAACTCTGAATTATACAGAAACATGTTTTTTTTTTAGAAGTTTTCTAAAGAAGTTATTTTAAATTATACTTTATTATGTACTTATTTACATTAGTGATTAATTTATAATATACATATAGCTAGGTTACCTATACGTCATAGAGTATTATATTCATGTTTATCATTTATTATTATTTCTGATTTGAACTTTTAACAATTATAATATTTATCCTCGTATTTATCTAATTAAATTAACAAAGTATGTTATTCTTTAGTTTTAAAAAAATATTTTATAAAACGAATTTCCATTGATATAGATATTCAATGTTCATTAAATGCCTATTGTTTATATTTTTAACCTTAATACTATAATTATTGTGAAATTCAATAATATGTATATTGTGTATTGTGTATAGAGTTGCATTGCATATAAATTATAATAAATGTACCTACTTATATTAGATTATTATTATCATCAGTTAAAATTTGTTTTTTTTCATGGTACAAGAATATTTCATTGTTTCATTTTTATTGACAGTCAGTCATTTGTGTATTTGTTGTAATCTATTTTTAAATACTTATTATGCCTAATATATTTTCATCATACTTTGTCTTTATCTGTAACTACATATTCCGAATAAATATTTTATATCATGTAGAATGTTAGAAAACCTAACCTAACTTTAGAAATGTATAAAATTATCTTTTTACTCAGTAATTTTGTAAATTCTAAATCATCATTTTAGGTAATTTTTTTTCAAAATTCAAAATCATACCATAGCTAGTATTCATACTTTTTTAGAAGTGCTTTAATACCGAAGGTTAGGTATCTTCCTAATCATTATCACTATTATCAGTATACGATTATTATTAGAAAAATTTTGTACGATTGTAGAACTTAAATTTGTAAGTCGTGATTTTTTATCTTGGTCAATTGTAATTTTATTTATCAAGCAAATGATAACTTTTTACGCACGAAATCACTAATCAAGTTGACCTTGTTATTTATACATATTATTTTTAGCTTCTGTTAAATGTATATATTTGGCGCAGTATGAGTGGTCAAAGCAATTAATTCGTGTGACAAAAAGTTTAATCATTTTACCGGGTTTTTTGAGAGTTAATTTTTTTTTTTAAATGTTTATTATTTATACGGATATCTCTTTTAGTTTTTTTTCAAGCGCTTTTATGCAGGGTATATATTATGATAAAATATTTGAAAATTAATTTATTTGTAAATCGTTATCCTTTCCTCGTATATTAAGAAAAAATATTATAGGTTATGACTATATATTTTATAAATGTTTTTCTACAGCCATAATATTTTTAAGTCCATAATTTGTAAAAATTTTCTATTATAATCATTTATTTTGGAAAACTATAGGTATAACCTTATTTTTTATAATTAATCCTAATAATTCAAAACGGGTTCGCTTTTAATTTCTCCATTTTTAATGATTAAAATATTAGGATAAATTCATAACTAACTATATATATTATATTATATAAGATATTCAGGGAGTTAAATTAAATCTTGTTTTATATTATTATAAATGCATAATTGTATTATGTAATATATAAAAAAAGCGGACAGTATACAGAAACTTGATAATGAGCACTAGTCCCGCTTCTAAAAACAATATGCTTATTATATGTATGTCTAAATTTTTTAAAAATAATATCTAGCACAATAGAATCTTAGAGTGTCAATAATTTTTAACCAACTTTTCATTAGAATAATATTATAATAAATATTTACTTTTAGGGAATAGTGAAATTATTTAAAATGTATAATATTGTTCTAAAAGTCTAAACATATAATTCTATATTCCCTAATAATTTGTTAAATTTCAATCATTAAAGCACTATTATATACTCCTTTTTACGATTAAATACATTTATTCACTCACTGTTAAATAGTTATGTACATGCATTTGTGTGAATACAAATGAGTCACTTACTATTTTATATTTAATTGACATTACCTAACCTAACCTATAGCTTAATATTGTTATTATTAGACAATGACCACTAGCCTCGGTTTTTATGGACGAGTGTCATAACGACAATCGGATATCTTCTATTGATAATGTGCTAATTATGACTAAGAAATAGGCAATATATCGGTGGTATACTATTTTAGGATTCAATAATAGCTAGTTTACTTGCAGTTAAAAAACATACGAGTAGGTATTCAATTATTACAGGCTAGCACACTTATATTATTGTATTATTTTGTATTCGGTAGAATTTATACATTATTGTAATAAACATAGAAAAGTCTTCTTATGTAAACGATACAAAAGGTAGGTAAAGTACTAAAGAATAATTTGTACTTTACTTTAGTAACATAATAATTTTATTGGTATATTTGCCTAAATATTGAATTAAATGTAGGCTAAAAATCTATATTGTTAACCTTAAAAAAAAATACAAATCACTTTTAGTAGTAAAAATATATTAAATTTTAAAATGGTCTTGGATATCAACAAATACAAAATAATATAATGTTCCCACTGTAACCGCAGAGAATCATTTTTCGTATACAATAACTTTTCGTTGAATTAAAATTAAACACATTTATTACAGACCACTGTTACCTATTTAATTTAAAAGTATTTTCAAAATCTATTATACAGTTATGTGAGTTCCCTGTTTAGTTTTATGTTGTTGGTGTTTTGCCTACATCATGCGCCTTTGTTAGTTCACAAGTTCACAACTCTATCAAATTATTCTTACAATATAAAATATAAAACTATAAAAAAATAATGTTAAGTATTTAAGTTTATTGATATCAATTAAAATTCCCTCTTAATGCATAAACAAAACAATGTTTATTGTTTGGCATTTAAAATACTGAGGTTTGCATTAGTTATATGCACGTTTCAATATATAATACTGGTTAACCAGCGCTCTGATAAAAGGCTTTCAAATTTATTTACGAAGTGATTATAAAAAACAGACCTACAAAATAGTAGCGCTTGATCTCCCATTTGTAAATATTTAGAACTAATTTTTTATCAATTAACACACGAGTATCGGAGTATGTATGAATATTCTATATTCGTAGGTTTACTGTTCATTGTGATATTACCTTTTGAGGCACTGCAAATTATTTTTTGATAGTCGTTTCATATCACCTTATCAGAAGCCAAAGGATAAGCAGTATATTATAATACGTCATGGTATTATTTGACAAGTCTATGCAGTTTCTGTTCAACATAGTTTGTTATGTTTAATTTACATTATATTGATTAGTGAATGAGACGAGTGAGAATGATATTATTTTGATATTAAACCTCTAAAATTACTAACTGATTGATACTTTATAGAGTTATTTATAGTTTATTAGTTACGAGTTATTTATTTTGTTATGTCATATTTGACAATAATTTTAGGCTTTTTGGCTTTTTGGCTTTTTACATTTTAATATAAATTATACTTCAGCAAGAAGGTAAAAATTATATAAAATTATATTAAGAATAGATAAAAAAGTATTATCTAATTTTATGTGCATAATTTCTACTTGTTATTTATCTAAGACGATTTGTAGTTCAAATCCAGTATTTTGACCAAAAATAATCCAGTTTCTGATTTATTTTAACACGAACAAAAGATTAGGATCTCTGAAGAGAAAAATTGGAAACAATATTAGGTACTTTATAATGTATACCAATGATATCAACTGTGTCCAATCAAATATAACAACATTTAAAAATATATAGTATAAAAAAATCAATTAAACATTACCGGCTCTTAGTTATCATTACACCTTCAGCATATAACTCATAATCACTTTTTGCTTTAATTATTGCTGGTATATATTTTTTGTTCATCTTTCAGTCATATCTTAATATTTGTAGGTATGGTATACATATAAATATAATCTTATGATGTTGAGAAAAATTGGATTAGGTTTGCTGACATAATGGTTCTTTAATATGAATAAAAAATATACCAATTTATTGATATAAAGGTTTAAATAAACTACAAAAAGTAATTTATATCATGTTCTGTGTGGATGCTTTATTTTATGCTATGATTGGGTTCACTAAAGCATTAAAATCACTATGGTTTTGATCTTTTGATCTTACCATTTTAAGGAAGAAAAAATAATAAATATCTCTGAATACCAATTTGATTCCAATATTATGGGTTTTATACAATTATTTTTTTACATTAATACATTATCACATTTATTAATATATTATAAAGGAATATTATATTATATATAATATACAAAAAAGATGAACACTTATTATATATGTAGAAGAAAAACAAAGTTGTTTTCAATTTAAATTGATGTGTATATGACGTGTATGTAAAGGAAATATAGTCAGACTACTTTATCGAATAGATATCGAATCATGCTTGTCAATTAAAATTATTTTTATACAATTATTTTAAAGATGAATTCTTTTGTGTTACATAGTGTTGAAGTAAATTGTTTGGATAATTATGATTTATTTGTCATCTTAAAGTGTGTATCATTTCAAGTCTATATAGATACCTTTTTTCCATATACTATCGCAAATGAGGCGGGAACTATAATAATTAATAGAAATAACCAATATTAATAGGGAGCTATTAACAGGGCCGTACTTACATTTTTTCACGCCTTGAATCAACCACAATTTTATGCCTCCCCAACCAAAAAATATATCTACTTTTTTGATTTTTCTTAACACATTTTTAGTTATAATTCTTTATGGTTAAGTCATGATTGTGGTTATGTTAAAATAATATTAATTATATTTTATGCTAGGCGCTAGCACTTTTCCGTTATCGTTGTACTTTAAAGTTCACAAGGGGCGAGTCATAATACAAATTTTTTCAAAAAAAAAAAAAATTTATTGATACAATACTGCACCGAGTTACCGCTGGGGGCCCGGCCGCCCCCTAAATAGATCAATATTTTACCGCCCGGGGCAAATGTCCCTATTGCTCCCCCCTAAATACGGCCCTGGCTATTAATGTTATGTTGCAACTTCAAACCATTATTTAAAACCAATTAAGAGAAATTAGACAAAGTAGACAATAATATATGTAATTAATTAAATTATTTATTAACCCATGTTGCCGAGGGTATTTAACCCTTTAAAATAAAAAACATGTGGTTATAAAACGCATGATATCTTAAATTAATATTGTAATTTATAATTTTTATTCATATAATAACAGTACCTATTAAGTTAAAATTTTAATTTTAAAAATAAAATGTATAATTTATTATACATATGTTTTTATTGTTTACAATACAATTATGTAGATATTGAATATTTTCAATGAGATTTAAAGGATATGTTATATTTAAACATTTTTATTGTTAGAAAAGATATATTTTGTTATGTATTACCTATCTCAATGAGTTTACGGTTGCTTTATTGTGCGTTTTTCCGAGTAATGATCACTGATTATTTTTCTTTACCATAATCAAAAAGTTTGAAAACCATGGGATAACAGACCCCCTAAGGGTTTCAAAGGTCAAAATTTGCTAAAAGTACAGAATGCAACTGAATTAAAAAAACTCTTCAATGTAATAACTTTGAAAATGGGAACGGTTTTAGATTGGACATGTGTAATAAGGTTTTCCACGTATGGCAAGTTAGGATGGAGTGATATTGATGTTAAATATTTCCTAGGTTTCTAATTTCTGAATGGGACATTTTTTTTACTAACTTTTATGTGGAGATTGATGTACTTACTCCATCCGGTTTCATAATTAAGTGAAAATATTTTATCTGTACGACAGGTGTACAGATGTAGCTAGGTTCTACATTTTTACGTACAAGTTGTCTCTTTTTGTTATTGTGAATGTATCATATTGCATACTCAATAAATAAAAAAATAACTGATAATTTATAGTATTTTTTTTATTTTGACCTATTCAAAATTTGTGTTTTAATAATTATATATGTTTCAAACATTATTACCCCCTTTCTCTACTAAAAAAAAAAACTGTAGTATACTTACAACATACACTAAGTATTTTTTTTTACGGTCTTAACTGAAAGTTTTATTAACACATTCGCCTCCACTGCCGATCACGGATCGGCGTTGGTTTCTGGTCACCGCCGATCCGTGATCGTCACAATGCATATTAAAAATACTCTCCTATAATAATTCGGCCATAGAGGTACTGCTTTATTATTTCTGAATCTAACATAGGTATTCAAAGAAAATTCTTTTCAGTTGGTTTTTTATTTACCGCTTTTTTCTTATACTATTATTGTCCCGCGTATGTTATCCGTAGATACGCAGCGTGTGGCATCAGATTAGAAATATGCGTGTAGCAGTGAACGTTTTAATATCTTAACTAAAATTTTTGAAAATTTGAATAAAGTTGTTTAGGTTAGGTTTGGTTCTAATATTGTAAAATATACATTGGATATGAGCTCCATTTTGTTCTCAATAATATTTACATTAATTTCAAATTTATTAATGTAAAAATGTACATAATATAATATGCATTGTAATTGTTGTAATCGTGGTACATTGGAGTTTATTTTGCTTAGGTCTTATTAATTGATTTTCATATTTTTCAATAAACACTTTTGAGAGTTGATTTGAATAACTGATCAATAATGTCACATATAACAACCTTAAAATATCAAACCTATTTATTTTTTTAAAGATAGATTTTAATGTTATCAAAAAGTAGTGCAGTTTTGAAGTGTAAGAAAAATATTGATCGGTAATTACAGAGTTATTTAAGATAAAATTCAGCATCGTGGTTTTAACCGATCAAACTCCGGCCAGAGAGGTTAAGACTATGCCATGATTTATTATTGCATTAACAAAACATACTATACTATACACCTACTTTTTTTTACTATCTGTTATGCAATGAACGGGGCATTGCAGTTGTTTCGGTTTTTTGATTTGATCATATTATAAAAGTCGATACTAAAGTACAATACATGACGTTCAATTTCAATATAGAAAAGTTGATGCATAAAATAATTCGAAATTTTTATTACCCAAAAACTCATAATTGAAAATACGACTTACAACTATACATTTACATTATCCTTTTACTCCGCTTTGAATTATAAATGTACAATGAAATGACCAAAGCGACGAAAGTTTAAGACTCACCGTCCAACTACAATAACTATAATAAGTAGTTTTAATTACTTCATTAGCTTAGGTAAATATAATGTCAAGTATAATTTAAATGTTTTCTTTGTGTCACACTTAAGATTAATTAAATATTGTGTGTTTAATTTTACTCAAAAATGTTTATTTATGTCATATACATAAAATCAATATTAATACAATATACATAATTTTGTAATATAGGTACGTAATATATGTATTATTGAACTATTTTGCCATATAAAGATGAGAATTGGGATTACTGGTTAAATCAATTATACTCAGTACCTAGATAATATTATAATAATGTATTTCTTGCGTGTCCTAATCCGTGAATAAAAATGAGATAATATCTAAAATTTGAATAAATATATTTTGTTATGCAACAATTATATAATATTTTGAGATTTGATCATAAAACAATGATTTGAAAAAAATAAACAAATTTTTATTCTTAATGGTGTGATGCAAATACAAATGTTAAATATTGAAGTTTACGTTTCTTCTAATATTAGTTAAATTTTAAATTTCTAAGTGTAATAAAGTATTATTAAAACAAATATTCGAATACCTTCAGAGATTCGTAGTATGTATGTATATTATATCGACGAGGTTGAATTTGGAAAGTTTCAATAATATTGTTATATAATTCTAATTAACCTGTGATATCAAGTTTGTGAAATAAAGTTAATTAATCATGATCGCTACAAATAATATAGTTTAATCTTTTTTTTATATTATATATTCAAGCTTTAAATCATAGTTAATTATATTTGTATTATTTTATTAATTTATTGTTAATTTATTTATATTTCAGATATACAGTCAATTGAGAAATACAGGTAATACTTTGTTGTATACTATGCATGTAGTTTTATTAGATATTATAGTTGACTAGCAATATGCTTATATAGGAACTGAAACATATATATGATATAAGTACTTACAAATTATAGGTGTTGTATAAAAATCAAAATAACGAAAACAATAATTGTGAATATAAATTATAAGTTAGGGTTGATATTGTGTTGAAAGTTTGATATCAATATGTTGGCAATAAAGAAACGTAAATAGTTGATGTAAGAATAGTTCATATTGTAACTATGAATATAATTAACGAATTAATTTAACACGTTTCCTTTGTACAAGATTTCACAAAACATGCAATTCTCAACCTTCTATTATAGAAACACTTTGAGGTGCAGACACAAAGGTATAACATTTCTTTGAGAACTGTAATACTTAAAACGAAAAGATAATACATTTTTCTTGGGTATTATGAACATAATTAAGTATTTAAGTGTATTATTATTATTTCTTCTAAGCTTTCCCAGAATACTAATTTTCTTAATTTATACCAGATTATATAACTGTAGCTACTTTAATATAAAAATATTTATGTATTTATTTTATGATCTATTAACTGTATGCATATTTGTAAAACCAATACAATTTACATTTTAAATTGTACCAATCGTTAATGTTTAAAAATTTGAACGTTTAAAAATAGAAATAATGAAGGTTTACGTTGAACATGGCAATATATTATGTATATTTATCATCAAACATATTAAAATATTTCAAAAATATTCAATATAATATAATTTGAGACTAGAGTAGTAAAGAAATTATAATTAAGATGATTTCATCATTTCATATTATTTTTGTATTCGTCGTACTAAATTTTAAATGTTTAAAATTAATGATCTACCTATAATCAATTGCATTTCGATTGTCATAATGGGAATTGTTTTAAATTTTATATTCCCTTGACAGCCCATTTTGTTAGAAGGATTTGGTGTGGTAGCCGGTTGGAGGGGTATTTAACATTCTTGGCATTCGTGTACGAGTACAACGGCCCGCCTGGGACACGTTACCGGGTGTGGTATACCAACGAGTCTCTTTCTATCATTGTCCACTTTCCCTGCCATCACCATGCAACGTTTTGTAACGCACAATTCATCTTTATTACCTCCTCTCTCTGTTCATCCATCGTAGGGTTAACACGGAATAAGGCAGGTAGTGCCACCCCTTTCACAAATGCTATTAAAAGGGCCACGTACTTGGGAACCGCTTTCCACCTATCCCTTTTTGATGGTAATGCACCTTCCTTCTATGCCTTTATCTATCCATATAATGATGAAGGTTACCAAAAAAACAAATGATTGTGTATTTAAATAGTCTTATTTTATTTACTACCAAAATAATTGAATCAATTAAAAAATATACATATTTATCTTAAGTAGACGTATAAAATAAAAAAAATGATTATTTTTATTTTATTTTTTTCAGTCATCAAACATTATTTATATGTTACTATTGGAATATATTTATTTTATAGTTTATTTTAATTTATAGTGATCGATAATAATAAAAGCATTATATTAATATCATACAAACATAACACAGTATACTTATTATGCATGTATATTTTATTCTACATAGTTGACATAAATCACTTTCGATCCGCCTACCGTAATTTGATTATGTTTTACAATATAATTTACCGCTACCATTAAACATAAAATTGAAAATATAAAATGAAACTTAAGTATGAACAATAGATAAATATGTGTATTTATTCTTTAATTTAAAATTAAGTGCCCGGCTTACTTCAAGTTCGAAATTAATTTGAGGAGAAGGCCCTAGGCCAGTGGTTCTCAACCATTTTGGTTCACGGCACACACTTGACAACCACAACAACTTTGGAAACTTCACCGAAGGCAATAAATATAGCAACGAGCCTATACATGTATGATATTTTAGGCGGAACATCTAGTCGATCTCACGGCCCAGTAGTGTGCCACGGCACATTGGTTGAGAACCAATGCCCTAGGCTCTAGGCGAAGTGCTTCGTATAACAGTGGTAGGTACTTAAAAAAAAAGTTTGAAATTATTAAATCATTTTTTTAAATATTATTATTAAGTATTTGATACGATAAATTATATAGAAATAAAATACCCCCGGAATGGATTTTTGTTACTTGAAAACCTCAAATTATATATGGAATTGAAAATGATGATTTCGTTACCAACTATTTTTAGCATGAACTCATTTCGTAGTTTTCCTGATTCACTTTAGTCATATGCTATAGGTATTTGAATATAAATGCGCTTATTTAAGTGAAACCTTTGTCGAGTGATTTAAACAATATAATAATATGAAAATGAATACCTACTGTTTTTTGAATGTTTTGAAATAAAAAAAAATTCGCAAATGAAGTAAGATGTAAGATGTCTGTAACCAAACATATTTAATATTGGACTTCAAGTGTTGAGGTGTAATCTACGGTAACTTATAATGTAACAAAGTTAAGAAATAATTGGGTCACTGGCAACAATAAATGTTAAAAATGGAAATAGTCAGGGTTATTTAGTGATAATAATATCATTTCAAAATACTTTCGAGTGCCGCTTTTCTTCGTAGTACGTTATATTACAAAGAAAAACTGAGCTCAAAATACTTTCTATGCAAGAGTCATTCAGTCATCGTCTGGAATACATACACATAGAGAAAATATAGGATGACTTCAGGACACTAAGGACATTTTTAACCAATCATTTAAACTTATAATAAAATAACTTCTTGCACATACATGATAGGGAAATCTTCCAATAATTTCACAAACTTGTACATTATTGTTAAAATCTTTACTTAACTTCATTAGATATGCGTATTAATCTTTATGAAGTTTCAAGATATTATGTAATATATGTAGGTACTGCATATCGTGAGTATCCATTTGAGAAATGAAAAATGAACATGTGTTTCTATTTTATAGAAAATTTGTTGAGCAGAAATAAGTCATAAATGAAATAAATATAACATAATTTTTAAAACAAGATAATACATAGAACCTAATATTTTATGGAGTCATTTGACAGACCATAATAATGGTGAGATTAAACGGACTGTCACCATTCCACAGCGAAGAGTCTTCAGTTGTAATAACCAGCTAGTGTTGAATTATGCCTTAGTGGCCGCAAACCTATTAAAGCCGTTGACTTAGAAACACATTTCACCTGAACACGACCCGAATTAATACTCAATTATCAAAATGGAAATGCATTATTCAATAAAGTATATTTACATCGATTTACGTACACCTTTCGCATAAAGTTTAATTATTTTGTTATATGGGTTTCAAGTTTAAACAGTTCTTCAAGGAGATTTGCATTGTTCGAGGTATGACTTTGAGATATTAAAACGTATCACCAGATAATAATCTAAGGACGTGACTTTCTACTTGCATAGTCATCATTATAACAAGTTTAGCAGTAACAAAGCACCACAAAATTATAGTGGACAATTTTGTGAAATTTTCGATGATAATGTTTTCGAATACCTATCATAATTACTGACAGTACCTAAGTAATTCTTAAAATCCTTATTTTATACTTTAATTATTACTTCTAAATATAATTAAAATCTCGCATGGACCGTATAATAATAATATTGATCAATCGGGTATACCAACCTATGTATAATATGCATAAAAAACCTCAGGTGTGACGATTAATTCTGAGGACAAAAAACGATCCAGCTGAACACGGCTTCACATATAAACAAAAATCTAAATTAAATGGATTCACCAATTTAGTTTTCCCCATTATAATACATTTTCTCATGTCTACTTTTACATTAATAGCCGAGAAAAATATAACAGGCCCATGATAATATGTTTATATGATAGAAACCTAACAATTCGCGAAAATACGTTTGGAAAAACCATTCAACATTAAACTTGTTCGCCATAAAGCCATTTGTGTGCATAGAACTTCATCGAAAACTTTGAAAAACTACTTTTTTTCAACGACGCTGACTCGTACTGGTCTCACTATACACTGAGTGAGCCAATTGATATAGTTTGAACGTATTATATATCATACGAAACTTCCAATTGTGATATTCGATATTTGTCCAAAAGAAAAGTGGGAGTTTAGTATTGAACAATAAGAGACAACGATGCGACGACGAATTGTCTGATGCATGTGCCTCGAGAATTGTAATTGTAGTGTGTGATTCCATTTCGCGTTGTTTGGCGGTCATACACGTTCGAGCACCGTTTTTCTTCGTAATATAACGAGACACTTAATCGGAAGTACTACTCACTCCGTTCGGACAATGGATGGCGATGAACCATACAGCTATACTCCAGAACATTTCTAGTTGGTTTTAATGTGAACTTGAGCCGAAAATTGATTGTACAAATAATACTTCAAAAATAGATATATGTGTTTAACTTTCAAAAACCAAAAATAATGGCTTGAGGGCGTTTGTGGGAACGAAAATCATATATATAATATATTATATAGGAGCATTTATTTTAAAATGTGGTTATTTTTTACCAATTGAGTTGTAAAACACTTACTTTAATCGGGAAAAAATCCTATATCATTTTTTTCACTTACAGTAGGCTTATATTATTCTCGTGTTATCGGAAAACAAAATAAACAAATGTTGATAATTATTTGAATTTATTGTTTTATGAGTAATATGTATAAGTAATTTGTATAATATAATACAGTCAATTTTTTCATAACTGAAATATGTTATACAGCTGAGGTAAACAGGGCGAACAACTGATTAGTATTGCCAAAGTATAATTTTTTACATAACAAACTAATATTTTAACTAAAGCTTAAAATGTATTCAATTCATATCGGAATCAAAATATCTATTGAAAAAAAGTTAAAAATAAAAAATAAATATTATTATATGAATGCATATAATATATTAAAATAAGAACCTTCTTGAACATTTCAAATAAGGTTGTTATTATTACTTATTTTTTCGTATATTTTTAAATTCGTGTTTCGAATAATATTATAGTTAAACTAATACATTCAAATAATTTTTTTTATATCAAGACGTTTTAAAATATTTTATCTTCTATCTCAGGAATAAAAGAATAGATTAAATATTTTATTCCATCAACAAAATGTATAGATGCTAAACATTTGTGATAACGACCTATTTATAAATGTTTGTCAGTTTTTATTTTGTTTTTAATAACAAGAAATTGGTATAACATGAAACACAAAAATTCGATTCAAAGAATAATAAATAATTAACATAAACTTTTGAGATTTTAATCACAAATAAACTTTATTTATGTATCATCAGCTAAGATAAATAAAAATATTTGGTAACTTATTGTATGCGATTTGTAAAAATGTAATATGCGTTATTAATGACCTTAAACAATTCAAATAACAAAATAAATATAAGTTATTTTTTATAACTGTTTACTAAAAATAGCAATTACCATGTTTTAGTAAAAATTAACAAAACTACTAAATACTTTTATAATACTATACAACTAGTATATCGACCTATGAATGGGTATCGGATTGTATGGTGTTAATAATTTAATATAAATAATTAAAAAGTAGAGATTTGATCTAAAAACTAATTTGTATTCTAATTTCCAATCAAATAAAGTTACTAAAAATACTAAATATAAGTATTTTTTTTAAAATTTCGAGCGAACGTAGTGAATGAATGTATTGTATTTACAATGATTTGTATTTTTTTGTGTGTCATCAAAATTTGGGGTTCTAAAAATACTCCTAATACCTATCATTTTTATAAGTTATAACAAAACAAAATTGAAAACAATTATACAATATTTTAGTTTTTTGATGTAACTCAAAAACCAATAACCATAGAAATTTGAAATTTTCAGCAACTATTTATATTTTATATTTTATTATGGTTACATTTTTAAAAGATTTTGACCTTTTAATAGACAATCCTCCATAGCAAATTCACCTTTAACAACAAGAAAATGTTTACCTTAAAGTAAAATTAATTTTTTATGAGCGTTTGAATTTAAAATATTTAAGATATTTAATATTTAGTGGTTCCTAAATTAACGAATCCCAACTAATCGATATTGATATTTTGTTGTAATTCAAAAAATAATAAAATTAGATACTTGAAAATGTCATTAATATTTTTATTTTCATTTTCCATATATGTATGATGAAATTTCCAAAATATTTTCATTCTTTTCGTAATATTATATATTTATAGTCGTGAGAAATTTTTCTAATTTTGTAAATTAATTTTCAGTGCGAAATTCATCAAAAAGTTTTTCTTTTCATAATTAACGTAAGAAATTTTAATAGAATATTCTCAATATTCTCAACAAGTTTTTCTACCTCTAACAAAAAAAAAGGTCACCTGAAAGTTACTCTATTTATAGCCATATGATATTTTCAATTTTTTTTTGATTATTAAATATTTTGATTATTTAAAGAAGTATGCTAGGATGACAGAACATCTTCGTTCAGAACTATTTTTCGTAGGCAATTATTTATCATGAATTCAATATAACATAACATTACAATGGCATGTATAACAATTATTACTATTCAGCAGATACTGGAAAAAATTAATTCTCTTTAGTTTAGATTGATTATTTTAATATAAGATACTATAAAGTTTTCATTGATTATGGCTTATTTGAATGTTCTTTAGAAATTCAAGTCTATAATTAATTGCTCCTAAAATATGGGTATTTGAAATAAGTTTTTATCAGCAAGAAATATAATGATCCCGATATAGTAATAATCAACTTAAAAAAATAAATAATAAAGATTAATGACAATATTTTGATCTCATATGGACTATTGATATTATGAGAAGAACTATTTAGGTAACTGTTCAGTAGACTCAATATACAAAAAAGTGTATATTGAGTATATTTTCCAAATTCAATTACTATTTACTTACAACAAACGTACTTAAATTTTATTTTGTTGTGTGATTTAATTTATATTAGAACCGAAATAACTGTTGAAGTAGTTTATAGTATTATGGAAGATGTATAACTTGGGTTTATTACATCAACATACAATTATTCAGTTATTCAATTGATTTAAATATACAATCGACAATTTATTATTTACACTTTGAGTAATAATCATAAATTGTTATTTATATTACTGTATGTAATTAATAATAAGCTGAAAAAATACAACCTATATTTAATAATATAATATTACGGACTTAATCGCTTATTTATTATTTATTTCAAATCAAAAATAATAATGTTGCTCTTGAAATTAGAATGTAGATACAGTAAAAAAAAAAAATAGTGCATTTCATTTTAGTGAGGAAAGTGCCTTTCGAAAGACGATTGTCAATTCTTTCGTCCCTCGTGAGAATTGGAATTTAATTCATATACTATTGTCTTATTAAAAATATGGTATGAATATTAAACAGAATTTCACATCAAACATCTATAAATATCTATTTTCTCTTTAAAACATCAGAATATTTGGCAAAATATAGATGTATGTAAGACTGTTTTTTTTAAATAGAAAAAATTAATATAGTTGATAACACATTTAAATTGTTTCGATTAAAACTAGCCATCATGCATACTGCATAGTTACACTTTAATATGAGATGCGTATTAAATATTTCGTATAATACATTTGCGATAAGTGAATGATTTGAATAATATATAACTTCAAAAATATGATTAGTTATTCTACTACACTTACTTGTATATTATATGTTGTCAAAACGATTCAAGTGCCCTACACTCAGGCACCACTATATCATATAAGTAATTAAATTTTTTTTATAATTTTTAGTTTTATTTAGTTTTGAATTTTTAAATATTATCTTACGGTTTTATAGACATGGTTGTAGTAAAAACTACATAAGGCGGTTATATTCTATTGAACGTATTATAATCTTTGATAATGTTTGCTTTGGGGCCTACAAGAAGAACAAAATAAAATTTGAAGTAAATCTATACCTATGTAATACATTGGAATACTGAGTCACGAGAAAGAGAGAAAGAGCTGTGTGTTGCAATGATGTACCATAAAAGCATGTAAAAGACGAGTAAAAATACGATACCTAAGTGGTTTACGTATACAAATTTTTACAAATAGATGTGAGTACGTATTTTATGTAAGGTTGCAGATTTCTAAATATTTATTTTGTATAATATGTTATATTTTAACTGTGGTTGTGGTTGAAAGGAAATAGCATGATAATACTTCAGCATTTAAATTCAAAATGTATTTATGATATACATTATTAATGTTTCAGTATGTAAATGAACACCAATAACTTTGATTAAATTCTATTATGACTTTCGTTACATTTCTAATCAATATGATTTTTTTTAATGTCAACTAATTGAATAACAATCTAACTATTATTCATAAATAGTTATTGTGACTCAAATGTATTTGATTAGTTATTTTTACGGCTTTGAATTTATTTAAAACTATTTCATATAATTTATTATTTCACGGACATGTGAAGGATATTGTATCGATTTTTAAACGTTCTTATTAAAACACATTTTAATTTTAAACTTATTAAACACTTAATAATTAGGCAGTTGATTGTGAATTACACGTGAAGTAAAAATTATATTCAGACGACCTCGCACGTGTTACTTCGTACGCCTAGCTTATCATTAGAATAGTTAAAACATAGAATCATTAAATATTATTTTATATATATTTTTGTACTAAATATTTGTAATAATTTTTAGTTAAATGTGAACTTTATTATGATATACATTTTTTTTATTTTTTGTGAATTAGGTATGAGTAAAGGTAGTGCAATAAACTAAAAAGTAATTAGCAAAATATATCTATATTGTTAGTGTCTAATGGGAATATCAGTGAAACCGTTGTTGGAATGATGAGTTACTGTCTGGGGACTGACACGGCAACTTCAAAAGCGATTATTGTCTAAACTTTACAGAAACAGTATTTATAGGAATTATTAAAGAAATAATAAAAATGAAATAAAAATCAAGAGTTACATTTTTTTTAGAAAATCTTAACAATAGGGTTGTCAGATGAAGTATACGTTTTTTACTTTTATTTTTTTCTTTGGCTGGGCAGAGCCATATCGATTTTGTCTACAGAACGTATTTGACATTTTGAACCTGCGCCAACAATTTTTCAAAAACCTCGAACGTAATTTTTATTTTTTCAAGAAATATAGTATAGGTACTTTTTTTAACACGGAATTTACGATTTTTATTTTCCAGTGTATGTTAACAAAAAAATTAAATAAAAAAATAACAATAATAAAAAAAGACAACAAAGGAAATATTTCTGACACATTTTTTTAGGTTATTTATCTATATGAAAATATATTACCTTTTTTTGTGCCACATTGCTTACATTTATTGTTATGTTTACTTGACATTAATCTATAAAACAAAAAAACCAATATTGATTAGCATTTTAATACCATCATTCAATAATTATAATATGTATTATAAGAATCAAAAAATAAGGCATTTATCTAAAATATAATGCCATATACATGACTTAAGCTTTTTAATTTATTTTATTTTATAATTGATTTATAGGAAAATTAGTTCAACGGTAGTATTTGCACTTTAAAATAAGACTATATTTCCAGTGCTTTGATTATTTTAAATCAATAAAAAAATCATCAATTTTGGTTTATGATTTCTACTATTTTAATTTAGGAAAATTATTTTTTTATTGTCAAGGATTAATTATAACTATAATATTTTAGCGTGCAAATAAAATGCATAATATTATAATCACAGTTACAGAAAGTTATAAGATAAAATTGAATATATAGCCACAAAAGGGATAAGATAAGAAAAATATCAGGTTTTAGTGGAAACTAATAAGTAATAAGTAATAACATCCAAAGGTGTTATACAGATAAAATAGGAGGAAAGAAGTGTATTATATAGTGTTAATAGCTTTAATGATATGTCAGCCTAAAGTTTTGAACTACCTAAAGATATCTGCTTTAATCTCTTAGTAAACTTCAAATCCCTCGTATCTACATTGTCTATAAAACGAACACCTTTAAAACAACAACTCCGGGTAAATATAAGTCGACTAAATTCGTTTAAGACAAATATTTTACCTCGGTGAACGTTTATATCAATGCTAACTCATATTATCATATTAGTATAAAAAACATAAAATATATTTTGAAAATCAAATCAACTAATGTATAAATATATACTATATATCTAAATTTCAGACTATTATCAGTTAGGTAACTAGCAAACATGTGCTTACAAAACTAGAATAGTTTCGTCTGGCTAGTAGCTGATATAATATAGTTATATATGTAACGCTGAGCCAAAACGACTACGAATCCAAATAACTTTACTCGATATTGTTATCATAAAGTAACTAGGTATGGACTTTGTCCAATACTTTATTAGTTCACCATTTACTATATTTCAGATTCTCAGTTATTGTTGGTGAATTCAGGATTTTTCATTATTATCTTATTTTGCTTTGAACACTTATGATGGCAGTATACAAAGAGACAGTTAGTAACACTCAATATATTACAAATACGATCTTTAAAAATATGTAAAAATCATCGGAATTTTTTTTTTAAAACCGAGTTTATGTCAAACAGTTTTGATGTTCTTAGTAGTTGTCCGATGTACAGAGAAATAAACTAGAATAATATGAAAAAAAATTGCCTGACAAATGTTGTGGTTTTACAAGCAAAGGGCGTTTTACTTGAAATCACTTTTCAAAAAACGACAGTATTATAGCTTTTCAATTTAAAAAATAGTACATTTACTTAATAGTACAATTATTACTTAACGGTTGTTGTGACATGTTTTTTAATTAGACGCCTTTTGTTAAATTTAAATCAAGACGAATGTGGTTAAAATTCAAAAACCAGAATTGAGTATACGTGACATAACTAGCTTAGTGGGTGTATAGTTCTAAATAAATAAACACATTCAAATATATGATATATTATTAATTCTATGTTTATATAAATAAAATATTATATCTTTTTTGTATAGGTACAATTACACGCACATGGTATTGTTTAATGTTCCTACACCAATCGTTTGTTTAAATAATTTTACACGGTTTAAAAATATTAAATTTTTAATATCAAAATTGTGCCATTTGTTACAGGTTAACAGGCATCATTATCTGTAAAAAATATACAATTTTTATAACAGTTCCGTTGTGACAAAAAGTTAATTTAATTACTGTAATTATAATACTGATACTGTAGTAACAGTTTTTTTGTCAAGGCAGAATGTGAAAATAGTAAATTGTTTTCGGAAATTAATTACTCGCTGTTGAGCAGATTAACTGACTCAAAAGTTATAATATTTAGCCTGAAAATCAACAATTAGTAGATGTGTAGATGAGTAGCACATAATTTATTCCGGTTGATTAGAAATATTAAAGCAATTATTATAAATCATAGAATTTATAAGAAAAACAATTCTGTGTTGAACTGAAAATTCTTTTGACATTTGATAGTTGCTGATTATTTTTATTACAGTTAAAAAAATGCTTAGAAAATACGAAATCGTGCTTTAAATGTGAACATCTATTAAATGTAATTTCTAATCGAAAGATTTAAAATAGTTGGTGAATTATTCCACCTAAAAGTAATGTCTACCAAAAATAAAAACTTCACAGTAAAACTAAGTGTATACTATATATTATATATACTTTATGTATATACCTTTATTCATTTAAAATCGAAGAACAATAATAGTTAATAACACTTCGAAATATTTGTTTGTATGTATTTAATAGAATGCTAATATAGGCAGCTTAAATTATAGTTTAGGTCAATTATAGCTGTGTTTTTGTCTTTCATATTTTTGAGTACTTATACCCATCTGTACAACTTACATGTCTCTAACTATATGTTGATATTTATATTCCTAATTAATTTGTATATTGAAGGACTAACTGATTTTTTATTGATTTACCATGGATTATATGTGCTGAAATAATATTTCTTCCACTGAAAAATGCACTATACATTCTAATAACAAGACATATTATTAACTTTACCTCTAACTCGGATATACGGTATTTATTTCCGTGAATAGATTTTTTTTTTTTTTTTATGGTATAGTTTATTTATTTTTATTTATTTTTATATATTATGTTAGTGTATAATGTGACATAACGTATGGAATATTGTATAAAATATTACTAAAAAAATTTAAAAGTAAAATTATTGAAAACCATATTCATAAAAAATTGAATAATATAATATTGTGACGGTAAAATTAAAATCATACAGTTAAATTAACAAATATAATTGTATGAATGTACGTTATTATGTTATTACGCATAACCTTTATGGTATTCAGTAGTTTTATAAAATAAAAATAAATAAACTTATTTTAGATATTATTTTGTTTTTAAATTGAAGTTTGTGATAGGTAGCTGAAAATATTTGGATATCAAAATAATCTTAATTACATTAATGGTTTTTTTTTTTTAATGAGATTAAAAACAATTTTTTCAATAATCGGTTTTTAGATAGGTGTATTATTTCAATACTATATAAAACTTCAAACCGTGCAGTAAAAAATGTATTTCAATAATTTTTAAGTACGCACTACTTTTGGTAGGTTAGGTTAGTATTTAGTAACCTACTACATATTCATGAACAAATTATTTAATTTTAATCGTGACAATTTATACGTACTGTGGGTTACGTTACTGGATCAATATTGATTTATTGTAAGTACCTATATGGCTATATTTACAACTTTACTACAGAAAGACATTAAAAAAAAAATATAATAGTAATGCACTTAACAATTAACTGACTAAAATTACTAACTTTAATCATTTTAAGTACACATTTAATGAATATTTTATTATTTTACAGAATATTATCATATTTTAACATATTATGTCTTAACTAATACAATTTATATATTTGTATGCAACTCGTCACGAAAGTCGGAAATGATTTGTTCAATCTTAGATCAAACATACTACATTTAATCGTTTAGCACCCAATAAAATAATTATAATATAGAAGTCATGAAAAGTCTAAAATTTATTTAACCAGATTGTCATAACATTTTTTCAATATATGGCTCACGCGCTATTACGAATCAAATTATTCTTAACTCTATATTTTTAATTTATATCTAAAAATGTTTTTAGTAGTTAAAAAATGATAAGTTCTGTAATTTGAAAGACTGTTGCAACTTGTCTGAAATCTGAATGTCTCTCATTTTAGGTCCCAGCATTTGGTCTTTTATAGTTTTTGAGCAATATTATAATGGTACACATTCATATCAACATATCACACTGGGTTATCTACTCATCTATAAGAAAAAAATGGAAATTGGCACTCTTAAAAACTATCCTTATTTGTAGCGTGTTTGGTCAAGTGTTTCACAGTCAATTTATCGTGACTGTAGCATTTGCAATTCTTTTTGTGTACTTAAAATGTATCGAAAAACTTTATTATAATGAATCACATGCTAAAGCTATGGTTCAGCTGCAGTATACATAAATGGACATTACATAAGTAGTGTTTTAAATAAAAATTGGAAAATGAATGTATTTCGAAGTCATTGGATACAATTAAATATTAATTATGAATGCAAGGATTGTACATTATCGGTTTCCTGACTAAAAATTTAATAATTTTACTGAACTTGAATGATTATTAAAAATCTGTAATAATACCTATAATATAGTTGTTCGAGTAATATTTATAGTTCAATTCCACCGTTTACATTTGACTATTTTTGTAACAATTATTTTAGAAAGTATTTAGTATTTTTTTTTGGTAATATCGTTTATATTATATTTCAGTATTTTATATGCTTTCAATATTTTCAAAATAGGTATTGTTTAAGTAGTTATTAAATTTTATATCTCTGGATTTTTTTTTTTTAATTTAAAAATTCACCTCAATTACCAGAGTTTTTGCCATTTTTTGAAGAAACACATCACTTTTTATAACTTCTAAAATACATATTTTTACTCAAATTGTATACAAATTATCTTAAAATCATACATTAAGGATTAAGTAATTGAAAATGCATGTGATATAATCTATCTTTTCTTATTATATTTTCTGAAATAGGTTCGTTTCTTTGAGGAGTTCCAGAAGAGTCGATGTTCTTTCTGTGTCGGTACTTCACATAGATTGTAGGAGAGCATTAGTTTGTCTCTGGAGTTTTCTGTCAGGAGGCAATCTGTTATAGGTGTTTAACAGTAGTTAAGTGGTGTTACACGAGGTGCCATTTACGTTGTTCCTTTTTGTTCATTAGATGTTCGTGAATGAAATTTAGGGGCCAATTCTTAATCTGTTGATTATGGTTTGATGTTTGCGCGGGAGAGGGTTAGGTTAAGTACCCTAACCCATGGGAGGGCGGTTGATTTAATTTCTCTCAGATATTTGTTTTTTATTAGTCTCCACTCTTGTTGACATCTTCGTTGCTTTATATTTATTAGGTGTTTTTTGTCAAAGTGAGTTCCAAAAATCAGCTGTAGATTCTTTGGTTGCCATTTTTTGCTATACTGTCTGCTATTTCGTTTTCAGTAATATTATTGTGTTCAGATACTCAGATGAATGTAATTTCTTTTTTGGTTTTAAATAGTATATTATTACTTGAGTGCGTATGTGGTGGTTTTTTTGGGGTTTGTCTATGTTTTTGAGAGCACCGAGTGACTCAGTATGGTTGTGTATTGGTTATGTTTGGATTAAGCTAACTCTGTTTCAATAGAGCTAGATATTCAGCTGCATAAATTGAGTTATGTATTGGTATCCCATGTGCTTTTAGGAAGTTCAGCTGGTTTATTGCGATTGCAGTTCCTTCTGTATTTTCTGATGTGTCTATATATATTTCACAGTGTTTTTATGCTGTTTTTTAGATTAAAAAGTTTGATTTGTAAATATTGGAGTCAATTTCATTTTTTTGAATGAAGATAGGTCGAAATAAATGAGTTGGTTAGGGCTAATATGGGGGCTATTCAAAATTTTGGCGGTTGAGTAGATTTGTAAAAATAATATTGAGGCCCAAGGCATAAAATGCTGTACGAGTGCCAAAATTGTTTAGATCGTTATTTGGTATTGGTTGATTGAATTTCTTAGTATTGCACTGATCGGGTTTTTGGTTGCTATTACTGTTCTTGCAGAGTATTCTAATGTGTATTTTATTCTTGTTTTTCGAGTGACATGGATACTGTGATATTTATAATTCTAAGCACTAGGCTGCTTTTGAAAGCGCCAATTGACGATCTTAGGGCTGTATTGTGTATTCTTAATTGTAGCTGATATTGCTCCAGAATATAGGATAGAGTCTTATTCTAGTGTTGAGAGGATTATTGAGTTGTGTATTTGATGTAGTGTCTTGCTTTCTGTTTCCCATTCGACGTTACTGAGTGTTTTTATTATATTTAATATACTTTTAGCTTCATTTTTATTTTAGTTATGTTATTCCCAGATTAATAACTAAAATATTGCAATAACAAATAACTGTAGAAAACCTTAAATAAAAGTTTATTATAATTACATTCAATAAATCAATATGAACTATCTTTGTACCTACTAGTTTTGTCATTTTAAGTCACATCATTATAATTCTATAATTTAAATAATATTTCAATAATATTAATGGATAAATTACAATTCGTTGGATTTGGCTGTTGCAATCATAATGCACATAATATATTATACATTTACTATCTCGTCCAGTTCAGATCACATCTTTCTATAGTAGCCCAATAGTTCGATATTATATACAGTAATTGTAGGAATAATTATGTTTATTTGACAAAAAAATTGATTCATTGTGTTGTATTTACATTTTCTTCTGATATAATTAGAAAAAATAGAATCACATTTTGTTTTCAACAATATACTCGTCCGATCATCAATTGACCAAACCTATATTAATGTTCTATTAAACAAGACAAATTCAGAAAGAACAACTTAATATTAAAGTATACATACTGTGAGTTGCTTAGCTGTAAATCGTATACTCGTACGTTTTATCTGTGCTCTTATCAATCTCAGACCGTTTAGGTAGTTACCAAAATTGGAACAAAATAACACTATTTTCCTCATCGCATGACTCAAATATCAGTCACTGTGAAATGGGTGTGTACTGCTGATATATATTTGTCAAAAAACTCATAAATTAAGTCCGATGGCAGGCAAGTGTAATAAAAATTGTTATCTATTTGGAACGGATTTTTATTTTAAGACGAGCTGTCCTAATATAATGTACAATCTTTTTGTTTTATCTCTGATAACGGTCATCATGCTTATGGATGTGCCTTATGTGTGGCCTTATGTGTGTGCCTAAATATTATACTCTTATCAGTAGTGCTTCAATAAATAAACTGACAAAAATGTTGATAGCTATTATAGTCCTATGTTGTTTATTTCCATTTGTTCTGGATTGTTCTATTTTTGTTCTATTCAAAATTGTATTTTTCAGTGTAAAAATGTTTTATTAACATGGTATTTTATGTATGTTAACAAAAAAACGGCAGTTTAATATTATTTTATGTTCGCCTATATTGTATGATATGACACTGAAATTGTGAGTACAGGATTTCAGTGAGAAATTATAACACAAATACACGTTAAAATAATACAACTTGTTTAATTAGTTTCGTTGAAAAAACTAAAACAAAATAAATAGGTAATAATAATATTAATAATAATAATAGTAAACCCTTCAGTATAACCTCATTAAAAACAAACGGCTATTAATCTTAAGATATAAAAATAATCATATGAGATAAACGTTGAGATAGGTTTTGTGTACCTACGTATTGTACTGTAACAGCATTGTATTGAACTTGGTTTAACGTTAATCCACCATCATATATCTACAAACAAATCATTCAACATGACATACGTCAAAATGTAAATGAAAAGCACATTTTTTAATTATTGTTTTATTTTTATTAACTCAATACATTTTCAGAAATTAATTGTAAAAAAGTTTTTTTTAAGCTTTATGTAGAATTTTATGTTAAACTGAAATGAATAATGAGTAAGAAGTTATGAATTTATGGTATTTAAGTTGTTACCTTGATAGTTTTTAATTTGTTGATATTTGTATCTTAATAAAATATAATATTAATACTTAAACAATTGTCATCTTTATCTTTTATCTCGAATGTTATAAGAATTAAAAACTATAGTTAAGCATACAATTAATTTATAAGTACAATATATTGTACGCCAGAACTTACTATATATATAACTCATGCATCCAGACATAATATGTAATTTTTAATACTCGTCTATAAATGCTATATATGTGATAATAACTGATAAGTTAATTTTGGACGAAAATATTTTGATCAAATTTCGTTGATTGATGTGATATAGGTACCTCTGTTAGTGTTGATAACTGAAATTTAAAATGTCAAATTTAATATTTAATTAACCAAGGCAGGCTTTAAAGTAATTGATACTTTTGTTGTGTTACTTTCAATTTTTAGCTTACAGTTTATTGTATAATGAATAAATGGTTGAATATAATAATACATTTTTTGTAATTTTCTACTTTGGCAAAGGTAGGTATATAAAATGTTTTTTTTTATCACTGTACTTTTAACTTATTTAAGTATAAAAACTCTTAACTAATGGCTATTTTTCGACAATAAAAGATTAAAAACTAAAACTTTCCCGTAGTTTTAGGGCATACTGAAAACAGAAAATCCTTTTTTGTTTACAAAATTCGAATGAAACCAATATTACAAAGTTTATAAATTACTGATTACTTTAACATGTTTTAAAATTTGTATTAATTTAAGGTTTTAATTTGTTCTAAACTATTAATATTATTATTATTATTTTTATTAAGGAAAAAGTCTTGATAGCGTGACCATTGGCTTGTTTTTTTTTATGATAATATGTTCTTAAATCATTTAAATTAAATTGTACAATTCAGTGTCTTTTATAAATAAAATTATATTTTTGATGGATTCTTCGTCGTGGCCTAGTACGTCGTGAAGGTGTTACGGTATGTTGTGTTTTTGTCGGGCCTCTTTTGTGTCTCTACATTCGGTAAGGATATGTTTGATAGAAGTTGTATATCCGCATGTAAGTCATGTTTTTGGTGGCTCTTTATTCATTAGGTGGACATGTGTGTAGTGTGTATAACTTATTCTGGGGCTATTTAATCCAACTTCGTCTCTTCTTTTGAGAGACATTGGGTTATTCCATTTTTCTGCTGTTCTTTTTATTTCATTTAATTTAGTGTTCATTTTTGGCCAGTTCTAAATTATTGATATAAACAAACATTATATGTATTTAAAGTGTGTGCATATAATCGAAATGTAGAATTAGGTATTAGTAATTTACTTAATAAATAACATTATCTTTTATTTACAGAAGTTTTTATTATCCAATTAATAAAATTAGGTTTTCTTTGGATTCATCGTAAAGGTATCATATTATGATGCTGATATAATATAGTACGTAGGTTTAGTCTATTTTACTCTTAGGTATACAATGCCCATTTAATTTTAATAAATTGAATCAAAATTTAATAGTAGTTTAATATGCTTATACGTAAGACATTGTTGTAATTTTCTATAATGATTATGACTTAAAGTTGAGTTTTGGGTTAATAAGTATATCATTGTTTAAATTATAGAATTGAATTAGATATTATTAATGGTACTACCATACCTGCATGATATCATAAGGATTTTTTTTTACGTAATTATGTTATAGGACAAAATGTACCTACATTTTAATTTATTTACACACTATTTTACATAAATATTCGAATGTTAAAAAAATACTCAAACCAAATTTAATAAAAAAAAAAATGTGAGATTCTGCATAAATTATATTTTTTTGTATTTTTGATTCCGTATAAAAATATTATATATGATGAGAAACTGAAACCAAAGTATATGAATTATTTCAAAAAAGTCGCTTACTTTAAAGTAGAAAACAGTTACCCAATCAAACAGTTTGAGTTGGAATTACATAACCTATAGGCTATATAAATAGTATTTAAAACAGTATAATATTATGGATAGCCCTATATATTGATACCAATATTATGGGTATTACCCATACCATAAAAATATTGAACTTAATGAAGTAGTTAGTATATCGTACCTCTTAGCTGAAAAGAACGTTTCAAATAATATATTATGTTATCGACGTTTAGACGTTTAGGCGTGAAAAGTTGGCGATATTCACAATTATACACGAGCCCGACATAAATATTATAATATAACATAAATGTTAGCAGTTGCACGTGTGCGGCGAGTGCAACCGTGTACAGAGCTTGACATCGACCAGATGTCGCGTGTCCGGCGGCAGCGGTGTTGGTTCGCAGATTTTTCCGGTTCTCGTGCGTTGGCTGCAGTAACCGTCCAGGTAGGTGCAAATACACACAGACATGAACACACACGGTTTGCGGTGACGAGGGGAAAAAACTGTCATCGCATTCGTCACTATTTGTTTTCACAATAAATAATGAAGACACGCGGCTGTGTGTGGATAAGGTGGTAGGTGCTATGCACTCGCGTGTCAGTTCAGCGTACGAAATTATGCATATACGAATGTATACGAATATACGAGGTGCCGCGTGTGCTCCTCTTGAAAACAAAAATCGGTAGGTAGCAGACACGCAGTTATTAGTGTATACCTTACATTAGGTGATTATTTTATCGCCACGCACAGTCACGTATTGTATCCGGTGAATTCAGGTGTTTTTGATCTTGTAATTTGAAGACATTAAAACACATTTTTATCGTTATTTCAAGTCTTTTACGTTCCTAAAATAAAAAAAATATTTTTAAATTTCGAACAAGCTAGTATTTTTTTGTGAATTTCAACGTACGGAATGTACATACTTGTTGACTGGTTTTCAATCAGTTAGGTACTATAGCTAGTCGTTTTTTAAACAAATAATGCAATTATATGTGTATTATATACGTAAATGATGTAAAAACTGTATTATTCTTATGAATCATAAATCCCAACTTATATTATGTAGTATGATACACCACGATATCGAGGGTAATAAAATACTTAAAAAGGCTGTTCCTACCTCTTCAGTTAATCAAATATACATTTTATTTTTGCTTTTACATAATCTGTTTGAATGGAAATATTGACACCGACTCGAAGACTACGACGAGAAGTAGTAACGTTAATTATTGTCATCGTTGCAGGTACCAAAAGATTTTTTTTTTTTCATTTTTAATGAACTTAAGCCCGGCGACAAAGGCCATGAGATTGTAGGGGTTATGAACTGTAGTAGGGGTAAGGTTGGTACGATAAGTTGTTTTTACGATCTTTACGGTTGTTGTGGTAGGTAGCAAACACGTGTATGTGTGGCAAGGTTCTTAACCACTATGAACCCGGGCGGTCACCCATCCGGGAGCTAGTAGCTGTGGCCGTTACTTACTCCCAGCCGTATTCCGCAACTAATAGCAGCCAACACGCCACGCCAAGCCACTTTAAAATTATTATTTTGGTCTGTGTTACTAAATTTGTATATTTTAATATACATGCATCTCCTACATTATGAAAGTAATTTGTTTATACGTCATAAAGATTTTATCGGAATTTATTTTCAACTCTTGAATTGCTGCTTTAGTGCATTTATTTTTAAAACTCCAATCAGAGCCTTTCGGAGATAATCTATAGAAGCGGTCCTCACTAGGATTGTAGAATTGGCCAAATGTAATTTTCGAAAATTATTTGCGGGCCGCATACATTTTTAATGATAATTATTAAAAATATAAAATTATATATATATATTGTTAGGAAAGGGTATTATAGGAAAAAGTACATGAATGACACAAATTTTTTTCTTGGATTTATAATACAAATTATTCATATTATAGATTCTATAGTATACAGAAATACATTTTTAAATTATAAACATTTATATTATACTCAAGTCATTACTTTTTTACCAACCACATATTACGTGACTAGTGCCTATTCATTACAATAATATTTGAATTTATTATTTTTAATAATCCGCAGTTTAAAATGTTCTAATAAAATTTAAATAATCACGATATTATTTGGTAAATTTCAATGATAATTTATAAACAAAAGTGTAAAAAAATAGCTATAGAATATTAGTTTGTTGGACCATTAACTCCACATAACCAGGCAATAATACAACAAATAATTTGGATTAAACATTTAAGTTTTCGTTTAATTCCACAGTTACAACTGTTATGAAGTTTGAATTCAACTATTATAAACTGCTATCATTTATCTATTAGTAAAAGCGATAGTTCGACTTGAATTCAATATCCTAGTGAAACTTTATAATAAATTGCAAGCACCTTCCAAAATCAGTATTCGCATAGTGGTAAATCCCTTTGCAAAACGAACACCGACAATGATAATAATATTACCTATAAGCTGGTCTAAAATGCAAATAAATCTAACCGCATAAGCAAACTCCTACGATATCAATTAGTTGTGCAATAGTTTTATATTTATTGTTTAAACACATATTCTTAATGTGAATATTATAATTGAAAATGAACCTATTACAGAACATTTTTTCAATTTATAACATTAGTTTGATATTTATATGAATGTTATGTGTCGGTCTATATTGTGACTAATAATTGAAACTAATATCAAATTAAGAATTTATGAGAATGTCTGATTATTTTACATCATATTTGTTGATTTTTATAAAATCATAAAAATATAAATTTAATGTGTTATTCATGATATTTTAAGTAGACACATAAAACGTAATTACTTGTACTATTATAAAATGAGGAGTTTACAGGTTCACACACGATTTTGTGTTGTAAATAAAACTATAATATTTTAAAGTCATATTATATACAATATACATCGACATTATGTATAGCAAATGCCAAATATTATGGTTTTTTTTACGTAAGTTAATTTTAATTTAGAGCAAATATACAATAATAGTTCAAAAGGCTTTTAAATATCACATAATTTGAGTAATTTTTCAATAATGTAAAATTATTTTTCATAAAACTTTTTTATCGGTTAAGTAGGTACCTATTTTTCACGAAACAATGTTTAAGCTAAAATATCAGATTTTGTGTAAGTTATGCTTAAGTGTACGCGATGTAGTTATTTAGCATTGTATCGGTAGAAGTTTAAGACTTCAAAGTTTTTGCTCAAGCTAAATTCAGGCAGGGCATGAGCAAAAGCCTTGACCGTTACTGACCCAGATTTATTTTATACTGTAGGAAAACTTTGTAGTCTGGCAGTAAACTATAATAATAAAAAAAAAATAAAAACGATTTACATGTACATATTCATTACTCTTATTTCTTATCGAGTAACGTGGATAGTGTCCGGGATGTACGTCTATTTGTTATTTCCGGATAGGGTAATCAATAGTGACATTACAGAGAAATAAGAATTGAAAACAAATATATATTTGAAATCACCTATAAGATAGTAACGTGCATTGTTCAAGAACTGGTAAAACCAGAGGTAAAATATAATATGAAATAAATTCAAGTTCTTTATCCGTACGAACGCAAGGAGCCCATCTATCGTGAATCTGAGACTCATATTTGCCTAAGTCCTCTTTGGTTTTTGTATAGTATGTTAAAATAACATGGATATAGATTGTACCGACACGTTTTACAGTACATAATTAGTTTTGAATTATCAAAATTAAATCTGTACTGGTGTTTAGCAGAAAATCAAAATATATTTTTGCTAATCTCTGATAGATAGTGTCATGGTTAAATTAATTTTTTTAATCTGTTTTTAATACAATTGTTCATTTAAATATTATTATGATAAGCAAGCAACACACAACTTTCTGCGACGATTATTAAACAGTAGTATACATTTTAAATTTTTAACGTCTTTGTCATAAATTTTGGGTTAGTAAAGTGAACATTTTTACTTCAGGTTACTGCGATAGGTATTTGATGCACGTCAGTCGCGTCAAAAATGTTGCTAACTATAATATAAAGGTAGATGTTTTCTTTATTTTATGCATGTTAACCAAATACATGCGAAAAATAACCTATGTTTTTGGTATATATATAAAATCAGTTGAGAGAAATTATTCGAACACTCAGAGCATCGCCCTGGCTATGTCATCAGTACTTTTGACTTGTATATTACCTACTTAGAAGTATTTGCGCTATATGGGTGAAAATTTCGAGCCACGTAAATGCTAAACATTGAATACATAATGCTTCTGTATTTTTTTTTTAATGCTATAATTAATATTTGAGTCATATTATTAATTCAACTTTGACTGAACATCAATATAATAATATAATATTGAATTGTTATAGCCTATAGGTTTGTACATTAACCATTATCGTCATATTTTCGAGTGGTTTTTTAAATTGTATTAAAAAATCTTTCTTAAAATTGTCCAAACGTATGCATATTATTAAGTTATTAAAAAAATATAAGTCTAACAAACTCATATCCCTTGATAATATAATATTCTGTGATAATCGCTATCTCTAAAATGTACGTAAGTATGTTTTTTTAATGGGGAAAAATAGTTTTTTGAGTATCTAAAATTAATTAAGATACTATATTAAGTGATCATTTACATTTTTTAATTGTGTTTGATATCAGTCTCTATCCAAAATTATGAAGTGATAGTTGATTAAAATATATGCTTAGATTTATTAAGAAAATTTAATTTTTTTTCTATATTTACAAATTTACAACCATACGACTTACTTTTTAATGTACCATGACATGTTGCATACAACTGCGACATTGTTGCATAGGAATAAAATATGTCATACTATTTAATTAAGTACTTAATTAAATCTGAGTTATTGGTGTGTGTATACTATAGTTGTTCATATTATGTTATTTACATAATGCTGTTTAAACTAATTAAAATCAAATTAAATCAATACGTGTAATATAAATATATAATCATTTTTCAGTATTTCACGTTTATAATTTATACATTTTCTTATAATCGAAGTCACTATTTCATTCTACCTACGAATAGGTATTCTATACAATTATGATTGATTGCCCTACATTTAAATTATTATTGCTGTTAGTGGTTACATTTTAGTCTTTGGCTTGTTAGTATTCATCGGTCATAAAAAATAAGCAGATTTTCTTACCAGATGAAAAGTTTTAGCACCAATTATTTTATCTTGGAAAAAAGTATGAAAATTGAGGTGTGCTCGAATTTTTACTAGCATTGTTTTGAAAACATATCAATCATAATATTGTCGTAAATAATACATATGGATATAATAATATATTTATTATTTATGTAAATATACAGTTTAAATGTATAGAATTGTTGATAAACTTCAGTGAACAAATACCAAAGTCTTACTTAAAAAATATTTATTGGCCGCATTTAATAATACAAAGTGTATGATATTTTATTCAGGCACATTTTTGCTCATTTCGAGAATACGTGCCGAATGTTTACGCATATTCTCTATTTTTTCTTTGGCAACAATTCAATCGTTTAAAGGTCTTGCAAAAAGGTTTTTTTATTTCATGTATATACATATATTAAACTAGGAAAAGGTCGGAACTTCTGAAACGCTATGGACGGCGACGTTCGAGTAAATGCCACCAGTCCATAAATATAGACCAGGGACTGAGTAATTTTTTGGACGTACAGGTTTTCGAGGGCCCCAGAAGAATAAAATGGAATGTGATTGGGTCGTAGAATGAAAATTTTTTTATCAGAATATTGTGATTGATGCTTTTTTCACAATTGAACAGCAAATAAAATTCTAATTTTGTAAATATTATTAATACAACTAAAGTGTATGACTTAAGTTTATGAAAAAAAATAATGAGAATCATTTGTTCTCTATTTTTCTTCTATACGAATTGCAACTGTGTGTTAGGTTTCAAACTCGTTTATTAATGAACCATGAAAACTAATAATGTATTCCTGCAATGTTATTTAATGTTAAGATGTTAAACCTGGTGTGAAATTCAATTAAAAATAAAACAACTCACTTGTTCGACTATAAAACAAAGTAATATCAAACACGAGTGTTACATAAAATATGGTTGAATTCTGAAGTATTAAATTTCATTAACCGTCATAATAACTTAATAACTATGTCATAAAATGTTTTCAACCGAATGACATTATCTCATTGTTGTATTTATAAAAAAAAACGTGTGCACAATATTTGTATCGATTGGTGCTTTATAACGACCACAAAGAATAGTTTAGGGGTTAAGTTTTTGTTTTTGAAACCTTATTGTGGACAGTAATACGTTGGTTGTAGAGACTGTTTGATTCGGCACTCGTCTGTAGCTTATTAAATATTCTGTAGTATCTTTTAGTTATTTAAATTAAATGATTACATATTTTTAGGTATTTAATTTACGCTATGTGAACTAGGACACTTTAAAATTCAAAATACGAACTCTTGTTATCTCCAAAATCCTTAGATTTCTGAGAGCAGAGACAAATCATTTCTTATATTTATTTAAATCTTTATTATTTGAGGGAATTCATTTTTCATTATTATATTATTGTAATTAATTTGTAATATCATCATGAAATGAAGATAAAATTTAAATATATATTTTACGAAATTATAAAACAATATGTTCATAGATGCTTATATTGCATAATATTAAATAATTGGATCCATCACTTTAATAATGATTTAGCTCAAAATTAAAATTAAAATATTTTTTTTTTATTATAAATTATTGTTACAATGGTGATAAAATATCACACCAATTCCCAACAATCACCATCGATCCTTAAGGACTAAAATTCAGATTTCCGTTTACATAATATAATATTATAGGACATATTTTAATAGCACGCCAATTTCACGGTTCCGAGAACTTATATATACCTGTATCCTGCGTGCACAATGGCTTGTTATGTGCATGTATAATATTGTAAATTACCATATCTTTACTGTCGCATCAAATTACTAAGCAGAATATATTTAACGACAACGGGCTACCTATGGTAATAATAATGATTTTCAAATTTGAAATAACTCTGTTTTTCTTAATACATTCGATTTTTAAATTCAAAAAACAGTATATAGTATGCTGGGAAAACGAGTATACCATTCGGGAATGTGCGATTAAAGTATTTTCTATGGTATATATTGTTTGGAGTCATAATATAGAATATCTATTATGGTGTGCCCATGTAGATGAAATAAAAACATTGCCCAATGTCATATATTATATCCTAAATATTCTTTTGAATCAAAAATATTTTTTCATTGGATTCGTTTCACTTTTAAAACAGTTAAAAAGTTAAAAGGTCTTTTATATAATTATTATGTCGAACCCGGTACACGAACTACGAGTATGGTCTAATATACATAATTGCTTGTTCGTATGTCGCTGTATGCCTGTATATAACTCATGTTTGAATTATGGACCACATAAACAATACATTAACTACATTTTTTAAATTTTTAGTTTTATATTATAAATTTTAATTTAAAACTAGTAACAATATGTTGTGTATCACACCTTATTAGGCACTAACTAATGTGTAAATAAAATTACGATATCTGTAATTATTTAGAAAACTGAAAAGTCGTTTTCCAAATAATTGGTGGTAAAATAAAACATTTTTGTAATTTTACAGGAAGTAAATTCTTGTGTACTGATAATTAGATTAATGAAAAAGCTTAAAGTTTTACTTAACATTTAACTCAACAAAAGTACAGACACGATCAGTGATATTTATTATGTTGAACACTCATCTCGTATAATAGTTCACTTCAGCGTAGGACAATGTTGTGTTATTATTTATTACATTAAACATTTGAAAGCAATAATAAATCATCGCATTTGAAAAATGGTTCTGAGTTCAGCTCGTCTTAATATAGTGAGGTTATAAAAACATTAAATATTCACAGCAATAATTTATGAGCAGAGATATCAAATTTGAACGAATTTAATAATTACGCTGACTTAAATTCGAATATCTAAATAATGTATGTTCAAATAATATATTATAACTAAAGATAGAATAAATATCTCGTTTAGTAAAATTCAATAAAACGTATTTTTTGTGAATATCATTAATACAAATAGGTAAGTATAACTTCAAGGCCTTCATTGGAATTTTTTTTCTGGGCACATTTCACCGAAATTATTATTTAAAATTAAAAAAAAGGAAGGCAAGAATTTTTATTGAATTTAATAAAAGTTAGCTTATAGTTTTAAAACTATAATTAAATAAATTCGTTTAAATAAAACTAAATTGATGTTTATTAAATAATTTACAATATTATAAAATTGCATGTTATACCTTTTGTCGGGTTATTTTTTTATGTTAAATACTATTATGATTATTAAAATGATCATTATGTGCACTTTGAAATATTCCATTTATTCCAAATTTGTATACAACTAGATTAAAATAATTTGTTAACTAATATTGTTCGATAGATACAAGCAGGATTTAAATAATTGCAATTCGTTGTTTCATATTCTCTTCATACACATTTCCTAGCATTATTATATATTATTAATTGATTTTGAAGACAGTTATTATTATTATAAGACTAGGTACGAGTTAAAAAAAAAAAATATATATACCTATATTTTGTTATTTCTGTATATATTTTGATCCTTATAAGTATGTCAATATTAGTATGTCTTGAAGAAGCTTTTGCTGTGATATCTTGTTTGTATTATTTAAATACTCTTTTTTCTCGGTATCGGCTCTCAGACGCCAAGCTTTGTGGTGGACAAGAGAAACGATGCAATACGCCAATCATTTTGGTGCCACCAGTTAAAGGCGGGAAAAAAATCGAGGGAAAAAAAATATATTTATAAATAAAAAGCTACATCAACGTCCTGAACCCCATCCATTAAAACGAATTTGTATTTTTTTGTTGTTATGTTTCAACCCGCGGATATGTTTTTGCCCGTGCAAATTGGGTACATTATCGTTAGCGTCGGTTTGATGATGGTTTTCGTGTACACGCCCTGTTTTGATAATGCCCCGCACGTAACCCATTGGCACCCTGTCCTTCAAACTGTATGCGAAAAAAAATAATATCACGTTTGAGTATTTACAAATGGGTGATATAGGGCAAAAGGCGGGCAAGAGGTTTTCCGCCGTTTTAATACCTAGTGAATTGTTATCGACAGGAATTTAGTGGGCGTGAAAAGAATGAATGAATGAATGAAAAAAAAAATCTCCAGTCGTATACAAGGCATAATACGGAGACGTGATAACGTGACTTATTTCCTAAATAACCGATACGTGAATATATTTATTTTCTTCTTGGCTTGTTTCCCATTTTTCTGTACGATCCACATTTTTGATTATACCATTCCCATATAATATGAGGTACCTATAGCAGTATGCCGGTATACCTCCACATAGTATTATATTATAATAATAGTACATACGAATATGTTTGGTTTTCCCTTTTTTGATTTTATAAGATACATTCATTTCCTTCCAACAACAATTATTATTGTATGTAAATTCTTGTATTTAAAAATAATAATCGTTCCTTTAAGTATTTTGTATATTTTTTATTTTATTTATGTATTTAAAAATTTGGTTTTCGAATTACAATCTAAATTATAAAATGTGTGCCTAATATAATATTATATTTTAATCACAACATACTATAACCTATGATACTCGGCACACGTTGTATGGTTTCCTTAAAATCAAGTTATACGGTTTCTCTGTGGAGTTTATATCACGTACGGGGACGTGCAATAATATACCTGTAAATTGTGAATCGTGACATAAATATAACGTAATTTTGTAGCTACACAAGGTTTTCTAAATAGAAAATGATTTATTGATCGATCAATAAGAACATTTTTGACTGGTTTTCAAATTTTTGTGTTGCTTCTTCGAGACGTCCTTTTTCTCTGAGTTCTCCAATTTGACACAGTTAAGTAATATTTTAGATTTAGAAGACATGCAATAACAATATTAAAAACAATGCAGGTTTTTAACTAAAGATAGTATTTTAATAAAAACCATGACAAAGTTGGATACGATTATTAAAAAATTAAATAATATCATTTGTACATGCTGTCATTTGGACATTAAAAAAATTGATTTAAATACGATAACCATAGTATGACACCTCTCAATTATCACATTATTAGGTTAGGAGATTAGCACCATAAAATGTGATAGAAAACGTGAATTACTTATATAATATACACTACAAATTATTAGGGGTGCTAATAAAATAAATTAATGCATAGGGTGTTGTTTAAATATAAGTAATGCAATTAGATTCAATATTATGGTAGAATTTATTGATATTGTATTTTTGATAACAGATATCTAGACAAATTGAAATAGATATGACTATTTTCTATATTCAATATTTTAAAAGAGTGAACAGATTTGTATTATGATGGTGTAATTATTATTGTTTTCAATTTTACAACATGTAATATATTAAATTTATCAGCTATTCTGATGTGAGGTCGGTTTGTTCTAAAATATTTTAGATATTGTTTTAACTTAAAAACAATAATATTATAGTTCCATGAATCGAAACAAAAATTTATTTTGTAATGCTATCCATAAAATATTGGAAAGTTAAAAAATTAATTATTTATAGTAATTACATAATATCTGTGATTGATATAGGTACATCCTGTAAAATTTATAGCTTATCGTTTTGAGCTTTTTAGTTTGTTAAAAAAAAAAATAATAATAAAAGTAATAAAATCAAATAGCTTCCTCTCTTTCCCCGGAAACTAAAGAAGGTACTAAAATCTTTCGTTTTTAAAATTGGGTACAGATTTATACTTTAAACCATGTCACCAGTAGATACATATTTAACAGTGAATATATGAAGTGAACGTAACGTATATTAAAATAATGAATATAAATTGTATAATTATTTTAAAATTAATACTGTGATACTATCATAGGTACTAATTATTATTCCATAACTAGTATAAATATATTAAGTTATACCTACTATATATTATATAGAAAATGGAAAAAAACTCAGTCGTATAAATACGCAAAGACTAAAAAATAAATAAAACTAATTTTATTATTTTTCTGGAATTTATCATTAAAATATAGTAAGTATAAGTAATGCATTTTTTCTAAATAAAATGTAAACTAATTTTAATGTGTATTTGTTTCAATTATGATAGAAATAAAACTATTTTCTATCGAGTATTATTTCTGAATTAAAAAAAATAATATGTAATAAGTTATATTTGAATTTTGATTTATTTATTATTGCACCAAGTTAAATTTAATTATAGTTTGCATTTAAATTAGTTTGATTACCTAAAAAGTATTATTAATTATTTAAAACTTAAATTCGAATACTTAGCCATGTTAATGCAAATTGTTGCAATAAGTCTCGTATATAAATTATGTTTGCATATATATATAAATGACCATGTAGTGTTCCTCGAACACTCTTGAAGTGTCTCTAAAGTATAAAATCTCGTTTACACGTGTAATTTAACAAAATTGAATAAACGAATAATATTTAAATTTTAAAATTTACGAGGGTGAAATTTTAGTGCATTACTATATTATATTATACACAATTCATAATTTAATACTATTTGTGTGCAATTTTTATGTATTTCTGTTGATGATAATATTATGTCATCGTCAAAAATACTTTATGTATCTTATATTTGTATTTTTTTCTATAAGTTTTTATTAAAAAGAGTTACAATCAACAGTTGAGCTTGCTTCGATAACTTGCTTGTGTGAACACTTTTAGTACAGAGTATAGTGGCATGTTGTAATATTAAAATTACTAAAATTAATTTAATGTGTAAACATATGATGAGTGATTTGTATTAAAAAACAAAAAAACTCTCTTTAAAATGTCATAATTTCTACAATTTCTCAATAACATCATGATATTTTATCTACAAAACTATTTTATTGTGCGATACATTATAATGTTTCAGCACTACTTGAAAAAATGTTGTCAGAAAAATATCCGTGATAAATTTAATAAACACCTATATTATACTTGATTCATAATTTATTTTAAACATATCAAATTTATGTTAGTTTTTAATACTATTACACAATGTTTTTTTATATTTTTACAGTTTATTGCCACCCAGTCATAATTAAATGATTTAATAACAAACTTGAATTAAATTGTTATGTGCGACGACTATGTAAATAATTTAAGTTGAATATAATTGTTTAACACTAATCGGTAAACGTAAACTTATAGTACCATCGTAGATATATTTTTATTTTTACAACTTAATATTGCATAATCATTGTCATATTTACATTATACACGGCTAAAATATTATTATGAATAAAAATAATAATAAAAAGTATTTATTTTCACCAATGCTGTTCATTTTTTTATAACGATTTGTGACGAGTAAAATAAACACAAACTCAGACACTTATGTTTCAGACACACACAAATATGATTAAAGAATATGCCTAGAAAAGTCTAGTATCTGAGCGACCCATTTAAGAGAAAAACAATTTCTACGTTTAAATAAAAGTTGTATAAAGATACAGCAGCTCTTGACACACGACTTTATGGTTGATTAAAGCTTTTTATAAATATAAATATTTATAATTAGTTTTTTTAATACTTACATATTGTGATTATCAAAGCTAAATGTATTGTATCTAATGAATAGGGTCAGGTTAGGTTAGGTTACGTGAACTTGAAAAATCGTCTATTTTCCTAGGCATAGACGTAGTGGCATAGTGTGGCGAAAAAAATATACGAGTACTGTTTACTCATACGTTTAAATAAGTATATTTTAATCGATAAACTAATTTGTTTTTGTTATATCGATGGGCGTATAATATTATTTATATTGTGTTATAACTTATAAGTTATAATAGTATGATATTATTCATAGTGCCCATATAATATAAGATGTTAGTATTGATACCTAATCATATTTTTTTTTAGTTAATCATGGTTACTTAATTCAAAATGAGTAACAATAGGAACTACTGTTTATGTTAATACGATAATTATTTTTAAAAATGATACATATCCATGTGTGTATTTCTTAGTATAGGACCTTATAATTTGATTTTTAGCATATTATTTTCTGTATTAAATAACTTAGGAATTCAATTTGCTTTTTAATTACGTCGTATTAAGTTTTCGATGACATTCGTTCATTATTAATACACTTGTTTAATTATCTTCTGTTAAATATTTCTTCTGGCTTCAAAACTTTGAAATTAAATTAATTTTTTAATTGCATCACAGAAATATGCTTAGATATATTAAACTGTAATTTGATATAATATGATTTTCTATTAAAAATATAGAACTTAATTTAATTTCAAAAGCCTTTGCTCAGATTTTCATAAGAATATTTTTTATGTAGGTAAGTACTTTATTTTGTGTTTTAGAATACCTACAACAACATGTAGAATTTATATAATTATTAATCTGTAATGTATATTAAATATTGTAATAATAATAATTTAGGTAGGTACGTCGATAGATAATATAAAATATGCATGCAATATGATTGACCGATGATAAGTTTTTTATTTTTTTATTTTTATTAGGATAGACAAGAANGGGGGGGGGGGGGGTACAAGTATAAAAGACTGGAAGGCGTGACGGGAGGGGGTCCAATAGTCCTACTTCATATTTCTAGGCTGTTTTTTTATAATTTTTTTTACAAATGTTTTATAAATGTCTCTTTGCCAATTACGCTTAAGACGACGAGTAATAATAAGTTTTACAAAATAGGTAAATTAAAATTTTTTTCTTTGGTAATCGAATCATATGATGATTGTAAGAAGCATAACTCGTGAGTAATGATTGAGGAATTGTAGGTAAATAATGTTTTTATGTGGTTACAGATTTTAATGGTTGATGAGTAAATGTCGGTTTGGGAGAAATTTGGACCTTGTTAGGTAAACCATACATTTGGTGGATTGGATATAGAGTTTTCAGTACACGACTCATGTTTTTTGAAATTAAAAATATTGATATTTTAAATCTAAGTTTGACTGTCTATCTTGTTCAGTTGTTTCTGATGTATATCGGTCTTAGCTGGGCATTCCACCTGTCGATATGGTGTCGTTATTCATTTATAGGTTTTTTGCAGACAAAAAAAAACTAAAAGTGGAAATCTGTAGGTTAGGTTAAATAAATGTCTTAGTTATCTAGTTCTACATATTGTATATAATATATATTCTGTATATTAGGTAAAAATTGGTTTAACTGTATTATGGTTTGTGGGCAACCGTTATATCCGAGGATGAATAATTGGTCATTTAAGATAATATTAATATATATATGTATCACAAATTGATTCATATACTTAAGTATAATGTAGGTACATGAAGTATCAAAACACTAATAATATTATATAATTATTACTAATAGTTCTAAAAATAAAATTAAAAAACTCTATATAATAAAATAATAGGTGGTAATAGACAATATTATAAATACACCTACATAGTAAATACGATAAAGTAACATATTTTAATTAATGCGTAAATATATATCACATTTGGTAAGGTTAGAAAATGATTTTATCGTGTAACTACAAAATAAAACTAAAAGTTAATATTTATAATAACACATGGTATTTATATAAAAAAAAGAAAACGAGAAAAATGGGATAAAAGAAAGAAAAGATAAATTAAAGGCCAGGAAAAAACCGAGAGCGCTGGAATCAGGTAATTATCATCATCGGTGGATACTGGTCGCTGACTACGGGTGGCCTAGGACGGGTGCCGGTCATGGATAATAAAATAATGGGTAGGACAGTAATTCTTATCACATGATTACTTAGTGATATGCTTATATATATATATATTTAATATGAAATCTATTATTTGTATAACCTTGAAAAGCCCCTTATTGTATCTTTTTTTTCAAAACAAAACCTCCATCTTTCTTCCCCATAAAAGTCCGCGACGCCTAACGTAGTAGTTGATATTATAGGCTTGTCCATCTTTTTATTATTTATGGTACCAGTCAACGAATATTATAATGGGCACAGAAAGTAGTACCGTTTCCAAACATTCTGAGATAAAAAAAGGTACTTTTTCAGAGCGTTCTAGTCAGCACAATACAGTGTTGTCTATCCACGAACTATACAAAGGTTAACTTCTGTGACTTTTGAATTTGAATTCAAAATTAAATTTTATGTCGATACATTCGAATATTGTATGGAGTACACTTCTCTTCCCATCGTATTTGTTGACAACTTAACTTATAACTTTTATTTTTTAAAACTGATTTCTGCAATTGTCGGAGTTCAATTGATTATCAAATTAACCTTGACACGTATTACAGTTATATGAAATTATTGAAAATTTGAAAATTACAAAATCCATGGACATTTATGTACATTAAAAAAACTCAAACATTCAAATACATTAATAAAATGTACAAATATATTACATTTTCAAAATTATTCAATCGAGTCCTGCAGGAGGTTCCATTACTTGTTTTATTTTTTGTTTGTGTATACCTGTTGGTTGTTACATTTATTTATTAGTTTTACTTTTGAGCTTACCAGTTGGATAATAGTACCTATACCTATTATTTTCGGACGGTCATATAAATTCAATATCGTTAAATTAGTTGATATACAACCAAACTGCTGTGTAATGAAAGTAATAAGTTCAAATTTCGCGTAAATTAAACCCCAATCTTCAGTTTTTTTTGTGGTTACAAACAAACATTTTTGATTTTATACCTACTAGTCATATATTTTGAGTACTAGCTATTGTCCCACGTGAGAGTAATGAAACAAGGTTTTTGTGTAAAAGGTTGACTTTTTCCTATTTATTTGCATCAAAAGTTATGAGGATAATTGGAGACTGAGGAAAAGGACAAAAGAAATTTATGTACACCGACGACTTACCAACATGTTCATGAAACTTAAAATTTTTTCATGCCATATTTTGGACCTATAGTCTAACGTTAAAAATTAAAGTACTCTTTGTTTAATACGATTGTATATTGTATATAATGTTGTGGGTCTATAAAACGTTTATGCCATATATAATATACATATACATAACTATTTGTTTTTTTAAATATTATACTAATTTAAATATTAATAAGATTAAAAAAAGCTTTACGGACCTTTATGAAACATTGGTATATTAATATGTATATTATATTATAATATATGTAGTAGGTAATTATAATTATTCACATATAATGTGCACAGGCGAAATTATTATATTTTAGGGTCTGGTGCAAGCTTATTCTTTAAAGTCTAATTAGTTGAAATGACTAAAAATTTTATTTTATGCAAATAGAGAGATGATTAATAATTTTGAATAATTTAACCCAGAGTAATATTATAATAATCAAACAATTATAATTGCTGATGATATTAATTTGTAACGTTCCGTAAAATGGATTTTTATTTTATTTAACGTCGCTGCAGCGGGACAGCGTACCACGGGCGATGATAATAATCGCTATGCAATCTCACAGAAAAACTGAACTGGATCGATAAGAATAATTAAATCCGATTGTTCCCGCTGCTATATACTGCAGAAAATACAATAATATCGCAAGAATTGAAATTTCAGCCCCGACACCACCCCAGTCGTACCCCCTTATCATCCCTTACCACTCTCCCCTCTCCGCACACCCGGTCACGGTCATGTCGTAAATACTTTTTGGACGGTGTATCTGCTGGAGCCATGGCTATGGGTTTAATACACACACGCGATATTTATGTACACATGACGCAAATCGCAACGTCGTTCCGTGTTTTCGGACCGTTTCGCAACAGAAACGGTGGTTTTAATCACGCCGAGAATGACGGTGTGCATGCGATCGTTGTCATAATCATAACGTCGTCGCCCCGACCCGACCCTCGATCCCATGCATACCTCAAACGATTGCTGCTGCAACCCTTCCGCGACAGCCGAGAGAAACACACGCTAGACCACTGTGAGTACAGGTCACACTCGGGCCAACGAAACGAAATTCATGTACCCGAAAACCACCTATATACAGCAGGACGCGACGATTCGCAGATCACTCCATCCCCAATTGTTGTTGTTAATTTGTACCTATAGATCGTGTAATTGAGTGACACGTCGATGACGTTTTAGAGAGAAAAATGTCCAGTAAAAATTTAACGAAAGACGTTTTGATTTTTAATGAAAGCCCCCCTCATCGCCACGGGACACTATCCGCTTAAACGGCATTTAAATATTATAATTGTTATTTAAAATATGGACTTAATTACTATCGTTTATCGCGCTTGAATATTCCAAAAGTTATAAAAGAATTTTAAGAACTCATATTTTAGTACAATATATTATAAAATGGTGGTTACAAGAGTGGTTGCTGGCGTATTGAAGCGCAGTAACTCAGTATAATATTATTGTATATCAGTATGCACGACGCATGTGTGTACGATACGACGTCATGTCATTTTAACAATGTGTGTACATCAAAACACACGTATCGCACAAAAACGGTGGCTGTTAAAATTATATAATGATGGATCCTGAAAATCGAGTTTTTTGACGAGACTTACTATCGACCGAAGACTATCATCCGCTTTTGAGCACATGAGGGTCATAACTGTAATGCTTATAAGCAGTGTTTTCCAAAGATAACCCAAAAACCACCTTGATGAAAAAAGAACATTGCAGTCTTATCTAGATAAAATAATAATAAATAATACATTTAATACTTACCTAGATAAAAATAGATAATTTTACATATTTTAAAATTTGCCATAGACATGATAATACCTACACTTACCTAAATTATAGTATAACTTTCAATTTTTACAATTGTAAATTGTACTTGTGTGTATGAAACACGATTGTCCGGGATTGGTTTATATATTGAATGTACAATATACTACAAAATAATTATACAGTAAGACTACACCCCTACTAAATCCATGTTAAAGAACTAATAAAGAATTTGAAAATATTGTCGAATAAATAGAAGCAGTATGTATAGTATACCTTAGAAAAACTTAAAACATCCTTAAAAAAAGAACAATAATACCAATAATATTATAGATAAACATAGTAAATATAAAGCAAAATTGTCTAGATAATTGATCACAGTTACAATTTATTTTATTTTAGTAAATGGATAAAAAGACACATATATTTTGTGTCTATATACATTAACTATTTAATTAAACACAACATTGCTTATAAGTTACAATATAAGCATACTGCATTGACGCAAATAGGGGGTTATGGACTGAGCAGCATCAACAACTTCAATAGCCACCCAAACATTTTCTAAATTCGTTTTTCAGCTTTATTGCTTATCAACATTGTAATTAAGTATATGGAATTCCATGTGTTTAGTCTTGCAAATTGTTTAGGCTTTTATTATTTCACAAATGATTTATTAAGTATCTAGGGCTTCAGCCTATTCAAATGCTATCTGTGCCTATATTGTGGACATAAGTTACCTATCCTAATTTTCGTCGTTTCAACCTACCAAACATGTAGCAGGCACGTTGCATTTAAAACACAAATACTTTGACAAATGTGGAACATACATGACGTCATGACGGGTGTCATTCTAAGAAATAATAATCGACGCGGATATTATTTCGAGCGGAGGCGTCGCGCGTCGTCGTCGTTGTCGCGTATTACGGACAAATTGCACCGCAAACGTCGGCACCGCGTCTCTGCGGTTTGGCCGAGTTCTGTTTTACATTTAATAACTCGACGCCCTAATACAATATTGAGTTACACAACAATGTATGTGTGTGTGTATATACGTATATTTGTACGAACGACTCACCACCCTCTCTCGGCAGCGTTTTGTACATTTAATAAAACTGTACCGCCAATTAAAGTCACGCACGTGAGCTGTTTCGTTATGTTTGGCTTTTACGTCGTATAATGCGGACTGTCCTAAAACCCTCACACGCAGGGGATCCGTTTAACAAATATAAGTCGCACGAAGTCTATGTTCGAGTAATCGTGAGTCGAAGACGTCTTCTTTTGTTGGTTATTATTATTTACTGTTTTCTAATTTTCTACTCGATGAGAAATATTTGAGTTGTAAAATTTAAAATATATAACACACATTTTTTTTTTTCAATAAATAATTTTTAGTTCAATAAGTAAATGGGATGTGGGTTGATTGGCGGGAGGGGGAAGTCACCCAATGGTGGCTCCCCGTGGAAATCGCTTTAAGGATAAAGTAAGTCCCCACACCAGTTCCTTTTCAGGCTCCTAGGTGGATTACCTGAGATTTGTTTGGATGATAGTTGAGTGGTTATAGAATTTGAGTGAGTACTGAATGTCTTGGACCTTTTTTGTAGGTGATCATTGCAAGATTATTTAAGGTTGAAATGCAGATGTCTTTATGAAGTGATTCATTGGTTATATACCAGGGGGTACTTGATATTAAACGTGAACATCAAAACATACTTGAATTATTTTTTTTTTTTACGAAATATCAACTAGTTAATTCAATTTTCAAACACACTGCAATATATTAATATAATATTATAAAAAACAATGGAAACAAAGAGTACAAACATTGTTAAATTACAATTATTATTATTATTCTGTATTATAAAAACCTTTCATAAACTTTAACTATACATGACATGTGGAATGGTATTAGATATTATATTAAATAGGTACACGCATTTACATCTAGACAGAGAGGTAAGGATTTAAGTCGAAGAAACATGGATTTCAATGACTATATTAAGGGAGGGAGGAAAGTGCGTAACTCTAATAGAAGAGAAGTGTTTAGACAGACACATAGGCGGGTAAACGGTTTCATCTAAGTTATGCAGGGTAAAAAAAACTCTCTAAATCCCTATAAATTTTAACTTTATAGTGCCGTATAATTAAAACTGTAATGTTTCGTATTAATATCCAATTAGTATAACATTTAATTAAAAATTTAATGCATTTTTAAATTTTCACAATTTTTACAAATATTTTAAAAAGTTTAAATTCAATTTTTTATAAATCAAGAATCTATATGCTTCCTTTAGAATTTTCAAATACCTATCACTCGAATAATAGTTGTATTAGCTAAAAGAATATAATAATATTTTGTAAAATGTATAATATTCTGTCAATATATTTTTATGTTTATTGATGGTAACTAAATAATAATAATATGTACTTACCTACGATGTTTATTAATAATTCAATAAATGTTTTATTTTGTTTTAATTCTTACTAGTTGGAGGTTTATCTTTAAGTAATACACTAATATATACTATAACGGTCCGCCTGATATTTATTATTACTTTTTGCATTTACTTTTGCACTTAATTTTATTAATGACTAACGAAAATGTCAGTCTGTGGGTACATATAGTGTTAAAATAAATTTACATAATGCACATTGACGGATGTGTAATGTTTGTTCGGTCTTTAGAACAATGAACTGTACAGGACAAAGATAAAAGGAAATTCGAAACAGTTGAGAGCATTTCACATGAAACCTGTAATTAGACCTCTTAATTAGATAACCCTTGGAAGCTCACAGCAATGGAAAGAAGTGCGGATATTTATTGGACCATCGAATTTCGTCTGTTGAACTTCAACGATATACCTGAGATCGTATAATTTGTAACCACGATCTAAATTGCTGGTTTAACGATCGAAGCTTAATTTGTATTTATTTTCCACAACGCTTCAGACGTTAAATGCCGCGTTGAATAGGTGTCATGTCCATATTATTATTATCAGTTCGTTTTAACAACAACGTAAAAATAAACAACACTAAAAAGAATGTATAAAAAAAAAATGTTATTATAATTAATAGTAGGTACTGCGTTTTAGTCATTTGTTCAGTTAATACATTTTTCTCACAAGTGGTTTTTCGTGAATTTTTATTACATTTAAATCGTCTCCATTAGATACAATTTATTTGAACTCCATTTAGCTGACAACTCTCAAATGTTACGGATATTAATGGAATACGCTTACGATTCTATTTCCTTTCTCTTAAACCATACACGAATGATCATACGAGACGAACTCAAAAAATACTCGTAGCTTTGAAATAAATTTTTAGTGCTTCTGATTGTGTTAAACCTTAAAAATAATATTATATAAGTACTGCTAAATATAATATATATTGCTATTAGGTTTACGTCTGTTTGGCATAGTGTTACTATATCTTATATTATTTTTAATATTTTAATGTTATTATTATTAAAATGTATTATTGTTAGTTATTAATTATGATGTTATATTATTAGTCTGTAAGTACATAATATTTTTATGTATATTTTTAAATTTAAAGAAGAAAAAGGATAAGTTTTTTTTTAAAGTGCCGTGCCCTTTTATATTTTTAAAACAGAACAAAATAAAATATTATTAAAATAAAAAATGTGTATTGCAATTATTATTACCGAATGAGAACAATTAATTTGGATTAAAAATATAAAAGTCTTTATGACGAAAATGTCTTTGTTTTATAAACAAACACGTAATATAAAGTCAAGTAAAATGTTTTTATTTGAGTAAGTTGCAAATATTAAAAATGTGGTAACTCATATTGTTTATATATTTTTTTCTTTTTTGTCAAAGACGATAACAAGAATTTATGTCGAAGTAGATATTTTTGTTAGAAAACGATTACACCCACGTACTACATAGATACATTTAGTAACTACCTTAAAAAAAAGGATAAAGAAAAAACAAACTTCTTCTTGATATTTACGAGTTTTTCTTCCTTGTTCTATTGTTTCATTGTAAATTTATTAACAGTCTTAAGACTATAGTAGGTAGTTCGTATTTTATCTCTATAGAATTTATGATTAGACCCAAAACCTATATAATATAGTATAAGACTGGTTTTTGTGATGCCTTATTTCATGTAGTTCAGTATTAAAATGTGCACTGCAAAATGTCATAATATTATTTAAAATTCTCGGTACCAAAATATGGGTGTTCAGTATGAATATAGTATATTGGTTTATTACCATAATATACGAGTAAAAATAAAACTGTAAAAAAAAATTTAATTTATCGTGTTAAGTATTTATTAAAACAATCAAACATACATACATTTTTTAAGCCTATTGAATTTTTTGTCTACTAATTTTTATCACTTTTTTTTTAAAGGACATTGCGTAAACATTAAAAAAGTTAAAAATAAAAATTGTAATTGTTGATTAATTTTATGGATATGATGTATAACATTAAACGTGTATATAAACCTACTTTTAAGGTGTGATTAGATTTATAAGTATTTTTCATTTTAAGAAATAATAAACATTGCCATAGTGTAATGTGTTTAAAATAATTATACGTAAGTACGATTATTATTTAAATTATTCACAATCATTCGAAACATATTTTGGAATTTGTTCAGAGTATAAAGTTGTATAAAAACTGAAAATTTATTTAACTGATTTTCGGACGTATTATCGTTTCATCTTTTTTGTATAACCTGATGTTACAATACTTTTAAAAACCGACGAAACAACTTTGTAAATTGAGGACCGCTCAGAATCGTTTTCGACTGTGATGATTAATTGTTATTATTCATCACTACTTTCAAATTACTTAACAATAATACATCACTGTCTTTCTTAAGATGAATACCAAAATTCAGAGTTTGTGTTCTATCCATAGTTGTTCTATGCTTTTAAACACTTAGTGAATGCTTAAGTCAAAATTTCCTTGTTAAAAACTAAACACTTATCCAAGTATTAAATGACTGAAACAAAATTATTTCGTTAAAATGTTTTTCACGGCTTGTTAGTTGTACTTAAATTGGAAAAAAATGTAATTAATTATATTTTTATTTGACTCATAATATAAATAAAATAAAATATACTAATGCATTAAGTCTCCGTCCACATTACTGCTAGATTATACATAATTCATAAATATGTATTACATTGTACGACTATAAATTAATTACTTAGGACATAGAAAGTCTAGTTTTTAAATTCCTTTTAATAACAATTTAAACATTCAGTTCAATCTAACATGTTAACTACAATTATTTAACATACCTATCTGTTGAATTAGGAGGAGGAAAATAACGCTGTTATTATAGAATGTTCCTCATGTAAATAAAATGAACAACGTGTTCTAGTTTTAAATTCCAAGCGATGTTAAACAATATATTGGTTTTAAAATAATGTCTTAAGTATTTGTTAAATTTAAATTAAAAAAAAATATTTTGTTTTCAAGTTTCACAAAAAAAATAATGCACTCATTTTCTTCTTTAAGGGTGTGGTTTCTGGTAGAAACTAGAAAAGCAGATGTAAATTTGGGGTATCAAAAGTTGAAAATGCACAGTACTTTTTAAAATAATCTGGAAAAACAATCAAAAAATAATAAGAACAGAAATATTACGTAACACCAGCTTCGACTAAATCGAAATTATTTTTGTTGAAATTGAAAGTGCACTACACAGCGATTTGAAATTTCACCTGACATTTTGTACACATTATATTATTTCATTTTTTAAAGCTATTGAGATGTATGATTTTCGATGAACACAATGTTCATTTCTAAGCATTTAGACTTTAAATTTTGAAAAAAAATCACGAATTATTTTGTAATATTGAAATACATACCTAATTGGATATTTATACGAATAATAATGATTTTTAATGAATAATATTAGTACGACAACCCCACAAATCTGAGATGAATTTAGGTATGTATCCACTTATAAAATAACCATAGACACTTGTAGTTTTCAACAAATATGTGTATTAGAGTTTTCCAGGCATGTTATATTTAAAATATTTTGCCTTTATTAGAGCAATTCACAGATATTTGAAAGTTATTCAAAAATAAATCTTTTTTAGTACGTTTATGATGATAGAAATGTTGGTTGTAAGTAAAAAGTTTGAAAATCAAATACAACGTTTCTCGTTAATTGTTTTATAGCGATTGAAGTAAATTAATTTTATTACAATTATGGAATAGAAATTTAAACTGTTTTAAACAAACCATTTCCTATTTTGTCTCTTGCTTAAAGTTATAGTTTCAAGATTTTTTTATACTCATTTAGGTGTAATGTGTTTTCTTTACTTTTCTTTGTACTTGATATTGATAACATTCTGTTAGTATATACCTATATATGTTTAATAGTTACGTTACACAGGTCAGATATGTAGGAGATTCATCTTAGGTAATGCACTCGAAACGTATCATCTTATATTGGTACAATTATTAGTTAACCATTTATGTAGTTCTTTTAAATATATTTTAATATTAATTTAACAACTATAATACCGATGCATTATATTATGACCACTATATTGATCTCAATTATAAAATTAAAAACATTATAGCAGTAAATATGTATCATAATGGGATGTTGAGAGTAAGAAAATGGTCTGATTGTTATTATTATTTTAATCCATTAAAACGATCGGTGCCATAATGAAAAAAAAAACTATACCTGTACGAATAAAAAAATTAAATATAGTAAAAATACAATGAACTTATTCCTGAAAAATCATATAATATTGTTTTTGGAGATTTTTCAAGTATCTTTTTACTAAATATTTGAATTTGAATAGTCAGTAGGTAGTAATCTTTAATTACGATTCCAGTTTTTACTAGACAATGCTTTGGTACACTTTTATAGTTACTATCGATATTTAGCAAGAACGTTGTGACATTACTCAAATGAGATTGTCCATTAAACATTATCTACCTACATTTTAAAAGAACACGTGTTGAGTAATTGCCTAAATGTCTGTAAACGAAACTGAAACACAATGGATAATTGTTATATAGAAATGTAATAGGTCTTACAACAAGAATCGGTTACTTTTACAATGATAGAGTTGATTATGTTTAGGTTCTTAAATTTCTCGAGAAAACTTTTTTGTGTAGAACATAATAGCTTGAAAGGTGTTATGTAAAACATCCTTAATAATTGAGACCACGATCTAGTTTGAAATCCACATTTATGGTGCTTTTAAAATAGAAAGAATTTTTTTAATTTCACAATCACTTCTTTAACAGTGAGGAATGATAACCATGGTCAACTGAAGGAACATTTTGCAGATATTTTGGCAAGTTCTTTGTTAACTGTGGAGCTACACAGCTCGGAGTCTGTGTTGGAATGCAATGATTTATTATTGCTTTATCTAGTGCTTTGTCGATAAATTAAGACAAATTCGTAACAACTGCGAGCCAGTATATTCTGTGTGATTAATGAATTGTAATTTTACGAACATCCCTAATTTCTTATTCGGATTTTATGTTTTTCGAATACATGTAATAATGTTAAATGAGCCAAATAGTTTTTACTAAAAACGATAACGAATATTATAATCTTTCCTCATAACACAACTACCTCAAGTCATGAGAAACTATATCCAACATAGTGTCAAAGTGTTTGTATATTATTTTTATGAAGTATATGATTGTTTTTATTATTTGTAATTTAAATAAATTCTGAAGAATGCTTAAAATGGGTAGAATTTAAAGTTATCAAACCTTCAAGTCTTATTTTTATCTCTGTCAATATTTGAATATTATTCTTCAAAGTCAAATTTGACCCACCAAAAGTTCTCAAATATGAATTCAAATATTTTACTTGAGTATTTATTTATTCCTTTCGCTCCGCTATTTTAATCTAAATTGGAGTTTGAAAAACTTCATGGATCATAAACTGTTATAAGTTATAACGAATATAATATTTTCAGTGTTTATTGTACGGAAGCTCTTGCATATTATTTAGAGAACTACATTAATTTCGATTATTTGATCGATTTAGTAACGAAAATATTATGAACAAACATAATGTATCATGTAAATAATCGTATAATACAATATAAATTTTAACAAAATTGAACATAATACATTTTGTTTTACTATTATAATTATTATACTAACCACAACATGTTGATTTAATGTGTAAAAATGACAGTATATAGTTTATAATATATAATATTATAGATTTCTATAAAGTAATAGTTCATCATTAATAGTTTTGAAACCAAAGTAGGTGTACAATAATTATATTATTGGTATGCACATTATTATTTCTTATTTTCACCCATAGAAATCACGTTGTTACAGTCATAATACGGTAGTTCATTCAAAAGAAGTATTAATTCATACATCGAATGAGTACTTGTAAATACATTCTATTGAAATGTAGAGAAACAATTTAAAATAAGTGTTCAAATATCAATATTATCTATAATATTATACCACTATATTGTCCACAAATGATAAACATTTAAAATAAATTAAAAATACTACAAAATTGAAAATATCCTATCAAATCTATATAACTTTAAAAAATGTATACTATTGTAATAGGAATGTTTCTAACTCTTTTAGTATAAATAACAAAAGATAAAATAAGAACATTTTGTTTAAATCCTTACTAAACCAAAAAGTATCATTTAAACTTACCTATATAATAATTTTACTAAAAGTGCAAGTATTACGGGTACAGGTTAATACATTTATAATTGTCTTATCATCTCGCGAAGTATAAAAATATAATATATTCTATAATAAAGATATAACTATAAGTGGGTATAATAATGGTATAAAAATGGTTTATTAAAATATAAATTAATACAATTTTTTTAATTACCATAACCATATATTCTAAACCATTCATTATCATGGATCTATTATCATTAGTGAACTAAGTTAATTAACTCAAAATCTGTTCTTCCAAATTTTTATTTTTATTTGTTAACATTTGTAGAAAACTTATGCACTAAATAAATTAACATTCGATAAAGGGAGTTGTCATTTGAAAAACGGAAGTTTGTATCTCGACAGAGCATTTCTTAAGTAAATTGTATAAAAAATCTCAACAGCTTAAACAATTGGTCTAGTATAATCTTTAAATATTCCAAAATCAGATTTAGAATAACTTCATTGTTGAAGAAGAAAAAAAGTCAAATTTTGTTTGGTGAATCGCCCTGTATACATAATATTACATATGTATAATGTATATGGGACACAGTATCTGGGATAATAAATACAATGTATATTGTATAAAATATATATAAAAACAAATTAATGTATTAATCCATACTTTTGATAGTAATATTATTATAAAAATTATAAAATTATAAAAACGAACAAATGCATTATATTTTATGTTTTTCAGAATAGTTTTGAATAGTTTTTATACAAATAATTATGCAAAATGAATTAGTTTGTTATTTATGATGAAGCTTATATTTATGTAGAAATTACGAATAAAACAGTCAAGAGGATGCAACACCTGCATGTGTTGTCTTCGTCATACAAACGTACAACATAGTAAAAATTGCTTTGTGTGAAATAGAACCACTCAAGCTGTAGTCCAAGCTAAGCAACCAAATTTTTTACTATTTAGAAGAGAGCCGCGTAACATCGTTTTCATTTTTTCGATGTCACAAAAACAAAAAAAGTCAGGTATTCAAGTTTGAAATAATGAATTTTTAAACAATGAGAACTTTTCTTCGCGAAGAACTTAAACGAAACCCTCTTAATATACGAGCACCTGCCTCATTAACGCATAATTTAAATTAAAGAATATACTATTAGGTAATAAAACAAAAAACTGTATCATAGTTTCAATTGAATCGTAAAAGTTTATTTTTGACACACGTTTATTTTAGGCTTCAGTGTGTCTGTTCATCGTCACTGTATCATTAAATTATTCGATGTTTTCTTATGGTTTTAACTTATAAGGTTACTATATATGTAATCATCAAAACGTATGCTACCTACTCATAATATAGTAATACGAAATATTGAAAACGATACAACATCCATAAAACTGTATCGTGTTAGACACATGACGAACAATTATACTTAGGTGACAACAATATCTTGGCCAAATCAGTTTGGTCGGATTTTATAGTAATATGTTATACATTAACTTAAAAATTAATATAATATACACGATAAACGTGTAGTCGACACGTTGGTTGAATGGTGACATAATCGTTCGAAAGGTATGACCGTTAAATATTTCACCGTGTACTTTTTTCAAAATCCGTTTACCTTTGAATAATGGTACAACCGGTTTATATGATATAATTTACTTTACTCGCAAATCTGTTGGATAGTTCAATATCAATGATGCACAAGAGTTTTCCTACCGTGATAGAAATATTACAACAAAAGTCACTCGGGTCATATTATTATAAAATGATGTCAAATATTTATATTATAGATTTAGGATATTTATAATCGAGTTTTTAGACAATTGTTTGTATCCGAAACACTATTCTTAAATAATTATAATTTTAAAATTGCATATTTAATTGAAAATAAGTCGAGAACCGTAGTTACAGAAGATGTATTATTTTGCTATCTAGTCGTTGTTTTTTTCGTAATTATAAATGTCACTAAATGTGTAATCATCTTAACGTATAATACAATACATAATACAGTAATAAGAAGTATTGAAAATGATATAACGTCCATATAAAGGTATAGTTTTACACGTGTCGAAAAATTATACTTTGTTGCTATAATATATCGAACGTATTCGTTCTCTGCTAAATCAAATCCGTCAATTTTGTAATAAAATGTATTCTATAATATTATGAATTATGATTTATTAACATAACAATTAATATGATATACCTACATGATGAATGTGTAATTGACATATTATTGGTTGTACGTCGACAGAATCATTCAAAAGGTTCGTCCGTTGACAATTTCACTATGCACTTAGTTCAAAATCGGTTTGTCCTCGAATAACGGTAATGCTGGTGGAATGGGTAGCGTGTGTCAACACCATGAAACAAAAACTGACGTTTCCAACCATCATCATTTTTCAACAATGTACATTGTATATGATATGTATTGTACATAATAATATAATATTAGTTACTTTACTCGCAAAACCGTTATATAGATGGATCAATATCCATTTGATTCACAAGAGTTTTCCTACCGTGATGGAAATGATATGAAAAGTTAATAGGTATATATTATTATGTATAAAGTTTAATGAATATTATAATAATATGATGTTACATGTCTATAATATGGGTTTGGTAAAATTATAAGCGTGCCTATTTTTAAAGAATAAAAAAAACAACACTATTTTTAAATAATTATAATAATATTTAGTTGAGGAAGTAATTAAAGAAACTATATTATTATGTATAGTGTATTCGGTATCTACATTTTGATACTGGTATCACTATAACATAAAGCAAGAATAGTTTTAACTCTCAGAGATATTCTTTAATTATGTATTGTAAATATTATATTATGTAAGAATGTTATTTTTGGTTTTTTAGTTTGAAATACCTAATATACTTGATGCCTTCAAGAATTCCATCGTTTTCATATATTTTTTTTTTTTGGGGGGGGGGGGGATTTTCTATATTAAACCGCAATGATTACTATGTTGTTATACATTTAAATAAAACACATGGAAATATAGAACAAAGTAAACAATTTACAGTTCAACCATTTATTACTCTTCTTTTTAAATTGTACCCCACTTTATTTAAAAAAAATTAATTTTTAATACACAATATTATTATCAATTTATACGACTTCCAATGAATTTAAACACATTATACCAAGTATTGCTCTGTTTTTACGGGTTTATTCACTTTCAATAAACATATTATATTGAAGTAAAATCTACATTGAGTTTCGGTAGTGCAATAGGCCTACCAAGAATAAATAAAGTAACCTTTGTTTAATATATTCGTGTTCGTCAGATTGAGTCGATTGTCCTGTAGCAGGCCTGTGATCACAAAATCACCACTCATATATTTTCTTAAAAGGTCCATTGTTCTATTTTTCAAACCTGGCTTACCAAATATCTTGACATGTAACAGGAAAAAAGTAAAGTTCGACGTTCGTCGAGTTTCCATCTTAGACAAAAAGGTTTTTTTTTTGTATCGATCTTTACCTCCACTCATCCTCGGCTCTTCTTAAAGCGGATTTTACCAATACTCAGACTAATATTTTAAGAGCGAGAGGAGAAGTGGTTTCCTGTTTGTTGGTAGTTCCCAGAACAATAGTAATTATTGTAGTATCATTATTATACTGCCCCCGTTTAACTACGTGTGTGCAAAACATAAAAATACTGCAGATTGAAGAAACCCGTTAAGAGTGGAAAATACCTTCAAAACTACATAATCCTAATCTGCCATTGAAAGTTTTTAATTACTTTCCAACTTAAGTACCTAAATAGTGTATAATTGTTTCTGTGTATACTGTATACATAATATACATAGATTATAATATAGTATATAAAACAGACTTTTAGTACTATCATTATAAGTTAACACTAATAATACATATGTACGTATATATTTATTGGTATTAGGATGATATGTTCTTTTTGACATTAAGGCGGGTTTCTGGTAAGCGAAATACGGTCTAGTTTAAACTTCAGTGAGTAAAAGTTATCAGAATAAAATGAATGTCAAAAACTGAAATATTTAAGCAACACTAGATTTTTTCAAAGTAAAATTTTGTTATAATTCAAAAATAATTAAAACAATGATAAAGTTTTCAAAATATTATGGCTTTTTAAGTATGTTTACTGACATTCTAAAGGGTCGACTATATTAATTCGTTTAAGAATATAGATCAAATTATACATTACACAGACGAAATTAACCAGAAAACCTATTCTATAAATAATTATTAAGGAACACTATAGGGACTGATAACAAATAATAATTATTAATCGGATCAAATTAGAAAAATCCTCATTATAGTTTGTCGCTATACAATTATTTTGTATGAATTCAAAATAAAATGTTTAAAAACAGATATACCATCCTAGGTATCTATTTCAACGATTTCCCATTAAGATGAAGTACATCTGGTTTTCACTGGAGAATTGTGAGGAATTCAAGTAATTGATTTTTATTGTTTCTGGTGTGTGTTTCAATTTAATGCATATTATTATGTATTATTGTTCATTAAAAACCAGGGTTAAATCCCATCGATTTAAGACGATTAGACATCTGTCTGTGTTTGATAATAATATATATATCGCATTCGTGGCAGCATAGAATAATAATATGGCAGTAGAGTGATTAAGAAGCTTAATACAGTAGCTCAACATAATGGGCCAATGATATCCCGGTAGCGAGGTGTTGTAAATTTACGTATTATTTGTCTTAAACACTATACGTAAGAGCCGAATAATATAGCACTACCATTGATACACACTCAAGTACGCCTCTTAATATGGATCTTACGAGTGATTCCAGCAAATATGTATGGGGAAGATGTATCCATCTAAATAACATGTGTGCGCATAATAAATGTGAGTGAGGTAACATGACAATTACAACCAAATGTATATTATAGTGTAGTAGGTATGTATTAATTATGTGTACAAATGTGTTGTATTTTAGCAGATAATTTCGAAGGTTTTCTTTTTATTTAAAATGGATATGAATTCGTGGTAAAAAAAATCGTCATCGCTAACCTAGAAAATCATTAATGTTTACCACCTCTACTCGGGGATGCACTGAGACAATATTTCAGGCCATGAACACAAATATCAAGACAAGCCATCGAGAAATCTTCTGCCATCTCGCCTGGCCAGCTCGCCCATTGTCTGTACACTATATTGATTGATAAAAAAAAAAAATGTTTGATTTATGCAGAAACAATACAAAAGAAAAAAATGTTCTTTGACTTAAATAACGAATAACGCTCATTATTAGCCTAGACGTTATTATTTGTGGTAGACATGTTGATATAGTAGTGAAAAACATCACTATAATAAACGAAATAGCCATTGATGGCGTCACTCAAGTATCTCTCAATATCTCAATAATGTATCTTACTTGTGATTACTGCAATTATGTATAGGGAAGTGCCACAGAGGTATCTGAAACATGTGTGCACAATAAAAAATGTGAGTGAGGTAACTTGAATATAACCCAATGTATTATATTATATAGTGTAGTACGTATGTATATAATATATTATTATGTGTACAAATGTATTTTATTTTAGCAGATAATATCTTACGTTTTTTTTTTTTTAAATTATCTCTTAATGGATAGGCCGCCATTTATTACGGAAACTCGTTGTTGCTATCATCTATTAAATCTTTATTGTTAACTCTCTGTAATCTATATTGATTGATAAACAATAAAAAAATATTTAATTTATGCACAAATAATAATAACAGAAAAAAATGTGTGTTCTCCGACTTAAATAACTAATAATAAGTTCGTCATTCGTGTCTTGTGATGGACATATAATTTTTGTACAGTAGAGACTAATATAGCGCCACCATTGATAGCGTCACTCAAGTATCTCTGAATAAGGATCTTAGTGTGTGATTCTAGGAAACATGCATGGGGAAGAGATATCTGAATAACATGCGATGTGTTGCATAATAAAATATGTGAGTGAGCTAGGTAACATGACTACAACCCAATATTTATTATTGTGTACTCGGTATATGTCATATGTATAAACGTATTTTATTTTAGCAGACATGATATTTGACGTTTTTTTTTATTATTATTTATCTCCTAATGGACAGGAATTTGTTAGGGAAACTCGTCGTCGCTAACCTATAAAATCGTTATTGTTTACACACTGTACGACTATATCGATTGATAAACAATGAAAAAATGTTTAATTTATGTAAAAACAATACAAAAGAAAAACAAATATATGTTCTCCAACTTAAATACAACGAATAACGTTCGTTATTCTTATCTGGGTTCGTATTTTACGATAGTCGTAATATAGTTGTAAAACAAATACATCTACCTACATCTAGGATTGATGCAAGTGTAAATCTAAATATATTTATGCACAATGTCAGTAGTTTTATTAGCATGGAAAATTTCGCCTTTTTGAATCGTCAGTGGTTCTTATAAAAATGCATATTTGAGTTGAAATAACCATCAATGGAGCGAGTGTCATTAAGTTTTTTGTAACTTTTTAAAATAAACAATATTAACAGAACGCCAGTAAAAATATAACCCGGATAATGTAGCTCAAATGTCACAGTCCGTGGTCAATATATTTGAAAACTTTACAATTTTGCAAAGAAAACTCTTAGAGATTGATTGTGCATATTGTTATATATAATAAATATATATGTACATTTATATACTCGGATGTCATTCCCGGTTTTGTACAAAATAATCGAATTTGTCCTATATATTTTCTTCTTTGCTTATCACGTATAACAAAAATTAGATCTGCTCACTTGGACAAATAATATCAAGATTGAACCGAAACTAAAATTTTGCATTTTAATGATGTTTTTCGTTGTTGTGTGATTAAAAAATGATTTAAGATCATCACTGAAATCAAATTTAGTTACAATTTGCTTATAATTATTAGTAATGATTGTGTTATACTAACCATGTACTATGTAGGTATTATCATGACTAACACTAATAAATTATACTAAATGGCCGTTCGAATTAAATTTAGTGTGTGATGAAATCCATAACTATACCTACTACCTACTGTTACCACGACTAGCCTAATCTACCCGCATCTTATAAATACAAAACAATAATAATAGTTACATTCAATGCGAGTGTATTGTAAACTTACGTGTATGATGTTATACTCTATTTTTATTAAATGTAGTTATAAAACAAAACTAAAAATTATAATTTTAGACCAATATATCAACTAAAAATAAATTATTGTATAGTTTAATGTATTTCTGCTTCACTCTTATAAAAATATTCACATTAAAATATTGAATTCTACCCACGTTTTTATGTCTTAGAAAAATAAAACCAATAGCATATTTTTACTACTCCTGCGATAATATCTGTCTGGCTTGCACGGTACTTTGCATAAGTGATACATTTCACAGTTATAATATATACGAGTGTCTATATGTATATAGAATATAATATTTTGTAGGTATATGCATTTGAAAAATCCTATCTCCTCGGTCGCATGTCCCTACGAAATTATTGGGTCATCCGCAGTGTACAACTAGCTCTACAACCATTTTGTTCGATGAACATTCTCTTTCGCTATAATATAGACGTATAATGTATAGTCATATTATGAATAATGAGTATTGTACAGTGTGTAATATTATCGCACTACAATAACGTTCGTTTCACAAAGACAATTGAAACCGTTCTTTGAATATTATAATCGAACATTGGCCGTTTGTTAACGATAACAACAACTATAGAGCGTAATAAACAATAATAATAATAATAATAATAATCAAATATATATATTTGTGTATGATATACACACTTATACATATACATATATTGGTCGTGCGTGTTTACCCAGGGTAAGGTGCGTTAACTTTGCATATCCCTGGAAAGAGCTTTTCGCAAAGAATGCGGTTGAAGTTGCTCGCACCAATAATTTCTTTATTGCACGAAATTTACATAATATCCTATAACAATGCTTTCGAAACACTGAACATCTGATAACCGTAACCGTATACATTTGCATAGAAACTATGTTGAACGAGTACGTTCGAGTTACATACCTACCATAATAATGTTAATATTAATAATAAAAACTGTATTTAAACACTTAAAATTACAATCGATATCTATTAAAATATTGAACTCGCGCCTAAAAAGAATTTTTCCAAAATTTTTCGCCCGATTTCGGTGCTAAATTCCGAGGTAATCATATTCCCCGGTGGTTTTAGAATAGCTTAGATATTTTAATAATTTAGCAGCTATATTGACCATTTCTTTCTTCTTTATTTATAGGAAATACGAAATGTTCAACTTAAATATATTTTTAAAAAGGGCCTAATTACAACCGTAATGATGTATAAAGATAAATTATAAGAATTGAACAAACTATGGAAAACATAAAAAACATAATAATATATTAAAATATTTATATATTAATTTAATATAATACCAGCGTGTCGCTTCAGCTAAAATACGTTCGTTTCAACGGAATTAATACAATTTTCCGAAGTTCGAATATGCACATGGTGTGCGTATTGCTTATAAAGTTATTTTTAACGTTTTCTGTTACAATACCTAATTAATTGAATATAGAAAAGAAAGTTGCCGTCAAAACTTTTTAAATATTGCGTCGATTAATTTAATATCATTTGATCGTATTATATAATTAAGAGTTGAATATTAAAGTTATTGTTTTTGTTTTGTTGACAATATTGTGGTTTGTAAAAATTTTTGAAAAATGAATACGCGTTTCCAACGACATTCAGTCGTGATATTATGACGTCACGCGATGAACTCGCTAAGATATTATAATATTGTTGTTTATTTAACCGGCAAGATATTTTTTGATACGATACATCGACGGTAATCCCATACATGCACAGTGCACACATTATGTTTCCGTGTACGTGTCCATTGTGCGTTCACTCCACTGTCATTATTTTTAGACTTATTATGGGTGGTCATGTGTTGTAAGGTCTTCGTGATATTGTCTATACGGTATGTTTGTAAAATGCCTACAAGGTAACCGTGTGGTTTCGTCATCGTGTTTCTTTTTTATTTCGTTTTTTACAAGTTTAACTATAAAATAATATATTTCGTTGTTCTCAACGAGTGTATTCCATGGCATCCCCGTTATCTCGGCCTCTTGGAAAATTGTGCGTAATTCCATTTTACAAATGTAATGTACACCCGAAGGTTGAATAATTCACTTTCATCGATGATGTTTAGATTGAATACCTATTTAAACGTATATTATGTTATGTTTATCAAATAAATAACAATAGTTTTTTGTAAGAAAATAATTAAATAATATAATTACATAATTATTAAATATAATAAGAATTTTTAAACATCAGTTCCGATGACACCTACAAAATGAATATAAATTGTAGGTGCCCAACATCCGGGATAAAACTTAATTCAAATACACTTTATTAACTTATTTTAATTAGATCAACATTGCAGTTTGATCCTCCTCGCGTGTTTTTCTAGGTATGTTATTACTTATTATCGACTTAAATTTACATGGAGATTTACACAATAATTTAGTGCATAGACATATTTTATACTTTAGTTTTTATATTTTATTTTATTCTACAGAAGAATTATTATATTATTAGTTTAAATTTGAGTGCTACTATGCATTTATGTATAAACTTTTTAAATTAAAAAAATATTTTTTTGAGTAGGAATTAGTAGGTATATCCACATTTTAAGTATTATAGATATAATTATTTAAATTTATATTTCTTCAACAGATTGTTTTAACATGTTATATGATCATTAAACGGTATTATATTCTATCCAATTAAAAGCTCGTCTGCTGAGTAAACATCAAATCATCTCCTAGAATGACGACATTCTTTTGAAATAAATGTGTTTTTTCCCTATTACTATTGAAGATATAGTTCGACATAGGATGGGGCAGAAGGGTGGTATCTGCGAATAATGGTAATCAAACCTGTCAGTACCACGAGTCCTCAGTTGCACTCAAATCTGCTTGTGTTAGAATTCACGAATGTCAAAACAACATGATACGTTAGTGTATATTATAATATGTGCTATGTGTACAGTAAATGTGAAATCTATATTCATAATAATTATATATTCACAGTACATCTCAGGCAATTATAATATACAGTAACGTCTTTGGATAATATATATGTAGAAGACAATATTTCTTGAGTAACAGACTGATGCAAAATGATGACTCCCAACAATACTGAACGGTTTTCCGGGGAACTGAGCAATGGGTTCTGTTTTGGTTATCATAAATTTAAACTAACCAGCCACTCGTCTAAAACCGTATACACAATATATGCGGAATAACTTGATCAAATTGTTTTATGATACGCGGGCAACTTTGTCCGCAAAGTTTGTTATGCAATACGTGTGCCCGACTTTATATACGTTCACCGGCGACAAATCGTCCCTTTGAAAACTAGTAACTACTATATAAGCAATTGTAATGCGCCTTGAGGTCGCCCATTCGGTCTCTGTAATAATATTTCTCATTTGCTTAGTCTGCAGAAATGCAAGCTGGAGCAGGAGTGGTTATCGATAATTCGGAGAGTCCTTCAAGCTCCGTTTTCCAAACGAAATAATATTATGAATGAAGTTTAGGCACCCGGATTTCAACCCTTGCGCTGACAATCCTACTACAGGAGTCGTCGGAGTGTGTATAATAGTTGTAAATACGTAATATGTTCTACTGTTTATTTTACGGACTCAAACAGAGGTGTACCAAGACGTATATGCGGTCGACGACCCTGTTCGAAACGAGTATGATATAGGTCCTAATGGCTAATTATTATAGGTAGTGAATATAATAGTACATCGTTTTAATATTGTTCGTATAATATTACACGGGAAAATAATAAATTATTTTAGAAAAAATATATAATATCTGAATCGTGACTCAAAATGTCCAATGAAATATTTTAAAAATATGGGAGGGGAATATCGCGCTAATTCTGAAACGAGAGAATGGGTGCGGGGCAACATGTTGATGTATTTTCTTTACGACTATAATAAATTGTGTATAAATTAAAAATGTAACACTGTTATGCGTGTGCGTACCTATGTGCTATAATATTTTATCGTCACAAACACTGAATGAGAGAGACTGCAATGTTGTTCGTAACACTAATCGATGCGCGATATGGTTGCACACATGGACAGCATTGTATGATATATGAGACCGAAACTCGCTTGGTGTATAATAAAGCTACAGTGGCCATGAAAAGTGAACGTTGACCGACACGCGCCTAGTGGTCATTTCAGTTGAGATTTCAATAGAATATGTACTGTATAAAACAGATAGTCTTCGGACTTTTAAATTATTCGAAATAATATTTCCCATTGGCGATTGGTTAAACATTTTTTCTCACATGTGCGACGTACCTATGCAACAGTCAAATGATTTACTATACGCTGAGTATGATATTTTAATATCATTATTATATTGTGTTTTGTGAGCCTATTAGTAGATTGCCACCCATTTCCTGAACACCTCTTCCAGTTGATGTTTGTGAACTTCCCAAACGCAAAACTGTTCAGGACAGCGACAACAAGATGTACTGAATATTATGATCAGCTTTATTTAAGTTTGAATCTTAACAGAACAACATTTTTTCATTGTATTTTTGAAATCGTAAAAGTTAAGCATAGTAGGTATTATGTCTGTGATTTTTGTGTCCCATTCACTTTTATTGTAATTTTACATTTTAAAGTGCACAAAAATAAATTATTGAGGAAATTAATTTTACGGACTATGTTCTAATAGAGATTATACTTTGGTATTCATTTTAAAATACACTGTGATTTTTGAAATCAATTCAGGTGATAGAAGAAAATTGATTCAGAGTAAATTATTAAAATCTATACTAAAACCTATCCCTGTCTGAACTTTTTTACCTTGTACACTTTAAATAAAATTAAACATAATACTAGAATAACACCACGAAGGAAAATATTAAACCATATTGCAGGTTGACAGCTATTAATCACATAACATACAAGTATTATAATGACTGCTGTAGTATACAAATACTACATTTTTATCCTTTTATGTTGTTCAAAAACTTGTTTTTCCAATCAATTATAATTAATTAAAAACACATTATGAATTTGAAAACGTTTAATTAAATTACTTTTTATAAGAGGATAATTTATATTTTCTTGTATAAGTTATTATTGTTATATAATTAAAGTGAATGTCAATCATGCTTCGTATGGCAAAAACATGCTGGCATAAAACGAGGTGTATATATACACACACACACACACACACACACACACACACGCATTATGTACATATAAAAATATTAAATTTGATACTAACGAAATAAAATTGGAATGAGCTGCAGCAATCCTTCGATTAATCAAACTGTTTAGTAATTATATAGTCTATACCCCCGCAGTACCGGGTCGGCCGTGGCGTAAAACGACCACACAAAAACTGATAAAACGTCTTTCAGCTGAAAAGAGAAAATTAACTTTTGGGCGGTTTTCCCGGATGACAACCCCTCGGGTAGGGGTTTTGATAAATTGTCGGTTCGTATCGTTTATACCCTCCGATGGTTATGATTCCTGCACGTCTGTGTGTTCGTATTGAAACGATTACATTTACAATATTCCGAGGTCAATATTGCGTGTGCAACTCTGTCAGTGTATTTATATTATTATGCAGCCCCATATATATACCGACTATATACGACTCCTCTTGTCACTCTGACTGAAGTAGTTTTAACACGTGAGTGATAAATCACCGTGCCTTATCGCCATGATAATAAGACGAGGTGGGGAAAATAACAAACAACGATAACGAACAAAAAACATAAAAATTAATGGTATTCATATTATGTAAGATATGTAGGTAGTTATGTATAAGACATAAAAATTATGAATAAATATTTTCCAGGTAAAAATCGTGTATTGTAATAATAATAAACATGACGATCGATCGAATTTATTTTTAACTTAAAATTTCTCTATGACCCATTAATTTCATTACTGAGAAACCAAGTTGAGATTAATATTTCAAAAGCTGGTAATCAAAATTTGTATTCTCTTGAATAGTGTACATTTTTAATTGTTTAATTAAAAAAAAAATAACAACAAAATTGTGTTTTCATTAGGAAGTGGCTATAAAGTTTAGATGAGCGGAGTGGTGTTGCACAGGACCACCCTACAATATGTGTTTGACCACTTCTCCGCTTGTCTATATTTTAAATACTTATAACTAATACCTATTCTGTTGCTAGTATGGAAATCGGTAATTATACATCAAAATCTTGGCAAAAATATTCTACTTTGGATCATAATATTTATGTTTTTATTTGAAACATAATCAAATCTTAAGAAATGATAACGATAACAAGTAGTAATTAAAATATATAAATATATTTTTTTTTTCAAAATCATTGATAATTATAGAAATATTTAAAATAAATTTTATTTTTAATAAAATTATAACATTAATAGGTACTTCATGAAATTATATGAGTGTTTATTGATAAAGGAACTACCCCGTAGTGTATATTGTTATAATCATAGACCATAGTATATCACTTTTATTGTTATTATTTATTTTATATTGTAGTAATTTTGTTATTGTATTGTGACCTTTACGGGATGAGAATTGTAACTTTTGAAATGTATGTTTCGCATATTTTTTTTTGTGAAAACTTTATGGTACTTTATTTAGACTAAAAAGTCGGATTATGTTACACGAAGACACTATACAGATAATCAGGAATGAAGTTTTAGTAATGTCAAAGTAAATAAAAAAGTTATTACTTTGTGTTCCAAGAGAAGGCAATTGTAATGTATATGTGTAACATATGTTCTATGTATACATATATCTAACCACCAATGTCAGCAATCAGTAATTTTCAGTAATGACTAGTTATTATTGACAATAGCTGATTTGGTTAGATAATGTTGACATTGAATAGACATTATACCAATATTACGTAATATACGTAAATTGACTAAAATTGGCAGTTGACAATATTTAATAGAATAATAGTATGTACTTAAATCGACAAGAGAAAATGGTATCGAAAATATCTTACAAATTATATTATTATATTCATTATTATTATTGTATTTAATATTAATACTATTTTTGTAAAAAAATAATTATTTAATTTGTTGGTATAAAGGAGACTGGCTAGGTACTTTAAATCCGGCAGTACTGTTTTTTGACAAATTTAATCATTTTTATCAACAATTTAAGAAAATAAAACTTTATCTTTAAAATATCTATAAATATAATTATATACTTAATCTTGTTCATTTAAATATTTCAAACATTTAATTGTTTATACACAAATCGCTAGTTTAAGTAATATTTTTTTTGTTTCAAGGATAAGTATTATACTTCTAATATCTATTATCGATAAAATTATAACTTTCAATTGTTTACAAATGAAGTATGTGGTTTCATGCTAAACTTTTTTTTTTAAATTTCTTGTAAAATACTTACGAATATTGTATAATTTTTCAAACTAAATAATGATCTTAATGTACAAACAATGTCCAATTGAAATTTAAAAATTTTTACTGCTTCAAAAGCTGGTGACATACACAAAAAAAAAACACACACACACACACATATTGTAAAACCAAGAAACTTAAATATTACTATTATAATTTTATGACAATGAATGTTACATTGTAGTTATGATTAAATTTCATAAAAAAGTAATAATCATTTGTCAAGAAATATTATAATTTACATTGCGAAACAAATATTGATTTTTTTTTATAAACGATGAAAAACAGTTTTGAAATAAAATAATTCATAGATTGTATTATTAAATTTATGAAGAATTGGTATCATATTATACCTTGAATATTGTGCGCAAAAGAAAAATTACATTACATTATTTCTTAAATTTTCCCGAGATTGTAAATTAGTTTTAAGTTTTTTTTTTTTATCAAATGCCAGTAAAACATTTCTAGTATTTTATGTGCATTTGTTAATTTTTTTTCTTTCTGTACTTATTCAATTTTCTTGATTTTAATACTTTGTATATGAGAGTGAATTCGTGATGTATATTATGTTTAATATAACAACGATTACTTAAAATTCAAATAGCTTTTACAGTCGTTATTGAATAGACAAATGAATAAGCCGTTAATAAAAAGTCTGATTAAATAATAGTAAAGCGAATTGTCACATACAACTCCAAGACATATAATCTGAGTGTATAATAAATAAAACATTACACTATACCAACAAAGACTCTTCAATAGCCGATATCATGATAGGCAAGAGGATCATTCTGGTCTCGGCAGTCGAGGTTGGGCACAGTATCGATAAATTAATAAAATGTGAAATATTATGTCTCTGTGGTTAATTGTTAGACATATATCATATTATTGTAGTGACACAGGCGATACACTTGGGCATGCTAATTGGCTAATATTATCCGTCCAACAGGAAAGAGTGAAATCAATAAACCAATAATATTTTTATACATCACACATAATATTATTATGTGAATACTTTTGTCATAACCAGAATGATAAGTCACAAGCGACTTGTTTTATTCGGTTAGTCGAACGAAGAGTAAAAAAACAACCCACTCAGACTCGTCCGGTGCCTCGAAGGCTCGACTTCTCCTTGCTCCCTCTAAACGATAGCACGTGGGGTGCCGAATCGGTATCAGAGGATGCAACGGGATATCGTATACGTATTATGCAATCCGGAACGGTTTCATACTATTATGCAGAAGTATTGTAGTATTGTAACCAATTATTTTTGATTTTGAATATTCATAGAGGAGGTTAAAACAAAAATTGTTTCATATAATATATTACTTTTTTTCATGTGTATTTTGTTCTTTTTTGTAGATTAGATTTAATGTGATGAACAAAACGTGTCAATAATTTTATAAATCCTACATAAACAACATTACCTAGTTAATTACTTTATTATTTTCTACGTTGAGTGTTGTATGTAATTTTAAGTATTTGAATACTGCGTTCTAAGTATAAATATTCATAAATGTATTACTCAGTACGTATGTGTAAATAATAAATAACTTGCAAAACGCGGTATATTCGGTGCACACAATCTTTTCTCAATATTAAACACTTGAGTTGTGACAGCTTTCCATCGAGTGCGTGTAAAATTCTTTGATGGAAATTACGATCAGGAGCTAATCCATGCAATTTAATACTCAATATATTGTAACGAGATACAATAGTTACAAGCTACTGTTTAAGAACACATTTAAATACTTCAAGCTACAAGTTTCGTATTCCAGTTAAACAAAATATAGGTACAAGTATTGTCTGTTATGAAGAAATATAAATGTTTTGTACAAATCAATTGGCATTGGTGCACACCTACGTTCGAATAGTTTATTAATACAATACAGGTTCCTTGAATCCATAGCTGTTGTCATATATTGTTGGTGATAATTAATTTTTGGGTTGTATAGTGAGGTGAAGTCAGTATTCTTATAAGAATTAGATACTAATCTAATGATTTTATTTACATGTGTGTCGTATAATTGTTAAGTAAATATCCTATTTGTAAATAATTCCAAAATTGCAAAAATATTATATTTTAAAAATACAATTAGAAAACGTATCTTATACATACATCTAGCTATAAATTGCAACGCTACAAAAATAAATTACAAATGTAATAAAGGTCGAGTTCTACATATGAATTAATTGTGAAATGTTTGAACTCCTTATAATAAACAGTAATAATAAAATATGGTGTACCTACCATCCTTTGGCGTTGTATTACTTAAACCGTTTTATGAAATTATATATAAGTGCGGGCTTTGACGTAATATTTCACCCAATCATACAATTTCAGTTCTATCGGTTTTCAATTGATTATTTTTTTATACCTAACGATAATATTTTATAATATAGTTCATTAACATCGACATAAATGTGTTTTTCCAATAACCATATAAACACCTAACCATATACAGTTTACAAAATTAATTTAGATGATAAAGGTATTTTAGTTAGGCATATTTTTTGAAGGATTGGCTTATGTTATATGGACGCATTGTTCTATATTCTAATGTAACATTATAATATTATATTTTATAACTTATAACTTATTACTTATCTAATACTTGCAAGAGTCGTATCTTGAATCGGTATCTACAGTACTGATACGCTATCCTTTATTACTACAGCTTTCTGTCCAGATATTATTTTAACCTTCTCTATATCCAGTTTAATTTATTCATTTTATATATTTTCCATGTTGTTGCGTTGGTGTCATAGACTGGATTAGGTTAGGTACCACATCAAATAGAATAATAATATACTATGATACGAGTTTATATATTTTCGAATTTTGGGTAACGTATTTTGTATAAAAATATTGTAATTTTGTAAGAGTTGAAGATACTATTCTTAGGTAACATTTGAGTAGGTACACAATATACCTACATATAATTGTAATCAATAACTGTTCAGTCAGGTCCGCTTCAGTCAAATTGTTTATTATCACTTTGACTATCAGCATCACACTTACATCATTCACGATTGAGTGATATTATAAGATTATTTATCATATTTTCTAAGACGTTTTTTTCTTGTAATTTAAATTTGTAAAAAAAAAAATGGAATAGAAATTATGAAAAATTATTAATCTACAGAAGGTATATCTTAAAATGTTGATGCCTGATGAAATATCATAAGAAACATTTCAAGATATACCTTCTGTAGATTAAACAAATTATTTACCATATGTAGTTTACTATGCGTAGACTCAGTTTCGTTAAACTGCAGGGTGATAACTGCAGATGCCTATTGCCTATAATCATTAATATGAAATGGAATCACAGTTGAAGATAAAACAAATTAATTTATGTTGTGGATGATAAAAGAGTCTATTTAATTTACTAATTGAATACTATTTGAATTAAAAACCCTGATCGAGTATAATGTGTACTGCTGTTAACATCGTATATAATGTATAATGTATATTTTAGGCAGTATAATAAAATATGATTGCATGTATTTTATGTGTTACGTTTAGTTAAAAGTACCTGAAATAGTATGTAACGAAGAGAATTTCTAAAAATATTTTCTCTCTTAAATTTCATACAAAATTCTTCGAATAAATAAAAAATTTCACTCTTTTAAAATGTACCTACTATAATATTGATATTGTACCTACAATATTTTACGAAATATATTTTTTTTCGTTGGAATTCTCGAATTGTTTACAATAGGTAATTTATAAATGATGTATACAATATTATATACTTTTGATATTAATATATATTATGATGGCTACATTATGGCACTCAACTAACCCGGCTCGCAGGATGTAAAAATGAGATGATTCATTGTTCATTGGATTGTATATTGGACAACATGTAATATACATTTTTATTTTTGTCCTTTGTAATTTAATTTTTGACATTTCCTATTGTAGCGCTACGGAGAATAATGTCGGGACACGGACAGAGAGAATAATGATCAAAACGAAATAAGTATTAACCGTACCGTTACGCATTTCTTACTTAAAAATCGGATATTACATTATACAATGCTAGATACCAGAATAATTTTACGTTGTTCATTGGTATGATTAATTACCGATACGAACCTAATATTACATATTATCTAATTTAAAAACACATCGTGACCTCAACATTTAAGATTTTCGAGTACTATACTGTGATGTGGAAACATGAACAGTAAAAGAGTGCACTGATACAACTGTGAGAATACAAAATAGCATTTTATATGTTCACATAGTGTGTGAAGTTTCGTGAAACATCATTCATATACATATTCAAGTTTATACATAGGTACACATTTTACGTTGTATAATAGAAGTGTGTATATGAAAATATAATATGGTATATAAGCTCAAGGCAAAGGTCATTAAATTCGTCATTAATTATTACCATAATTCGCACACGATAATGTTATTACGATCTATACATAGACGAGTGTTTAAAACGATAATAATTAATTTAGTGAATTTTCTTACATCACTCAATTTTACAACAAATATTATGTGAATGTATTTATAGACATTGTTTTTATTAATAATTATATCTGTATAATAGACGTCATGTAGGTAGAAAATTCGTTTATACCTCACATAAATTCGTTATTGTAGAAACATAAAGTCGTCATATTATACCAATTACATAGGTACTTACGTAGTTTTCTTGACATCAAAATATTTGAATACAATAATACCACCACAGTAAAAAACAATTTTATATGATTATTATTATTATTATTATTGTTTTACATTTATCATGGAAATCATAAATCATCTCCTTCGAAAGTGGCGCTCGGTTTGCTGTGGTGTTTATATTACGTTTTTTGAACTTTAAACGGTCATAAAGATCGTTCATTCTAAAATTTATTTATATATATGTGTATACTGTATTATAGTTAGAAAAAAATAATACGATTAACCTTGCACAAAATTGAAGCTTAATTTATTACGGGGATTAACATTGTGTTTCAAACTTAAAGAGGCTTAAAATAAAATAAAAACCAGATTTTAATTTGCAGTATAAATTGGTCATTCAGTCGAATAGAAATAATCAACAAAATTAATAATCATTGAGATTATTTTATTATTTTGTTTTGTAATTTATAACGTTGTGCACTATTGTAATTTTTTCTACGGATAAAATAATATTATGTTCTGTTTATGTCCCGTTAGTTGTAATTGGTTGTTTATGAATTTGACAAACCATAATGTATTATTTTTTTGTTTTGTTTTTCATATTTTGTTTACTATGTTATATTTTATCTACTATGTCAATTGGAAGAGTTACAAGAAATAATTCAATACTGCTAATTATACTACAATTATTATGTTATCATATTGTCAATTTTGGTTTTCAACTTCCATGAAAATGTACACAGTATTATTTATTAAATGTATGAGTTTATTTGATCGCATTAAAAAATACATTAAAGTATTGTGTATCGTCGTAATATTATATTATGTTTAGTTAAAATCAATTCAGTAAAGTTTATGAAAGTATTGTAAATACTATTAATTATTATGCGGTACCTACAAATAAGTAAATAAAAAGGGACATGTTCTTCTTGCTTAATAAATAATCAATGTATGCACTTGTTATTTTATTAAAACAATTATCTTTTATAAAATTAGCATAGATAGATAAATACTTTCTAGCGCCTAGCTGCAATGTAATACCAGGAAGGCAACTACGAACAAAAATATATTATAATTATAATTTTCACACCATCATAGTAGTTCATTAATGTCTATTTTTGTGTTTAAATAAATTAGTACCATTTAGAAAATAGGTCAGTAATTTTTTTAGATTATTGTTAAGTGTAAAAATTATTTATAGTAACACACGTGTGAGACTTTGCTAATTGTTAATTTAAGCAAGTGAGTCTATGTCAGTTGTTAGTTGTAAATGCTAGAGACCTATTGAATGTATTATAATATTTTTAGTTAATTAGAGTTTTAATAGACGTTTTTTTTCATTATTTGGATTGAAAAGGTTTTATAATTTGTTTTCTTATAAAAAAAATTTATAAAAAAGCATTCATTACTGGTTAATGAATTTCGAAAATAATAATGGAATACTGCCACTAAAAATAATTAAAAGTTTTACTGAATGAGACGCTATGATTAAAACCTTTGTAGGAAGGTTTAATTTTTCCCCACAGCATAACTTATCCTTACACGAGTATTATAGAACTACGAAGATGCATGTATTGCTTTGTTACAAATATATTGTAATAATATTGGTATACCTTAAGCATGACATCCTTATTTAAGACAACGTACTAAACTTACTGTGTCAACTGTGCCTGATTATTTTAAATGAAAATACTTTTAACGTTTTTTTTTTATACTTATGATAATAAAGAGCCATAATTGTATTATATTTGATTGCAAGGTAAAAATAACATAAATTAACCGTTGAGAATTAAATTTCTGCATATAATGTGATATTGAAATACGTCGTACTATTAGTTTCTTCTATTGAGTTATTTTTATTTCATTCGTATACAATTTAGTATAGGTGTAGTATAAAAATTTAAATAAAAAACATATATATAATTAATTATATGAGTGAAATATATAAAAAATATAATTTACATGTGCTAAAAATAATAGGTATAATGAACAATAATTTTAACTGTTTTCACTTAGAATATTTTTTATTTTCAACATATTCGTTTATCTATTTTTGAAATTATACACGAAAAAGTCGTATTTTTGGTAATTTATAAACACATGTATCATATACGAGTATATAAATTACAATTTTGACGGAATTCAATTAATCTTCGCTATAATTGTATCAAAGAGATGGTCAGATTTTTATTTCACAGTTAAGCTTATTGTTCATTATATTATTTTTAAGCATATTTATTTTTATGCAATTAAACATTAAATAAGTATTGTTAATATTTTTCATATGCTTTTATTTTGATCTGTTTACTATATACTATATAGAATATTTTACATATTATAAGAAAAAAAAATAAGTAGATATAATTATAAATAATTTGAGTACAAACACAACCATTCATAAGAATAATAAATAAAATCAATTCAAATGTATTCAATACTTGAGTTGAAAAAATAGAAGGGGAACGCAAGCAAAAAATGGGCATATCTGAAGATTTAAATATTTATTGATTTATTTATATAATAAATTAGACTGTAGGCTAAGTAAAAGAACAGGTGCTGCACACAACCAAACATTTCCCTACCTACCTAGAAAAAAAAATATATCATTAATTATTAATATTTTAATAATTCAAATTTGTGAGATAGGTGTACAATATATCAATATATACATATCAACGTGTCGACGTCACGGCATGGACATGTTTCTACCTTACAATTAATTATTACTACCTTACACGCCACGCTGTATGCGATTTTCAATTTCACCCTACCTTTTACAAGGCAATGATGCATTAGGTATCTCAAATATATATATTTTTTGAAACTTAATTAAAGGCATTTAAATTTAAAAAAATTACCATCGCATTATTATGCTGAAAAAAATTGTATAACGATGGCCATATAGGTCTAAAAAAATGACTTAAAATTGAATCACGTTGGTTCAAACTTCTCGGCCACACTTCCGTGACATACATCTGAAACATTCATTAGTAATTTTATAGAACCCAACAAATCCAATTTAACTAATTTAATGTGATATTACCCAGGAACTCTGGAGTTTTTCACTTGTTCCACACACAGTTTATGCACGATTTTAAACCTATAGGGCCTTCACAGACATTCATTCTCGTGCGCGCGCGCGCGCGCGCGTGTGTGTGTGTGTGTGTGTGTGTGTACATTCCCTATTATTTCATATTTGACGAAGTTTTTGGTGTAATTGACGGTTACTTGGGTATCCACATGCTAAAAGTCCGTTGTATCCTGCTCACCCATCGGCGCGTTTAATTACGTACTTCATTTTTTACGAAATCGTGTTATGTAGTTTGGTTGTTTTCAGTTTCGACTGTGCAATATCAATCACGTTACGATCATTTGATAATTATTGGTAATAATTACGTAGGGTATATAGTGCAGATGGATCATTATATTTACGGTGCATCGCATACACCATACACAGCATTCGTCCAATTTACGTTATACCACACACTACATAATATCATTATGATATTTTTCTATGTAATTTGTATTTCTTATTTTTTTCATAAGTGGTACAGAACAATAAATATATTATTATCATCAACTGTTAATCAATTGATTTACTGTAGATCGCATACACTATATTATAGTATTCGTACAATTCAAGATAGACCGTATACTACCGTGCTACATAATATTATGATAGCTTAGCTTTTCTACTGTACATATTATGTTCTTAATTTATTTATTATTTAAATTGTTCTACTTCATTTTAAGGTATTATTTTTGTTTTCACTTAAATTATATTTAAGTAATTGTTTTAGTGTTCACAATGTTTGCATTATGCACAAATGGGCAATATTATATTCATTTTAATTTCGTGTTTTATGACTGATTTCCACGCTAACACAGTACTAAGAAAAACATATTTAGTCTTAGATTCCTAATTACATTTTTATATTCACTTTTTTTTTTTACACTCACGGTTGCATGGTTAAAAATTACTATAACAAATAATCATAAGCCAAGTGTATTTTTATTTTATTTTTGGTATTAATTACAAACATTAGTGCTATAATATGAAACTTTTGAAGCACTTAACTTTTCCCCTCCAAAAAGAAAAATATAACATTATATATATATCATTTTTAATACAAAAGCTTCTTCACTAACACTTAGGACCTAAATCTAATTTAATGTAAATATATAACTTGTAATACTCTACTTGTTAATTAAGTCAAATAATTAGCGTGCAAATTTTGTTTTAAGTGGCTATCAAATACTTCTTCCACACAACTTATATTAAAAGCATTATAAGTAGATTTGTTTGAATTTTTGAAGTATACATTAACTGGCTTTAACTGCCAAATGTACTGGAATATATTTGTTACACCGGAGAGAGAATAATTATAGAAATGTTACGAAAATGAAATTGTATTTATCAAAGTTTTTCTTCGTTATATTTAAATAAATACATTTTGATTACGATTAACAATGCCTCCCCTACTCTTAAAAGTAAATTTGTTTGATTAAAATATATTTTGATTTTGTTTTTTTTTTTACTTCCTTTTTCCACACATGAAGCCTTTTGTTACTTTAAGAACAACGCGTATGATGCCACTAGTCACAAAAACCTAGATTTATTTGATAAAACAATCATATACAAGTATCTAAATAAACCAAAATATTCGTCTTTTACACCATTTTTTTCCCATGGCCAAGATCAAATATTTTTATTTGTCTTATATAAAATATTATGTTTCTAATGAGATAGATTTTCAAGTATTTTTTCTCTTAAAATTTTACTTGGATGTTAGCATGGATACAGAGAATAATGTAACGGACAACCAGTGCACAACGAAAAAAACAATTTTTTTATTTCATTTCTATTATTATGTTAAGGATTTGTAGTCTAAGTAGAGGGATGATTTAATTAAATGGCAATATGTATACTCAATATACGAGTTTAAATAATGTTAAAGTATAATTGATAATTTTTCTCATTCACTTTCATTGAATTAAATCAATAAATTACAAAGTACGTGGATATAATTTAGGGTTAATGACAAAATCAATGGATGATTTATGCACAACAGCATTATAGGTTCGTACGATATCACTATTTGTGTTGTATTATAATAATCCTATACATTAAGGTAATAAGTTATCATCACTGATTATTATAATCGATATAATGTTATGTTTTATTTTTTTCAGATTAATAGTACGGGTTTCATAAAGTTTGGAGGGGAATACTTTATCGATACACTTACGATGTACATCAGGTAATTAAAATATAATTTCATTCAAAATATTATTGTTTACATATTTTGTAATATATTTAAAAACAAAAATTTAATCCAACAATTGTCGAGATGTTGGTTTGACTAAAAAAATTAAGTTGTGGATGGCACAGGGCCTTAAGTTGTGTCGAAAAAAGAAAGTTTAAAGTTAAGTGAGACATTTAATTTCATTTAAACAAATGGTAGTGGATGAAAATCATATAAAGAAAAAAAACTGTTTAGCTGAGAGGAGTTGATGATAAAACGTCATCCGGAAAAAGATGCATAGTTGAGGTGAGGTTACTAATGGAAAAAAAAACCTTTGTTACTTTTTAAAAGCAAAAATAATTCTTTTGACTTATATATTCCATAACGTTTTGTTGTTTACTTGTAGAAATAATTTTTATACTGTAGATGCCATACACCTTATACTGTAACCTTAGTATAAAGCGTATGGTAGGTACTAATTTTTTTGATTACTGCCAGCTCATCTAATCATAATGCTATTATTAGATATTTAATAAGAAAATGTATTTCATAAAAACTAGTCGAATTGACAATTTCTCACACGGTTTCATAATTTACATACCTCTAGATACAAACAGTTTCCTCTTTAGCAGTGACACGAAAATTAGTAGGTACCTACCGAAAATGATAATGAACTGTTTTCAGTTATTATTTTATTTATTTAATTTAATTTCTTGGGCTTATCCATTTCTTAACTGTAGTATTGTTTTCACTTGAAAATCATTTGTATATATAGGTGCTAGTTTTTTATTTACCAGCCAAATAATTAAGCTAGCTATTTAATTCGTAAATTATTTTAATATGAACTATACATTATTCAGAATAAGATAGCCCAAGTTCGTGGACGAATACTGATTACTCAGCCACCCGCAGTTTTCATTGTATTTTTTGGTAATGTCATGAACAAATACTAGATAGCATAATGTATTATATTATAGTATTTACGAACATCACTTAAGAGAACTGCCAGTGACTCAGTATTCATCCTCTAATTTTGTCATTCTTATCCAGAATAGAGAATAGCCGAATTGAAAATTTCTCATACGGCTTCATCGTTTCTAATATACCTCTAGATACAAACAGTTTCCTCTTTAGCAGTGACACAAATAATAAGTAACGAAATGATAATAAACCAATTGCGTAGTTGTAATTTAAATTATTGTAAAATCAATTAAATACAGATGGGTATAAAGCCTTTATAATTTATCTCATATCTGTGGGAGAGAAAAAGTACCTATGTGATTACAATGTTATGAAATTGTACTGTATTTATTCCTGGGCAAAAAAAAAAATTCTGTTATTTTGATGTAAACGAAAATAATAGTTTCAGTATTTCGAAAATTTTTCCCTAAAATTTATCTTTTTCGGGTAGACTATATTATAATTAAGTGTAGCACTGGATTTTAAAATCTTCAAACTATTTGAATCAAAAATACACAAAAGCTATGATTTTATATTAAGGGTATGAGTAAATAACAAAATAAAATAAACTCAAATATTTTGAAATTAGAAATATTTAATTTTTGTGGATAAAAAATAATATTCTATAATTGCTTTTATTTTCATCTAAATGTCATTTATTTGAAATGTATGAAAATAATATTATTACCTAATATTGTTACTGGAACAGCTATAGTTATTTATAGTTTTAATCATTGATCTCAATACTTCAATGAACTCCGTTTACATAATGCAAATGTATATTATTTGTAGAAAACATAAAAACAGTATCAATAGAAATATCGATTAAAATGGAATAAATTATAATTCACAATTTAGATGGGATTTAAAATTTAATAGGAATTGACTTCTATATAATGATGAAAATTCATCAAAATTCAAATCAATAGAGTATGATAAATAAACTAAATAATGTTTTACTAGTAAAAACCATTTTATGACCTAACCATAGATTTTGTTTACAATGGTGTAACACCCCGATGTGAATGTTTTCAATACCAAAATGATGACAAAAATGTTTAATGAATTGTTCGGTTGGTTGATGGTTTATTAAATTGTACGCTTTTTAATATACAAATGCAAGCCTACCTACTGTTAATATTCATCTTGCATTATTCACGAAGTTACGACTGTATAATATAATATGCATATTCACACTGCATAGTTATATATATTTATATATATTTTATCATCTATACCTTTACTTGTGTGTTAACTCTCGAGTAAAGCGTGAAGCGCTAATAATTAAAAATAAATCTTTTGTTTTTTTTCTCTTGTGTTGATTAACTCGATAAGGAAATGCAAAGTAATAAAACTTCAGCAATTAAAATAATTCAAGGCTTGATTTTAATTTGTGTATGTACAAAAGAGATTCAAAAGCAGTCTCGTATAAAATACTTTTAAAAAAGTATTTAAATACTTATACTTGAATTTGCACAAAAAAGTTTTCAAAATACATTTATAATACTTTTATAAAAATTAATTCTACGAATAACTTAACGACATATGAATACAAGTGTAAGTATCTTTTTTTTAAACTTCTTACACCTAAATTTGGAATATATTTTGTGCATTAAAACTATACTAAGTAACTGAAACATAATAATATACTAAAATATGATTATTATTAAAATTGTAAAAAAATACAAAAATCGTGTTTTGTTATTAAACCATGGATGATAATTTTATAATATTATGTAGCATTATATGTAACACTTTAGTTAACGAATATGTGTAAGTTACATAACAATATATCCAATACGAATGCTCAAAAGGCACTAGATTAAAGGTACCTATTGTAAAATTAAAAAAAAAATTGTTTTGATAATTCATTAAAATTTACTATGGGTATTAGTATTGACAAAAAATAAACAATTTCACTTTTATTCATGAATAGCTTACTACCGTCTACCTACCTACGTTTATCAATTATTTTAAATAAAATATTCTTGTATAAAATATAATGATTGGGAGCATAATATCGTTATTTAATTAAAAAAGGTTTTTAATTAATGTAAGTGCAGTAACATTTTATACGTTTTTATTAAAATGTTTATGACGTTCAGGTTTTGATCGAAATAATAATTTCATATGCCCTTTATTTAAGAATTTCATATACAATAAATTATATATTTTTTTTTTTTATCCACTCTAATATTTGTGTTTGATTATACCACTGTGTTTGAATTGTACATTGTACAACTATATCGTTCCGTAGTATCCATCATTGCATACGTCACGTACAGGATATTTTGTATTAATAATATACATCCAACATTTTAATGCTTACCTTTAAAATACTTAGGCCCTAATATTTATTATCGTCTTACAATCATTAGAACACGCATTATTATATTATACATAATATTATAAAGATTTAAGGCTCAAGTCAAATCTGTCTTAAATACTGTACGAACCGTAATAATTGGATTATAAACGTTTTGTTGGCTTATTCATTTATTTTATAATACCTACAGGTATAAGACAAAATTAAATGTTGGGATTTACAATTTATTTGCAATAATTGTGAATTATTTACTTTTAAAACTGATTTCATGCATAACACTTAATGGGCGCACTACTCCATATACCTATACAGCTTTTTTCGCTAAATATCGTTATTTTCGTTAAATACATCATGCTACCATGAACATTGAACATAATACTCAATATATACTCGATAGTTAAATAATTTCACCTTTAATATTATATTATGATAAACAAGAGAGTTACTATTTACATTTTATACTTTAATTGATTGTATTGGTACCTTAAAATGGTTCTGATAATAATATAAGTACAAATAATGTTCCCTAGGTGCCTAGTACCTAACTATTCAAAATGATGATTTTATGCATACATTGTTAAAATAAAACTTTTGTCTATGGCATGAATAAAGAAAGAAACATTTTTTATTCTAATTTGAGCAACTAAAATAACCAAAATATTATGTAAATAATTAAAATTAAAATTAATTAAAGAACTCCGTCAAGGAATGATTGAAATAAATTGAAACGAATGGCTACGTCATTAAGTACTTAAAATTTAAATAAAATCGCATAGGTATTATGAATATATAGTTGATTCCTGCTTACGTTGTAAAATATGTTTTCAAAAGCTGTAAATCGGATCAGAATTGAGTTTAATAAAATGGAAATACTCGTATAATATAAGAATGAGTGATTTCAAGTCTCTCAACGATTACTCTGTCTGTTATCGATCCCATTACATTAAGTCCTCGGAGTGCACTTACGTAAACCGTTTTATTGCTATAAATGTTACGCCGAAAATAATAAGATGGAAAAGAATATAATATATTATTACTTTCAGTTTGACGCAGTTAATGTATCAAATCGTTTTCAAGTTCAATAGTTTATATTTTAATTCGATGCTTATTGTTTCCATTTTGACGTCGTTTATAGGTATTTTTCAAGTCATATAGTGGACATATGTGGTTTATTAATACTTAAATGTGTAATCTCGAAATAGACGTTGGAAATGTGTTCATATACTGCTCACAGTCACATTGGGACACACCTGAAATCTAGAACCTTTTTTTTTGTTTTGTTTTGTTTCTTTCGTTTCCCTTTTTTCGCTTCGTGCTATATTGCTCACTTTCTTTCAACAACAGTCCTCGCGACTACTGCACGTCTACACTTCTCTACCCGTCGCAGCTCACGGTTTTTTTTCTCTATATGTATTTATCCCTGGATCCTTTTACCCAACTGTCTATCTATATTCTTCGATCTTACCCCCTCGCCACTCTCTCAATCACTGCATATCACAGTTATCGCCTCGAACACCAATTTCACCATTCGCTCCCGCAGTTGTGCTACTACTACCATACAGCCGTTCAATTGCAGGTATATACGGGTACTCGTACTCAGCTGCAGCAGTCAACAATCGTTTACACGTTACGTTTTGTTTCTTATGTGAGGCTATTTTTTCTTCAATAAAAGTACTATACTACGTGTACGTTTTCGGTAACTACTCGACGTAGCCAACACGAGAAAACCTCTACCTGCTTCCCGCAAACCGCATCCGCTTGTCATCGGTGAGAAACGTTCTTATTTAGCAATGGGGCTGGGCGAATTCGAGTACGGGTGCGAAGGGAAACGTGGAAAAAATGTGTAATTTCTTACACAGGTGCCCTAAAGGCGGGGAATCTACCACTGTCACACACACACGCATATAAATATATAATATATATATATATATGTATACATCCTTCAAGCTGCTGTAGCTGACATGCGTTATAGTACTCTTTTCGTTGTGTTTGTGAGTGTAGTGCGTGCATTGTCCTCCGCGTTTTACCTCCAGTGCAATACCTAAATACGCCTCAGACGAATTATATAGTGACCGACCTCCACCGTTGCCCTTAAAATGTTTTTATTGTCGGGTATTACGTATTTCCCTCATGCCCCATCACCGTCTGATTCCAAACATTTGTGGCCCACTGGCGTTCTCTCATCTATCCTTTGCATATAAACACTCACACAAACACAAACTTCTTGCGTTCCGAAACACAGTATTGTAATGTTTCCGCCATCGGATCTCGTATTTTGTGGTAGTGACGATGGCGACGGCGGGCGAACAAACACGCGCACTGGGCTGCGGCCTGTGGTGGTGGAGCTTAAAATATGTTTACTACACCCCTCCCACCGACTCAGTCATCCGGTGTCAAACTTGTCCATCTGTCTACCTGATGGATTCTACATAAACTTACACAAACACATACACTCATACATACTGTCATATTGTTATTATTGTTATTATTTTATGTGATTTATTACGATATAAATGTTAACGACGTGTGTAGCATCAGTATTTCACTGCTTTCCGCAGGAGCGAGTTTTACCCTCGTCGGAACTCTGTCGTCGATCTCGAATCACCTATTACTATACAACTACCTAACACTTATTATTGTACCTACACTCTTTTTTGACGATATTCGAATCAAAACAATATATTCTTCGTGAAAGCGTCAAATATGTCTACGTTGTCGTCCACAATATTGTCTGTGTTCAATGCGCGTATACTAGACATTTCTAGGTTTCAAAATTATTGTGGTTTTTCACACATTAGTGCATACGTCATACCATTTTCCTTTATGTAATATAAGGATCACAACTAACGTGAAAATTACGCTTTCGAGCTCGTTATAATGCATGAGTTATATTCCTATACTGCAGAGACATATTATTATTAAATGCATGATATGCGTATTAATTTTGTATACAATATTGGCCAACCCATTCTTAAATCCAAATACGTAAATTTGATAAATTACCAAAATATTATACCTACGTTTAATTGTTTGAAAACCATTTATCATTGAGCTTTCTTTGTAACTTTTGGAAACATATTTTTAAACGCTCATTATTTGTATAATAAATACGAAAATGCTCGTAATACTTTATTGTACTTTTAATGGAATTTATATTGTCTACAACACCGTGCAGCCTTATAAAAGTTAAACGGGTCATTAGGTACTACAATTTAGTAGTATTGATTAGTGACTGATTCAGGCAAACTTCGTATATTGTATATTATAAAACTAATGATACTGAGGCGCGTTACAAGAATTATATTTCATATTTTTAATCAAACGAAAAATATTTCTTATGGATGGTGATGAAAAATGATTTGTCTCTATTAATTTATTTCAAATTAGTTCTTGGCAATAGTAATTAATTGTTATTTAGATTTTATTGTCTGATTACAATTTAAATTTAAATTTTAAAGTAGACCGAAATTACTTAACAGTTTTTTTTTTCATCTAAACAGTTCAAAACAAGTTACATTTTAGTTATTTTTATTTATAGAATTAACTTTATTTACAAGATTGAAAATTTGTACAATATTCTAATATTTGACTAGGAAATGTATGTACATAGAATAATTTCTTTATAAATAAGCTTCGTTTTTAAATCTGAAAACATTCTAGATCCATTAAATTACTATATTTTAGTATTGAAATATAATATATTATTTTATGTCAACTTGTATTTTATTAATACACTTAGACATACATTAGAGGATACATTTTTATTTCTTCATAGTGAATAAATAATATTTTTTTTATAATACTATTGAATCCAATATACAGCTCTTTGAGAAGTAAATAAACAAAATAATGATGAAATATTAAAAAACGGTATTTCTATAAATAACATGTGATAAATATAATGTATAGATTGAAAATATCAAGGGTGGTGGGGTTTAGAGTCGTATTATTGTACTATATTTCAAATGAGAAGTATTCAGGGAAAGAATATCGACAGTGAATATGGTACAATGTAGAATAATATACTATTCGCAATGAAACGCATTAAACTTTATATTATAGCATAATATTAAAATGAAACTTAGCTTCCGTGATTTATTTTTTATTTTTGTACATTTGCTGTTTGATATCCGTAAATTATGATGTATTTTTATTCAATAGGTACAAAAATCTAAATTAAGTAAAAACTGTTTTTAAAAAAAACATTTACCTGCTCATATGGATAGACGTTTTCAACAATAAATCAACTTTTATGATTATTTACGTACTACGTACGTTCTCGGATACAATTTAACAAACAATACAATATGACGTAGGGACCTAATTTTAATGGAAATGTATTTTTTTTTTGTGATATAGAAAGACCCTATACCTAGTCGATACAATACTTAATCATTACAGTGGTGTGTTTATGCTTCCCTCGATCGTTAAATATTAATTTTCAAACATTTCGGCTACAATATTAATAACTGTTTAATTAATAACGATTGTAATTTCTATTAACATCACGGCCAATGTCCAAAAGGGGAAATCAACAACCGTTTTAGCTAATCACCTTCTACACATTCAATGACACAACAATAACAACCACAACAGTAACAATAACAATAATAAAACAGAGAAAATTCTTTATTATTATATTACATCAGTCTCAACGAGCTACAAAAAAAAAAAAAACTTTTACTATAGAGAAATTCGTTTAACACAATTTGACAAATTTGGCTCTACTTTGATTAATTCACTTCTCAAAAATATTTCGCTAAATAGAAATAATGTCGATAGATGAAAGTTCGCATTGCACGGAAGTTTCACAGTGTAATTACAATAATAATTGCAGTAACGCAAGTCCGCATGGGTACTCTATATGGATGTGGGTATCCTATATCTCTGCCTCGTCGCGGTGTACCCATTACACCCACCTGCACCTCGACTATATTTCTTTTAATATATTATTATTGTGTAACACGATATGTGATAGTTGCATTGGAACAAACCGCATTTTATGCTCAAACACCTCGATGCGCACATCACGGGTGTGTAACTAAGGAACCGTATAATATCAAAACACACAATTTGACCTGGTTTTTTCTTGATACCGTCGTACGGCTTGTAGGTACCTATATACCAGCTACCGACATCACGTAGGTACCTATATAATATATATATATATATGTATAATAATATATTACGCAGTGTAATTCTGTAACGCACGCACAGACGAGAACGTCGGCGAAATATATATATATATATAAATATGCTCTCGGAGAGAAAATGGAAAATTTGAAAACGTAATAATAATAACAACAATATTATAATGTGCATTGTATACAGTTATATCAGCCGGTACCTAATGTGCAGTATTATTGTCTCCCTCGAACGTCGTTATTATATTATACGGGAATGTATCTATTATTCGCGACCGGTTTGGGGGGTGGGGAAAACTGTAGGTACGAATTATAATAATATCCTGCGACGACGTCGTGTAGTCGACGATATGCCTCGAGCCACACCGAATGCCACGCGCGTTTTCGGACACCGAGGGTGAATCGCGAATATTGTTATTACTATTATTATTATTATTATTATTATTATTATTATTATTATTATTATTATTATCGTCATCGTACGCGTGGACGTGACATTCGTGAACCCGAAGCCGGTGGATGCTGCGGTGGTGTCGGCTATTATTATTATTATTATCGGGCACTGTGTCTGATCATCTTTGATAGCGAATCGCGTTAATGAACGACCAGCCCTCGATATATTAATACTATTGTGCATAGTAATAATAATAATAATAATAATAATAATAATAATACCTGCGGCACCTATAATATTCGATGCGATAAATAACGTCCCCGGTCGCTCAGTCGGACTTTATATCTACCTTCCTTTTATTAGTTATTATAATAAATATACCCTCATTTTATTATAAAACTCAATATATATATATATAGGTATATACACATATACACACACATATATATTTATATGGAAATTGGTCGTGATATTATAAAGTTCACTCCAACGTAACCACGGTATTATATAGTAATTCTCACGCGTTATTTTGAAGGAGTCTCAATTATTGATTTTTCTCCCACATTCGTCGCCGTTTTGACCTTTAAATCTGGTCGAGCAAAGCTCTCATAATATATTACACACACTGTGAATGTCATCGGCCGACTGTGTACCATTGACACTACCAACACGTAAATATAAGCATACAATTATCTGATAATTATTATTACAGACGGATTGTGTGTGTGTGGTGTGGGATAACAAATTATTGATATAGCTGTATGTTCCACTAAAATATTGCCAGCTAGTTCTCGTTTCTAAAAAGTGTAGTATCACGTCTAACCCTATACCACCCTCTTGTTATAATTTTCATTTGATAGTAGATAAAAATAAATATTTTTAAAAATATTTTTTTTTAAACAAAAACACTCGAACAAGATATACTGCGGAGGGAGAATGGAGATAATGTCTTAATTAATATTTTTATTAAAATTATTGCAAAACTATAATAGTATTTTAAAAACCGTCACGAGTTTGAAAATTAGTTAAAACATTATTCACTTCAAAATATCACAGAGAAAATCGAATCATATAATATGATACTCGTAAAAGTACCATGCCTAGATTATAATTTATAATCTAAACTTTAAATCAATGCCCCACGAAATTGCCTGAACTTTTTAACTACTTAACCTACAAAATTATTAACTGTAGAAATTATATAATGGTTAAAATGATATATTAATGTCACCTTACTTATTTCCCTAGAAAACCTTAATATGGCTAAGTAGAAATTTTAAAATGTGTTATTATAATAATCTGGAAAATTCATAATAGCCAAATAACGCGTAAAATAAGCATTAATAAAATATACTATAATATTATAAGAGGTACTCACGCAAATTTGCAAGTAATTTCAATGACAAACATTTTTAATACGAAATCGTACCAACATGAAACAATTACCATCTCGCTGATCAATAAACGAATATATTTTGTATTGTCCTATAAATGTATAAAAATAACAGATTCATGTCCCTAAAGGCAATTCTGTAGCCTCAACTGAAAATCCAATCGGATAACCGTATTATAATATAGTATAATATCGTTGTTGTCACTGTATAATGAATTGTATTTGTATAATCACAGTAGTAAAATATACGATGGTATTATGCGACTTCCTTGGCTATCGCGTATTGTGAATCTGAGTAAAACAATAGACGCAGACGCTTGTTGTAATCAAATCTTAGTTATTTTTATCTAAAATATATTTTTCGATGTATAACACTAAATAGTGTATTGATGACGACTATTGTTTGTTAAAATTAAAAAAATTACCTACACTTTGCTTATATATATTATATAGTACACAGTACACACGCTGAACAATACGTCATGCAATATATATTATGTTCATTAAATTATTGTTGTAGACTATATTATGAATGCAATATTCTATATAGGCACAATGCCATACGTATGCGATATGAATAATGGGCATTGGAGCTACTAAATTCATCTTTGCAACCAACATAATATTATTAATTGGGTTATCAACGAAAAGGTCTACTACAGTGTAGTAAAATCAATTTAATGATCATCTTTTGCGTTCGAATTGAAAAATACTCAACGAAAACGTAAATATTGTTAACTAGACATCATAATATTAAACCAGTACTGATCAAAATATTTGTATTTTTTTTTAAGTACATACAAATAATTAAATTTCCTCGGGATGAATAAGACGAAAACAAAATGTTCAACACTTCGTTAGTTTGAAAATAGTGAACGATTTTAAAGACTTAGATCCTAGCTGATGTCAAGAGCTGTTAAAGCACACGTCATAGAGATCGCCTAAGCGATTAAAATACCATATTGGTTTTTTCGAGGGTACTTAATTTTCCAAATACTCGAAAACAGCTGACGATAAAATACAGTGAAATAAAAATCTATCCATGCATGTGACGCCATTCGTGTAGTAACTACCGTCCAATAATACATAACATGTGAAACCAGACTTATTTTTTTTTCAATATTTCACCCTCGCCACCGTGGATGTATATAATAATAATAATTTATCGGCCATTTCGAGTAGGTTTGTACTTTAGTGTCTATATACCTACTGTATAATAAAGGTATAGGTGCACCAGTTCTATTTCATTTTATATCAATAAATTATTTAAACGAATAAACTGCAGGGGTACACAACAAAACTCCAATTTGGATAGCTGCTCTTCTCGTCCCCCGGTGAATAGTGGTAATTTGTTTTAAATGGTAAATATTGATTCAAAACTGTGGCAGTTGCCCATTATAGACAATGTATATTTTATTTTATTTTGTCCAAAATACCAGTATGACGATTCGGAGTTAATAAAATACCAGCAGTATTTTGCATAAATAAAAAAAAATAATAACAATTTCGCCTTTGCTTTGATGGCCGTTTTTGGATCCAATTAAATGTGTTAATATAATATACGTTTGAACTAAACCTAATTATTATTAAGAAGCAATCATTTTTAAAATGTATTTTAATTATTTTTTAATTATTCAAGACAAAGTTATCACATATTTTGCAAGAGTGTGCTCGAAAATAATTTTTGGTGATGTCAAAATATTCAAAGTTGATTACAATTTCATATAAAAATATCTTGTAGTAGCAAATACAGAAATGTACAGTTGAGTTAATTAATAAACTTGAGAGAGAAGAGAAAAGGTTTATATTCATAAACTGTTTTAAGCAAATAATGACTTGTTCATAATTAATATGAAAAGTTATTTGTTCATATTATAATGCTATATGTGGGTTGTCTTGTTAAATATACTAATATGATTGTAACAGTAATCAAAATTAACTTTGCCAGTGATTAAAATCATGGCCAGTTGAACATGTTTAAAAAAAATAATATGTAAGGTGCACAGCCCGGGTAAGAAAAAAAAGTAGTGACCCGGTGAGTTATCGATATAAACTAAAAGTATAGTATGTGGATAAATCCCGAGAACCATTAATCGGTCCCGCTAGACAACTTTTAACCGTAATATTCTCAAATGGAAAAACTATAAAAGATAACATTCACGTCATGTCGAAAACTACTAACCTACCATGAAAATAAGAAATTTGCCACAAGTTGTTTTTTAAATTAACTATTATGTGTTTAGTAAACGGACAGTACATTTTATTGGCTGCTATTTTATATTACCTATTTTTTCCTTATCTCTAGAAAATTTCAAAAATGTATAGGTTTATTTTCAATTGACCTACACCGTATTAGTATGCAATATTATGTCTAAAGATAAAACTTTAATTATTTAAAATCTAAACTGTGGCTATTTATTCGCTGCTTATAATACCTATTGTATCTATGAGATTTTATATCAAACGTGTTAGTTTTAAAATAAATAATGTAGCAACATATGATCAATATTATATTATCTCTAACTACCTATGCACATATAGAATATATTAAAACCGTTTTGTAGTCTCGAATCGCTCAATCAGGACCCCGACTCTATCTACGAAACCATCAAATTCGATGTCACTGCCAATTCACACAACAAACTTTAATATTTATCTCTGATCATTATGTCATTTATGTGATGTGATATGTGTATTTGTTGACGGTGTATCGCATGTAATCCATATCCAAACAAATATCTATAAATCACTACCAATCGCCACTTCTACCAAAGCTAATTTCAAATTTAAATTTAAATAATAATGTTCGAGTCACATTTTGTTATAAGTCTGAACTACTTTTTGTTTCACGCAAGCAAGGCCAATTTAAATTTGTAATAATATCATTGCATAGTAGTAATAATAATCATCATTGTAATTGTAATGTTTTTATTATTATAATTATTGTTATTATTCTTTTTTTTCAATTATTTCACTCTTTGGCTCATTCATTATAATATATTTGAGGAACTGCATTTTGAAAATCAAGGATTACAAAAACCACTTTGTCTTACAATATATCGATCCAGAACACGTTGAAGAGCTTTGACGCACTCGAAAAATGGTAGTGAGAGAGAGGGGGGTAGAGAGAGAGGGAGATGTAAAAAAAATTATACATAGCATACAACCCTTTCAACCACAGTTGAGGTCTCGTAGTAGCTGTTTCATCGCCATGGCCCCAGCTTTTGTTCTAAAGAATTTTTTCACTCTGTTTTTACCCCTTAACCCCTTTTTCTTGACGTGTAGATAGTGTTTTTTTTGCTCGTCAATATGTATGGGGATGTATGAAAAAAAAATAAAAAAAAAAATAAAATTCGCTACGTTTTCATTTTTTCTTGTTTCTATCCGAAACCCGTTAATCGGGTCTATTTATCAAGGGTTGGTAATTATTGAATAACTCGCATAAGCTTACCGACAATAAGTTACCAATTTCGTGAAAAATATTGCCAGTTATTTTACGAGTGTATAAAAAGCGTGATTCGTTTAGCAGGTGATTGCTGTCGAATCACTGTTAAAAGTATATATAAAAAAAATAACACCAACATAAAAACAATAAAATTGCTTATAAAATAATGATCAACATTTTTTTATTACCCGTGGAATCATAAAATATATAATATTATAATAAACACAATATTATCTTAGTTTCCGTGTGCCAGAGATGTCAGCCATATAAATCAATTGGTTTTCAATACTTCGTGTTTTTATGTTTCGGAAAACACTTTTCGAGATGTTAAAATTGTGCCAAAACATTTATAAATAATAGATTGAATATCTGTAAAAAAAAAAAGATTTTTATGATTTTGTCGACTTTTCGGGACTTTTTTGAAGATAATAAACAGTCGATATTTATTTTTTCTTCACCCGAACGAGAACAAGCTTTGAACAGTTGAAGTCAGCCATAATAATTATTACTATTACACCTGACTCCGTAGTACATATTACTGTAAATAATTCAATATTACATTCAACGGCAAGTCTTTCCGATTCGTAACTCGTCGGCTATAGTCAGTGCTTGCTTCTTTATCGATTGGTTGAACAATAATATATTTGTGTGTGTGTGTGTGTGTGTGTGTGTGTGTGTGTGTGTGTGTTTGTGTTTGTTGGGGAATTTATCGCGAGACATACCTGACCTGTCATCGTTGCCCACACGAATGCTTGATAGCGGCAATGCATTTTACTGGACAATATACGCTCCAGCTAAAATTGATAATCGAGAAATATAAAAAAATGCCATCAAATCTGACCAATTTTACAGTACGAAGTTGTTCTGCCAATTTTAGTGTTTTTTGGATCGTTTTTAAAAATAAAATAAATACAAACAATTACCTAAAAGCAAAACTTTTTCTTGAAGCTGGGTGAAATAAAAAAATATATTCATATTGTGATATCTTTTTTTGTTTAATCAAAAAACTATGAAACTGATTTTGTCAGCTTAAGCTGTTGCTCTAATTTTTCATCCATGTAAGATGATGTAGCCTTGACGTCGATTTCAAGCAACTGCTAAAACTTCCCCACATCCCAGTCCCATACCGAAATGGGAGTATAGATAGTCTGCAGACCTGAATACGTACGCATACTCGTATTACGTTTACCTGTCGCTGGGCTATTTTATTATTCAGGTTTGCATTTCCGTAATGGTTTTTTGGTTTGATTCAGTTCATTTTACTGTAACGGTAAGGCATATAATGTATTATATTGTAAAATGTATAAGGGGTAACATTTTTTCTATTGGCTTATTTTAGTAAAAATACCAAGTTGTTTTCATTCACCCGCCACAATGATGATTAATGAAGTTCAATGCTGCACATATAGCTTGTACATAATAAACGAATATAATAATGAATCCAGATCATAATATAAAAGTGTTCTCTTAATATTTAAAATATTGTACAATATCACGTGTAGTGTGCGAATAAATACCATCATGGTGCAGCATAATGTAAAAATAGAGGCGAAAAAAAAATAGTATTTTATTCACTTTCTTATGAAAAACACCAACTTATTTATATTCATTAAGCGTAAACTGTATTATTATGTAAATTGATCAATGATCATGTATTCGCGTTCAATAACTCATATTTTGGTTATTTTGGTACCTAGTCAGTAGTCTGTTTATTAAATATAGTTACGCCGCTAAACGAAGCGACCAGTCAAAGCGGGGAGTTTTCGCTTACCATTTCGTGAAATGACAGACCTTGGAAAAAAAAAATCATTATTTGTTTTATCATAATGACAAAGTGTGCATAATATTATGTGTTTTACAACTTATAATTATATATAATTATTTGCAAAAACCGAATGAGTATAAGATAGAGATCGAACAACTAAGTGGGTTTCCCAAGCAGAATGCATGCATAACTACGTGTGGCAGAGCCAGAGTAACAAACAGCGCAAGACTATGCGGTGAACGAATGTTAGGTAAAGGGTGTTAGGCACACACGTGAACGTCTCAAATATTGGAGAAACATGGTGTCGTTTTGTTGAGGTTGGAACTTCGAGCTATTGATGAGGTGGACATCATCGATGTCGTTGGCGCATCAATGTATAAATCCTTAGCCTTCAGTCCTAGGAAATGTAGGTGGAAGCTATCGGTCCTCTTAAATAGGGTATAGTGGGAGCTGCAGGTTCTCGGGATTGGTTGGTCACTGGTAGCTGGAATGAGTTTTGACGATGAAAGCAGGATCAGAGAACTGTGGCCGCGAAGATGGAAATATTTTTTATGATATAAATTATCGTCACGCGCTAACGGTCTGTAAGTCGATTTTTCTTTCAGAGCGTCTGCTGGTCACGGTCTGTCTGTAATACTTGGTGGATCTCGTTTCTCCTACTCCTCCAAAATTATGTTGATCATTAATTTATGGTCGTGAATGGAATGAGTATTCATTCGAAATCCCACCTCTTGATAAATAATATGCATTTAAAGGCTAAATGGTACCCGGTTCTTGATGGTAATCATAACAATGATTAAACCACATGCGCCATTACCTTGTTGTTGGCATCATCCAGGATGTTCTCACATGTCGTTAGCGGGAAAAACCTGCTGTAGCATTCCGCAATCCTCAATAAGTAGCTTTCCCGTTACTGTACCGTGTAAATTGTTGTTTAGCTTTTCTGTTTTTCTCTAATTTAACATTCTATGATATTGGCACTGATGTAGACATTATTAACCTACTGTACAACAATAAACATTTAAGGACAAGTCTGAACTTGATTAATTATTATACGATATCTCACTATGTTTAAGTTATAATATTTCGATGTTATGATAAGTGTTAATTTGATTAGTTGTCATAAAAAAAAAATTACTGTTAATATTATAATTAATTGATATAAATATATGAAAGATGCACAATGAAAACCACTGAAACCTAACCACTGAAATCATTTTTAAAACTAAAAATATCATTCCTAAATTATTTATCTAACTGAAAGTGTACAAAATGTGTGTTTTCTTAATTTGTCAAATGAACTATGTGGTGAGCACCTATGCAATAACGATGTATTCATTGTTGGTGACTTATTCGTAAGTAACTTTGTAAGTCTTGAAAATTTCGTAGCTTCTTAACAGGTCATATGATCTATGGGCTAAAATTGTGCGCATAATAGAGTAATGTTTTAGAGTGTAAATAATGAATACCTACGGAACATTTGAATGATAAAATGCACGTAATCAAATACGTCAGAATTTCAGAAACTATATACATACGCACATATAACGTATAATACAAAGTGTATGTATACATATTTTAGCGACAGAGTGTGTCTGAAGTAAAGTGTTATACATTTTGGTTATATTGAGGTGGAAATACTGTTGGAACTCCTGTGTACCTATTCAACTAATAGGCAATTATATAAAAAAGAACTCAATTGGTTAGAAAACAGATTTTGGAAGTTATTCAAAAAAATCTGTCAAAAACGGAATGTCAGGGGACAAAAAAGAATCCGTTTCATATTCTGATTTCCGTCTTTTTTTTATAATCAAACATATTTCTATTTTTTTTATCCATTCAGCAAGGCTATATAAGATATTTCCGTAATAGACAGGTTTCCGTTTTTGTTCAGTGTCCGATTTGTGATTTTATTTTGTGAATGCAAAATATAATTGGACGCCGTGTTACAGCTTTTCAAGATAATCATGACTATTGTGTTTACTTTTAAATCAATAACTACTAAGATTTTAAATCAATACTATTTAGTAATAATGTACCTCATGCAAAAGTGACAATTATAGTTAATTTTGTTAACTTATAAATCATAGGAGTTTCGGATTTTTTTTATTGTTTTTGAGTTCTGTATTTGTGCTTTAGCATATTTATTTTATCAAATGATATAAGATTGTATAATTATCCAACAATCAGTGGAGAAAAGATAAATTTACCGTCAATTAACCGCCGAAGGAACTTGAACTCGACTTGACAACCGAATAAATTGTTCAATATACAAACTTTAAATGTATTTTCCGGGATAAGTCATCAGCAAGTTTTGCCTTGTTTAAGTAGATAAATGACAACAGTGGAACGCAATTTGACTTACCCAAATTCAAGTCGATTAGAGTGCCTTAAAGTTTGAAGAAAACAAATCTTCGAATTACTCGAAGTAAATACAATATGACGCTGTAGTTGCCATTTGAATTTAAAAATATCTGTCATAAGCTATTTGGGTCGATTTTTGAACGTATTGGTTAAACCCGGGAGACGACTGTGTCGTATAGTCGGATGTATTGATAAATTGTACGTGCAGATGACGTAGGTAGTGGAATCGTGGCAGTGACAAAAGACATTAACAATCGTCCCCCGTTAGGACTTGTCAAATGCTTTTCCTGAAATAAAAGACTTTATTAGTGTCAGGTACCAAAATGGTAAAATAAATAATTAACACAGATACCTTACCGACGCATTATTTCAAAAGAATCAACCTTAAAATATGACTCAGTTTACGTATACCTATTCAGTTTCGAACAATTACCTTGGCTTCTCACATTATTAGATATAATATTATTATACCTTTGTAGCTGTTATTAATGTACCGAATATTGCTATGCGCTAAAAACAAATTAAAATGAACTATTGCGACAAATATATTGTTCAAAAAAATTTTCCACACTTTTTTGTACAAAAATCAAACAAATAAACGTTTAAACCTGGTGCTTTTTCTGATTGAAATCAAAAACTAAATGGAAGAACTCTAAAAAATCATATTTCAATACCTATATTTAAAAAATAATAAACAATAATATCATATTATATTCTATGAGGTGTTAATATTTGGCAATCACAAACACGTTATAATATTTGTAACCGTAAAGGTTTATTTTTGTATTATTAAATTATTGTATTATTTACATTTTATCATGACGTACTGCGTAGTTTGGGCCCTCATAGTATTCAAAATAGATGTATTGGTGAATATAGGTACCAGAGAGAGGCAATACGTCATACTCAATAATGATATTTTTGGTAGATGAAGCATACATTTCGAAAATTATTTTCAAAAGAATGGTTTCTGGTCACCGATTCGATAAGAAAAGTATGCATTCAAATTGGATAAGTAGTTACATGCTACTTGAAATATTGAAACCAATATCAGTCATGCCGTATTTTAAGTTATATTCAAGTCTTTAAAGTTTAAAAATAGTATTTTCATATTATTCACTTCGTATTGTATATACAACTGACAAATATTTTCACGAAAAATGTCAAATTCTCAGCATTCCCGTATTTTGTGAAGACGTAGGTACAATCGTTGAATGGCAGGGTTATTTTTTTACTCATAAAAATATTATATTATTTTTATAACATAATATAAAATTGATGGAACTGTAAGATTCCGTACACGCTCGCACGTGGAATAATATAATATCATGTACATTTCATATTTCGTAATGTACTCAACTTAGGAGTTCGTAGTTTATGGTTTTATTTCTATGTCAAATCATTATTACTATTATGAATTTAACCATTACAAATTGCAAATATTTTTTTATCCTTTTAATAGTTGTTGTCTATGAAAAGATATTTTATTGCGTGGTGAAGGATGTCTGAACAACCGGTAGGTACCTACAATATAATAAACGATAAAGTCCTTGAACTTAAACGGGGTTTGAAGTGTTCAGCTCTATAAATCTTCTCCTTTTTTAACAAAATATAATAATACTTGTTCGATATAACTATCGTTGTTGTGTACGACGATCGGTGGATCAATAAGAATATACCATTTAAAAAACCATACAAGCCATATTATTAAATCATTATGTTTATCGAAAATGAACAGGTGTTCGTTGTCCGTGGCACATGAATATTCATCAAAAAACAACGACTCCCCGGTATCTAAAACGTATATTTTATTGCAACAATAAATTATACAAACAATATTATAACGATATATTTCGATCACACTCGTTCGCGATCGGAAGTAACTTCACGTATAACAATCAAGGCTGCCGGTATAGCACGACGAATTCATTCACGAATTTGTACACAAGCTGTACGTCACAGCCGTGTACGAAACATGCATAACATACCTAATATAACAGTTTAATAATAATATATTTCTAATACATATACTATATTATGTTTTAGGTGTTTAGTAGTCAGCGTGCTGAAAACGGCTTACCAACGTTATTAGAAATAATTATTAATAATGTTTGTATTAATATTGGATATTTATAGTGTTATACCTACATTATATTATTAAGATAGGTAGGTACACGCAAATGTATTTGAGCAGACATAATTTTATATTTTTTTTTTTCATTTGGAATTTACGTTTTATTTACGTTTTTTTAATTTTCATCATGTTAATATCGAAATTAAATATCATATCTATTGTTCAATCCATTTTAATTATCGTGCCAAAAAATTGTTTCAAAATTAAATTTCTAACTTGTGTAATCTACAGTTAAATTCTAGAATATATAACAAATTCACTTCTTACAGATCTAAAATATTATTTTTATATTTTATGTTTTCCGAAGTCTAAAAATTGAGTTACGTTTAAATAATTTGTAATTTACTATATTGCTCTATATTTGAACTATTTCTGATTATATATCAATAATTTTGCCATTAAATCCAAATATTGCTGTTATAAATTTATCTAATTTTGTAACACACTTCCTTAAATTATTTTCATAGGATGTACTTATATTTTACTGCATTAATATATTGAAAAAAATTTTTTAAGTGTAGAATTAAAATAGTATTATTATTAATAATTTGTGGTCCTTCAGTTATTCCAAACTTTTTCTACTCATATTTTTATCTTAAGTAATAGCACAATAATTCTGACGATGTTTTATTCTATTCTAAAAACCTAATGACATTCGCATAGTTTGTACAACTCTATAAGTACCAGCAGTGGAAACTATATGAACTATATGAGCAACTATAACTTAAAATTATAATATGAGTTGAAACTAGCAATATATGGTTCCAATTAGCATTATCATATAGCATTTGTTTCCAACTGTATGACAATGAAAAGAAAAGAAAATCCACTTATTTAAGTTTAGCTAGGCTTATAGATTATAAATGAGTTCAACTGAAATTAATTAATTTTAACATTGTATTCTTAATTATATTATGCAATATTTATACGTTTCTTCAAAACCAGTTATCATGTTCTAACATGAAAATCATTTTCACTGGGTATTCATTTGTTTTACTGTATTATTATAATGTGGAAGTAGGTCTTCATAATATTAAAATTGATTTATCAAAATAATGGAACTATTCTTGTGCTACATTGTTACTATCATCGTAATATAAAAATTATACACGCTTGGTATACAAGTATCTTTGCTGATAGGTACATTTATAAAAAAAAAAAGAATTAAGCACTTTTTTTTAACCATGTATAATTTAAGTTTGATCCAAACATTAGTCGATGGGACGAATTTAAATAGAAACTTTACAGTTTTAGCCTTTATATTTACTTTGAATGTTTCATCGTATGGTAAGGTTGTTTTTAAGAAATTAAATCGTTTTTAGAAATAAATAATTGCCCACCGACTATTAATATTGGGTCAATACATATTGGTTAGAAACAACATCATTCATTTCGACTTCAAATCAAACACATGTAGTTAATATTTTTTTTTGCAATTTCTTAAAATGTGAATTAATTGTATTCACAAGATAAAGTAAATGGTTGCGATACGAAAAAATACCATTACTGCAAGTGTCACCAATATGTAACATCATAATATTTTTATAATATCAATATTAAATTCCCTAGTATACTCATTATACACATTTTCAAAATCTTTATAAAAATATTTAAATTCTCTTCCTTCATTTCTATATAATATTGGTCATTGTAGTTGATATAATGGTCAAAAATAAAACGAATCTCATAGTTTATCATAATAAAATGGGTATATCTACCAAAATACAATTATTGTATATAATGGTTTTTTTCTTTCGGAATTATTTTGCCGGGACAGAAAAAAGTTGAACAAGTTACACGTAACTCCTCATAAAATCAAAATTTAAACATCTTTTGAAATGTCCCGTTTGTATTGTTTGCAACTACTTGTCAGTTATTTTTATTATTTTAATTAGTTATTGATAAATTATAAGAACTTTAAGCTACTAATTTTATTTGTGAACATTAAGTAATTATTACCTGATGTTAACCCTCGTACCTACCTCTTATTAGAAAACCATGATATGTTTGGTAATTAAAAAATGTCGGATGACTTAATCAGTATATTTTTTTTTTTTTTTACTGAATATTGACGGTTTACCGGACGTGTGGGATTTATATCGCGAAACCAGATTACCAAGACTCTACAGTATAATAATATAGTGCTGGCCGTATATTTCTTTTATTCTATATTAAAGTAAAACGTATAAAACACACATGTTCTTGTTTTATTAAATATATAATATATTAGGAGGTATACGTATGGACAACTTCTGCGGTGAAATAATAAAAATTATATTACTTCATAACCATAACAAATATTAAACCTTTGTGACATTTACATATTATATTATTCGCTATTTTATCGTGATAAAAAAAAAAAAAATTGTAAGTATAAAATATAAAGCTTGGTCTTATATTTTTGGAATTATATGTTTTACGACTGTTCTTTACTATAAACAAATATAAGAAGCAGCAGGTACTTTTTAAATTTATGATATCTACATCAAAACCTTTATTTATTTATTTTATTCGTATTTTATCATGACTTTTGTCCAATTATATTGTTTGAATAGAGCATTAAGGCGGTCATGAAATAAAATATTTCTTTTTGAATGTATTTTATCGGTATATTCATTCACGCAAAGCGGAAATTAAATGATATTTTTTTTAAAACTAAATACCTAATCTAATCATATAAATAATACCTAAATAAAATATTTTTGTTAAAATAAAAAATTATAAATTATAATAATTTACTGGCAATTATCATTTATTTTCGAACCCAAGTATTTGTATTTGTCATGTGATTTAAATACTAGTCTAGTTGTTCATAAATGCATATATAAATAATTATTCAAACCTCAAAATATGACTGTGGCTGCTATGATTTAGAGAAGTGTGTCATATTTAAACCTTAGTTAAAATAGGGTAATCTGACAACAAGTTTCGGAACCATTGAGTTATGTGCACGTACTTAGAAATTTAATGTATTTTTAAACATAGTAAAATCAGTTATTATATTAAAGTGGGTAAAGGGAGGTTAATGAAGGAGCTGTACTGGAGCTAGCCACTATTGCACCATATTAGCTCCGTTCTACTCTTGTGTATTTTGTAAATATTATTTGTTTCTTATATTATTCAAAATAAATGGTTTTAACAGTGTTTGATATTTATTTTAACAACTATTAATGTTGGGAAATAATTTATATTCCACATGAATAAAAATTTCGAAAAAAAATTCAGAATAATTGAATACTTACTTTTATATACTAAATTTAAAATTATATTAGTACAATATTAAAACATACTTATATTCAAAGACAGTCTCCAATATAATAATATTATATTTATCTCTCCGATGTACACGAACTTCATCACACATTCTCTCGCATACACATGTATAATAATATTATACAATATGGAACTGGAATTTTATTTTATTTGCTTTTTAAATTGAGTTGAATATAATAAAAAATAATAACGCGTTTATAACATCATATTGTTTTAAATCAACTAGCATTATTATTTAATTCTATGATTTAAATAGTCTAATAATCTTACACTAACTAATTTAATTTCATAATGGTCATAATATTATTTCTGTCATAGCTGGTATACTCACTGTAGGCTTTTGATGTGAACTTTTTTTCGTATCGGTGTATCATATTCTGGAATCTTGTCCGTCATGTCTTTATTAAAATATTTAAAAATTATTATTAAATTACTTGAATAACATATTAAAATATTATTATACACTTTCACACGGCGTCTTGAATAGGCAATCTAGCTACACTTGTTTTGTGCTTGTCCCATTTTTTTCAGAATCTAATACAGCATGATTTTAATCATTATTATTTTGTTTGTTATAATAATATTATTACCGTCTCAAATCTATGAAAAAAAATACACAAATACTATAATGCTGTATCGTTGTAATCACACAGTCAACGTTTGGGTGGCTCTTGCATAATATATGTCTACGTGATATCCAATATATACCTATTATATTATATATTATGGTTGTGTGTGTGTGTGTGTGTGTGTGTGTGTGTGTGTGTTCACCAAGTCCTGGTAAAGGATGGGGAGTGGTGGTGCGACTTGTGGCCTGGTCTGGATGATGGATAGTGGAGGGATGCACGCATACGATACCCGTTGACGATGCAATAGTAATGGGAATTCCGGCATGCCACGAAGAAATACCATTCGGTGGCTGCGATATTAAATACGGTCTGGACAAAACGGAATATTATCAGCGAAACTGAGGTGCCGCGGCGCAGAAATTGTGACGCCCCAAATTGGTGGTAATCACAAAGTAAATTATATATAAGGAATGAGCACCTCGATTGGAAATGCATGCCTGTCCAGAAATAGGTATATCATAATATTATATATGCATACAAATGTACTATATATTAAGGTACTCTCTTGGGGACGCATATCGTCCGGAATAGGTGACGCGAAGAGAGAAAAATAAAGAAAGAGATAAAGAAAGAGATTCTACTGAGCACAAGGTGAAAAGAATTCGGCCGAAATGATATAGGTAGTGTTATCACTGGTCGGAAGTTTTTCCACTTTCTTTCTCTCGTAGTCTGCTAGTCTGAGCACAATCCACTGATAGCATACGATTGTGTGCAAACGTAGTCCCACTGACCAAAAGTCACCTAATGAATTCTTGCTACTGTGATCATATATAATTATAGTTTAATAAATTATTTTAATATCATAATATTCAATTTTAATAGAAATAATATTAAACGAGTTAGTTTTTGCACTACTGCAAAATTGATTTTCATTTATAAAAAAATCAAATAGATAATACGTTTGTATTAAAATTTAGCCATTTAAGAGACATCATGTACAATAGTCAACATAATATTAACTCAAAAACACTCGCCCCACCCACCATACTATGTGATTCTGGCATAGTACAGCAGTGAATTCCGTAGCTATTAAAATGTACAATTATTACCGTACTATTAATCGGTATAATACGAAGGCGCCAACAGATAACAAAGGCATTATTATATTGGTCCGATATTATATTCGGAGCAGCGACGCCTCCGCTCGATATCGGCGCGAAACGTCCCGAGACGGACTACGATATTATGTGCAAAATATGCGAATGACACGTCGACCGTTATAAAATATATAATCGTAATAATAATGGCGCACTAAAATACAAGCGTAATAAACCGTTATAATACTTCGTGGACATAACATGATCGTTATCGTGTATGGTTATTAGAGACTAGAGTATACGAACGTATCGACACCACACAATAATGAATAATAGGAACTTTTTTCTTTTTTTTGTTGGTGTCAATAATAATATTATTAATATAACATAAATATATAATTTGTAATAATCATATTGTGACGGCGGGATCTAAATGGCGTGTCAAAATAAAATTATCATCGTCACGTGTCACGTATATCATTTTTTTTAGATATTAGATATTATATTATATTTTATCGCTTTCTGTTGACGATGCCTTGTTAGTCGTTAGCAATAATAATATAACAATATTATGTGTGCTTGACGTCAAATACTTTAGAGTTTTCAAGCAGACATCACGTTACCATTTTCGTTTTCACCTAAAACATATTATTACTTCGTTAACGTTATTCATTTCATGATTATTTTATCGATTTTGCATTAAACATTTGAAAAATACCTCATTTTATATATAGATAATAAAAAAATAAATGTATTTATTTGTAGAAGCTATTTTTGAAAACGCTATACAACCTCCAAAGACGAAACAATTTTTAAAACATTATTTTTTTAACTGCCTTAGCACGCCTCTTGCAGATGACATAGGAAAGCAGTCATATATTTTTGTTTATACGGTTATATGAAAACGATTTTAAAATTTTGTTTAAATACAATACTATGTTCATATTTAGGCATCTATAAATACCATTTGATAGCACCAAGTATGGGAATTTAATTTTTTTTACAGTATAGACAAGCAACATTGTTAATTTCTGTTTCATTTAATTCTGGTATAAATGAAGTCATTTTTTTTTTACCTGTAACACATTGTATAACACTAAGAAAGTACAGATCCACACAACATTTGTGTTATCTTGAATCGTATCTCTTTTTAGATTTTTTTTATAATTATTAAAGTTATTCAAAGATTCGATTAACAGTTTAAAAAAAATACAGCTGCTGTCGTTTGTCAACACTCACAATCTTTGAAGTTTTACAGTTCCAGACAACCGAAAAATACGCCAAAATAAATTCTTACGACCTAAAAGAAGTTTAAAAATGAACTGATAATTTAATTTTTTTTTTTTAATGCTTTACATTGTTTAAAACGAATGCTTACATTAAATATTTTGTTTCAAACAAAATTTCTTTAACGTTGAGTGAAACAAAATTATCTTGTTTTAGAGAGATGAGATTATCTATGAACTTGAAAAATGTTTGTGAAAAATAATGCTTTTGGAGTACTTAATTCAGTTTAAAAGAATATAAAATAAATTATTGTTTAAATCAAGCCAAATTTATGCTTAAAATTGTAGTTTAAAGTTAAAAGCTGTAGGCACTTTTTTGAGGAGTAAAAATTGGCATTTATTTAATTGTATAACGAAAAATCAATTAATTACTTTGTACACAAAATAAGAGAATATAATATGTCGAAGAAGCAAATAATAATAAAATGCATAATTATTGGTACATACCAGATACTTATTATGCGGAATATCACATCGTAATATAATTAGATAATGTGATAATGCATCCCACTGGCTACTACCGATCAGTAAATAAATAACTTTCATCTGCTGGACCTTTGAAAGTACAGAATTAGTGTAAACGTATCGTTTGAGCAAATTCCATTTAAAAAAACAGATATAATTGGACGAGCGATCTCTAAGGCTCATAATTATTACGGACGTCGTAAAATAATAATGTCATGGTATATTGATGGTATACTATCTATTATATTATTAACAATGTATTTATAATATATTTACGGTATTATGTTTGGCTAGAATCGAGAAGACCATTCGACCACATTGGTTTTGAGAAAAATTAAAATTACATCAGAATATCAGATCATTCCTTTCTAACAACAGCATCAAATATTCTCCTAAACGGTGATAGTTTTAATGCAACAATAATAAAATGCATAGATTTCTGTAATATGCGGTATGACTTTCGAGATGTACCTAGAGCAGCCTGGAGCTACTGTTGCTGGACAGGATGACAAATATTCAGAATTATGGTACAATATTATTATGTTATTTAAAGGTAATGAAATTTCTCGTAACCTAACTCCGTTGTGGGGAAAAAATATCCTGCTCAATACGTCGAGTATGTGGCAGTATGAAAATATTATAATAAACCAATATTATTATATTTTAGGTACCTGCATTCGGTTAGATACGATTCAATCCCGGATTTGAATATATTATATTGATTTATTATGAAATTATAGTAATAATAAATGTCGTTTTACCGCGCTCACAATATAATCACGGTAATAATAGGAAACGAACGGTCATGTCTGCTGGATTTTAGATCAATAATAATAATATTAATTATTATTGTAATTTTATTATTCTGCCCTACGTCACCGTCGTTTCCAGGAGTAAACGAATCGGGACGAGGACATCTGACGAACGCAAGTGCGTGCCGATTTGATGTAACTTTCAAGTGTCTATCTCTATAACACTATCTCCTATCGAACGGACACTGTAATACAACACAAGTGATTTACGAGAAAGTTTCTTGTCAACAATCTGATGGAAGCCAGATGTATAGTATTTTAGTGTAAAGTTATCGTTTTAAGCATCGCTCTTTCAGTTTCTCATTCGGAGACACTTTACCCGACTGGCTTCTTCTGCAGGAATGCAAATCTACATTCAAATTAATTTTTGTATAGAGGGAGATTTCCAAGCATACTTACCCCTTTTTTAAATTTAATAATTCAGTTATTCAAATAGAATGATTTTTTTTAATTTTTAAATATATGTAAACTCAAAGACCATATTATTTCAAATACTTGAGATTTTTTTGAACCATTCAAGGAGACGTATCCTGTGCTCAGACAAACTTATATTCAGCAAATATATATGTTTTTTTAAGCTGATATATATAAATAAAAACCGAGCGAGTAGTTTCGGATTTATTAAACTTTATGAGCACTAAGAATAGTAGTATATGATTCTAGCCCGGGCTATGATGGTTGCACAAACAATTAAAATGTAGTATATAAATTCAATTTTTATTTTGTCATGCTCTTATTAGTTATTATTCAAACAATCGTTGAAAATAGTAGGTATAGTGCTAACAAGATTAATGTAGTTAACCTACTATGATTTTTCAATTAATAAAATAGCAAATTATTGACATTTTCCCTCTTTTTTTTTTGAATTTCTTATCCAAGTTGTTCATACAATTAAACAAATAAATACAAAATAAGTCACAATAGTATATTGTATGTTATGTGTATAAGCATTTATATAAATAATACTGAGTACGCATATAATTTTCAGAAACAACTTGTTAATATTTTGATTTAGATACATTAACATTTTTCAAAAAAATCATCTACTGAATAAATTTACAAGGGTTCTTCGTATTTGAAAAAGCAGACTTTTTTCTACCACAGGACACTCCTTTAAACATTACAAAAGAAATTTCAAAGTGTTCGAGAAGTAAAACGAAAAATTCCAAAAATAAGATTTTAAATGATAATAACGTTATTATAGAAAAAAAAATGTGTGTGAGCATGCTAAAGCAAATCGCCCCTTATTGTCGATACAATATTTTGTCCAGTGATTGTAGGTTTGTTAGTATATTTGATTTTTTTTTTTTTGCTGGAAACAAAAGTACTTTTTTACATCGATAATAAAGGATATTGATTCTTCCAACCGTATTCCCTCCTGCAATTGACACAACAGAGTTCACATATTCAAATGGAGAGTATCTGTTATTTTTAGCGTTACCTTCCGTTTTTCTAGATTGTATTTTTTTTTTTATACATATTTCAACGCGAGAAATATCAGAGTCGCCGTAAAAAAATTAACTTTTAATGTTTTGATATACTGTTATAATATTTCAACTGAAACCTAACGATATCCGATTTCTGTGTAAATTACCTTTCGCACATTGTTCTGTGATCTATGTGCGCACATAACTCGTTCGTCACAATACACCAAGTCCGTGCTATCTACGATAGTCCGTAGTTGTAACCGAATATTGTAGATATAAAAATCCATACGATCTCGAGAAACTGCCGAAGACTCAACAAAACCCGGAGATCTCTGCTCTTTCGCATTGTACGATACCCACGCTATGTATAAACGCTACACAGTATCATTATTAAAATGCGACGGAGTGTTATAATATACGAAAACACGATGTTGTACAATATTTCAACAGTTATGATATAATGGGCATCGATCAGGGTGTAATTTCCCGAAAACGTCAGTGAACGGGTAAAGTTTTCACGGTAACAGACAGAATATAATAATATGATGAGGTAGTGGTTTTAATTTTCAGCTCGGGAAAAACTTGTTTTGCAGCCTTGTAAAAAATAAAAACTTTTATTTCTTTTGAAAAACTCCGTTTCCAATAGAAATCGTCCTTCGCTGTTCCGCAGCATAATAGTGTATATAGTATATACATATAATATTTTGTATTGGTGCACATATTATCGCAAAGTCTCGACAACTCTACGTCAACGTCTGTACATTTTGAAAATTCCCATATCAAACATTCATTATACCAGATACGAGCTCAGTTGGTGTACGCATCAGTTATTATTTTAATTTATCATTGTTATTTAATTGTAATTGTATGGCAAAGATAAATAAACATTTAAACACGCGCTCCGCATTAAGTTCATCAATAGTGCCTAACAGTTTTTGTTTTTCTTTACAAATTATTTGGCTTACGTTTTTTTTTTTTTGAAACCATTTAATTTTTGTTTATCTTAACATACTTCTTCGTTCTTTCATAACATTACAACATGTTGTATTACATGAATGTCTCATACAAATTTCAACTCAATCCAGTTAATTTTCATATCATTTTCTCTCCATATTTTCTGAAATTTTAAATTGTTAAACACATTATTCTATTTTATTATGGTACACCAAGCTTTGTCATACTATCGCTACTAAGTTAAATATAATAACACGCCCACTTAAGGCATTGGCCTACTTAAACAGTGACCTTAATTTACATGCAAAGTACTATATTATCAACTCCCGAATCGTTTGTACACATAATTTTAATTTCATAAAAAATAGTTTCAAACTTAAAATAATGTATTATAATAATATTTCACAAAAAGTATTTACCACGGGATGACAGATAGATGGATGGATGGATGTTAAAAATGTAGGTAGCTGAAACTTGCCGAAAACACTTAAGCGACTTGATGAATCGCTCCGATAATTTCTATAGACTAAATTTTCTCATGGATTTGTCTACAATTTGTGCTAATGCCAACGTACGAGAATATTCTATTTTTAAACACGGTCGAAAATTGTGCCCTAAAAAAATGTCCGTGATGTAGTGAAATAAAACAACACAAGTTCGTGAATATTATTAAAAAGCGAAAAAAATATTTGCTTTGAGACAAACGTTTAAATAATTGTACGTTTTATTAAACAAGTAACGTAAAGAAGCTGCAGTGTAATAATTGTAATGATATATGTTTAATATAACTTGGAAAATGTGTACCTTTAGTTGACGAGTATTAAGGTACAATATCTATATATATATGTGTGTACTGTGTACGGGTATGCAATTTATGGCTAAAACGTCTTACACGAGAACCGTCAGTAACAAACTTGTATGCAAAATGAAACAGAGATGGAGCAGAAGTGCTGACAAAAAAACATGTTGTAAAATATCCCATCACTCTTATCACTAAATAATAACATTACAATGTTAGTTACGACATGTAAGCTCCACCCAGCTGAAACTGATTTATAATTGGCTTTTTACTCCCCCAAAAAAATTAATGCACCTCGAGTCTCACCTGTCTTATCGATAAATCTATTTTATTCAAATTTACAAGATTAACCCGAATAAAAAGTATACTCAAAATCCTAGTAAATATTATATGATGATATACATACACTAGTCTGCTTGACAACGCCATTTTATATTTCGTATTCGAGTTGTCTGCATGTTCGGTATTATCATGTAATGTATACATATGATCATAATCTTGTTCCAGAAAACTATTCTGAGCTGAAAAGGATCAGTAATACCTTATTGAATAAAACGTGTAAGTGAAATATATATACATACTGTATGTAACATACATGCTATAATACTCGCACGATGGACTGCAGCATGCAAATGAAACGAAAATCTATTCCTCTCAAATGTTTTTACCCACGGGGTGGTGAAATTAATCTAGTTTTTATGAATCTTATCAATAATCTACGCTATTTTATGGCGTAGGTAAACTTAACCTAATATAAATTAAGCAGGAGGTAAAAATATCTAGGTCATATGGGAAACATTTTTAAATTAAATAATTGAATCATTTAGTTAATGTTTGACCTCAACCCATGAAGTAGACGTATTACAGAGAATGATAAAAAACTATTAATGTACTACCTCTCTGATGTATAAAAGTTTTTTTTTGTGTACTTTGTCATTGAGACGATCAATAAAATGGATGTGATAAATTTTAATCCATTGATAAGTACTTAAAACGCATTGAATGGGGAAAAAAAATGGTCAACATTATCAATTATTATTTATAAATACCTCGGAAATAGTCAAACATTTTAAAATTATATCAAGCCTAAAAAATATTATTATAAATGTTTAATTAAAATTTCGAGTTTGTGATTATTCTTCTTTTTTATTCAGAAAATCAATTTTTCAAATACATACAACTGTTGTTTTGTAAATATTTGTAAAATTTTCTTTCCTGATTGTTTTAAAAAGTATTGGACAAGTTAATTTAAACAAATCAAAACTAGATACGATTTTCTACCAGAATCCGTAGTATATTATTTCTACATTGAACATTGAAGTATTATTGTAAAATAAAACAATACTTTAAACACACTAGACAATTGTTACGGTTGATGGGGAAGTTTGAATATTTGAATAATCTTGTAAAGCGTTTGATAGAATTTTAAGCCATTTCTTCTCTCTCTGGGCTTAATATTATGTAGACTCAGATACAGTATTTCGCTGTAGGTGCATCGATAATAATATGTTCGAAATTCGTTAGACACAGTCGAGCATTCAGGCGGCACATATTTAACGATACAGTGGAATGTATATGCACAACGTCCAGCCGAGGACTAAAGAAAAAATAAGCAAAAAAATAAAGCGCTAAGTCGAGATTGCTATAGTGACAAAAAGTCCACCGGAACGAGACTTGTCTTCGAAAAACTAAAAATCAGAAATAATAGAACTGTATTAAAAAAACTATATATTATATCCATTTACAATTTTACATACCATCACCTTCATAGTCAATAATACGGTACTGTTATAAATCGGAATGGACACACAGCTGACGGCTGTGGCATGGAGTCAGTTTGGCACTGTATCAATCGTTTGTTTATTTGTATTGTCTATATAGCTACATAAATACATAAGTACTCATTTAATATTATAAACATATTATTCGAGAATTTCAGATATACATGTGGGACAAACACTGCGTAGCTTTTGTCAACTAAAACCCGGTGGGTAGTTAAAAAGAAAACATGCTAAATCCTCATTAGCTTCAAACGGAATATACACGATAATACACAAATTAGAAATAAATTATAACCTATGTGTACCCACAACTTTTGGTTTTGAAAAAAACAGTTCTGCAATAAACAGTATTGATTGATATCATTTTTTGCTGGCACATAAGCTCATCTATTATTTTACTATATAATAGATATTAAATACATTATAACGCAATTGCAGAGATAAAACATTAAATACACAATTCAATAATTATTCACTATAAGTATGTTCTAATTTCTAATTATTATTATTATTGCATAGTATTAGCAATCTTTGTTTTTGATTAAATACTGTATCTTCTAATACCTAAGAAATTATTTATGTCGATCAATATAACTCGTGTACTGCAGTGTGTATAAAATATAAAAGTTTATTTAAAATTAGGACAATATTTACAAATGGAATATACTTAATATACATCTTTGATGTACGTATTTATAAAATATTTACATAGAATTGATTAATTAAATGACTAAATAAGACCTATTGATTTGGTATTCGATACCTAATAGTTAATTAACTACAAAGTCTAATAAATAAATTAAATGATTACTCAACATTTTGAAAATGAGTAATTGGCATTGACTGAAACGCTTTAAAGTTAAAACATAAGACATTAATATTTTCTCGGTATTCAATACATATCTTAATAAATTATGATTTGATGATCCTATTAATTCGTCATATTAATTTTTTAATGTCTTAAATTTCGTATTGATTCCTAATATTTTGTAATGTCTACTACTTATTACTTATACGCATATTAATTATGAATTTATTCCAGAAAAATGGAATTGCATTAATGTATAAGAGAACCTTCAATTGGGTTTTTTTATAAAGTTTAAATTATATCAATGTTTTTTTTTCATATACACCAACATAATACATTAAGCATGCATTGCGAACATTTATTAAAATAGATTGAAATAATATTTTCAATATTTTTTTAATTAATTGCCCATAAATTATTGTACAAAAATTGTACATCATAAATCAACATACTACTATACCTATTTCAAGTTTATATTTTTTTATTGGATGTTTGATTTTCCCAGTGTTTAGTTAAATTTGAATTTTTAAACTATGTAAGAGGTTAGGTGTTCAAATAAATGATGATATTACTGTTAATGCATATTTATTGATATTATGGTTGAAACACAAACGTCTTGACTAAATCTAAAGTATTTAAAAAATTATATTTTGTAGAACAAACGAAATCATCCATTAGGACATGTGAGGTAAACATTTATATTATTTTAACGAGGCGTGTGTAATAATAATAAAAAAGTTCGCTCGCACTTCGACGAAACTTGATTGGATACGATTGGTATTTTCTTTGGCAATCGAATCACCAAGCAAATGTTGTGGGGTCGTGCTGTACGGATGACAGACATCGCGTCAGAGTATTTTTTCGTGTTAAGATCAGTGAAATAAAAGGTCGACACATAAAAAAAAAAATGTGAGTACCTATCATATTTTTTCTCCCAAAGCTATGCAAATTTACGAACTTTGCCCACGAATGTTACACGTATTATATGCATATTACATGACTTAGTTGATCCGTTAAAAAAAATGAAATCTAATTACACCCGTCGGCAGAACAGAGAAGATAATACAATTATCGCTTTCGTGCGGTCGACGTCGACGCAAAACGAGATGAAATCGTTTGTTTGTTGTTGCTCGTCATACGTGACACTGCCATCAGTCGAAAGTCGAAACCACTGTCCGTCCCCCGGCTGTAAATATTTACGAGAATCGCAAGTAGGTAAATATGCGACGTCGCCTCAAAGTCTGAAATCGTGGCAGCTCGCCTTGATACGCCTGCCAGTTGAAAATCGCATTAAACCGCATCATCTATATATTTCAGTGTGTTGATCGTACATTTTTTTGCATCATACACGATGAATTCGAGATTAAAAGTCGTCTGAGCAGATATACAATGTTAACTGTTGGTAATATCGTGTCGTCGTCTGTCGTCATCCACTGTAAGTAGTCTGCAGGTACACCAAATAATTAGTCGACAGTCAGAGTTTAATCTAAGAGATACATATCACTAAAACAATTTCAATCGATATTATTTTTTCGGTAAAAATAAAAAAAAACCGAATCTTTTTCATATTTGTATTTTTATAAGACGTGTCTGATTTATAATATGCAGTATTTTGATTGCTGAACTTTTGTGCTGGTAGCTATCATTGTTTGGTCGATAAAACAATGACGAATCAAAGTGTATTAAGTATTCAATTTATTAACGCTTTTTACGTTAACGTGTAGGTAGAACAGCTAAATGTTTGTACAGTCAAAAACTATCGGAAATTATGTATATTAAATAATATGTACCACTAAAGGTATACGTCTTGTAATCGATAAATGTGATTAGACTGTTTTTTAATATTTATGAAAAATCCCATTGTAAATAAATTAATTACCACAGTAAAACGTACCTGATTGGTTTACTTTACAAATGTATAATACAATTAATAACTATTTATAATTATATAAGAATGAGGTAGGTGTGTGGTATACGTTTAGATTTAAACTGTTCACGAGTTCTCTACTGGAGTTCGGACCCATGGAAAAAAATAGCTTAAATAGTATATAAGGAACATTATACTTTATCTTTTTTAAAAGTGTTACTTCAAAAGTCTTAAACAATATTATTTGCGTCTACTGTATCCTCAAGAATTTGTATATTCGAATTTCTGTTTTAGTTTACGAACACAAGACGTGTGTTTAAAAGGAGTATCAACTCTTAGTCATATAACCCGTTAATCCGACGTAGGCAAACGTCTCGCTTTTGTGTTAATAATGCGTCTAAAGATAAATAAAAATAATAAACGATAAAGTATACATTTTTAATAAAACATGAATTTATTATTCAATACAACAACGGTTCTATTTCCGTTTTTCCTTTAATATTAATTATAATGCGCAACACATAAAATACACCTTTCAAATCGAAACGTAACCTAGCACACTCGCCCTCTCCCCACCAACCCGGTCTATTTACAATTTGTCTTCGCAAGAGGAAAATAAGAATAATAATTTAAAAAAAAACAATAATAACAACAATAACAATAAAACCCACGGCAATTATTGTGGTGTAGTTACATCCGGAACGTTGAGGGTATTTGGAAAACTCGTGGGTTTGTTTGTTGCGTGAAATAATATACGACTTCAGCGGGAGGAAATTAAAATTTATTCAACTTCCCGCGGAATTACGGTGCAAAATATAGACTCTGGAAATATATATTATTGCTGACGTTGGATTTCTTCAGAATTATAAGAACCACCTGCATTACAACGGTGCATTAGGTATTAGATTATCATATCATTATAACATCTGTATTTACTATGCGCAATAAAATATAGATAATTATTACTGTGACAAATATCGAATGAAGGTATATAATCGAAGGTATGAGCTTTAAGTACCGATCGTTTGTCGGGCGATCGTGTGTTTCATTGGTTTACAGTTCGGCCGTGTACCTATCTATACCTTCGACTCCCCGTATTTGAATAATCCAATCGAATTGATCAACTCCAATAATTGAGAGGATACCTTCGCATAAAACTATTATATATATAATACACAGCGATTCACTGAGCATGCTCACTCATATTTTTTTTTTTACAATAATAACAAATTTATTCAAATTCTGATTATAATTGGCATTTTTAAGTATAACTTATAAAGGCTATATTTTAAATTATTTAAATTGTATGACATTTATTGTGTCCCGTGGCGATAGAAACTTCTTTGTTTTCAAATGAGAACCAACCTTTTCCATTTTGTATAGTTAAGCAGGTGATTTTTTTGAAAATGACGTTGTTATCTAAATCGAAATTCGAGCGAGTAATTTCTAAGTTTATACATATTATAGTACATTATTATGATGTACATACTAAGGATAATAGTCCTTAAAAATTGTTTTCAAAATTATAAAATATATTATGTAATAGTGATTATTATACTTGGACAATTTTTCCAAGACTATGCAATATTAATTAATTAATATTGAAACCGTGCGTATCTACTTTTCAAGTCCGTCACCTACTCTCAAATCACCTGAGTTCGAAATTTTTTATTTTTTTATCTTGAACTTTGGATATACATATGTTTAAACTATACATAATTCACTTCAGGAGAAAGGGACCTAATCTATCTGGCTGTGGCTACACAGATTGGTCGGCTTTTCAGGTTAGTCGACGCCATGAAGGTAGGATACAATTTATATTAAATATATATATATATAATTAATGTCCTACCTCCCTATTTACAACGATGGGGTGTAGACTGTAGGAGTCTGTCATCCACAGGTCCGCTTAACTTAACTTTAACTCACTTAAGTAAGTGGCGTTTGACAAAAGGGCTCAGTCCGGTATAATCTATTATATTTTAAAATAAAATAAAAATAATAGTCTTGAGCATTTGAAAATATTATGGTCCTTAAGCATCCTAAAAAATTAAAAAATCAGATTTTCATTTAGAGTATTAATAAAGGGAAAATAACGGAAGACCTGAGTTTGCTGAGTTAAATCAGTGATTACTATATAATATATAGATTATAGGTATATTTTTTAGTTGTTTACTGTCATCAGAAAATCTGCCATAAAATCCTCATCGTTTCGAAAACCGTGGTTAGTTATAATTACTCTCGGTGGAGGTAAAACAGATTCAAGACAGTAAACAATAATTAACGTTACGTATCAGTTATTGCACCGTCGTTAATCGAACATAAAAATAAATAATAATTAAGATTCCCCATAAACCTTTGGATACACTGTTGTTTCGACTTAAAAAAAAGAAAATGGGTAGGTAAACAATATATTTTTTATTTTGAATTAATATAAATGTTATAATCGAATTCATCGCTGGGTGATGTGTCCAGACAAAGACTTGGTACCTACGTTTTAAATATTGTTGAGTTTTAGAGTGTAGAAAAAAATGTATTTATACATCCATCTTTTACTTGATCATCTCAATTTTCTAAATTACCGGGCACTCGGCCCTTTGGATAAACTTGTCATCCGACGGTAACCGTCGGTGCAGATGAGTGCCTTACTTGCCAGGGATAGTGGGTAGCACGCCAAATTTCCGATATACAGCTCCACATCAAAGTCGGTATAATCGAAAAAGGCACCGCGACGACATAGTCACCTATTTATCCGACTTATCGACGTCGCCGAGGATTGGCCAAATTTCATGGACCTGTGGACAATAATACGTGTTTACCTACAGCTGCAGGTGTTGAACAGCTGCTTTTCAAAGTGTCGGTACCACGAGGTAGTCCAGAGATTTATAATTTATTTACAAGACTCTAATAATTGTTACGTCTTACGTCTTATTGAATATTAATAGGTACCTACGTAAATGTCACGGGGTGACGTCGTATCACCGCTGATCACTCTACCGTCGGGTCGCTTGACCCGATGACATATTACGCGATGAATTGACTTGGGACTTTAATCTCCTACGAGAACCGTAGAAACCTCGCTCGATTCACATTGTTATTCATTATGTCTCGCTATTGCACGCACTTGGTATTCCAAATCCAGGGAATTTATGCCGGGACTTGGAGCGATGCACTTCGTCGGTCGGCTAGTTTTTAGCCGGTTACTGGTACCCAGGTTCTGATCTGTACGCGGCACCAAGGATCTATAATTCTTGAGCTCAAAAGTACCAAAACGGCAATCAGTTGTATACAATCACAACTGTTCAGTACGGCCTCGAGATGTGACCTTTTCACTGTCCGTGGAAAGCCCCCCGAGTGCTATTTTCTCCGGCTGACCTGCGTGCGCGGTGGCATATAAAACAGAAAAATGGTTTTCCTCGCAAGTCCGGCGGGTTTCAATCCCGTTACGTCCGACCGTTTTCCAACCCCTTCAACCTCCCCGCACCGGCTCTCAACATCAACGCGGTGGTGGTGGTGGTGGTGGCGGCGGCGGTCAAGCGGGCGAGAACAGGAGACGTGTTTTTCGTACAAACTCAATTAAGCCTCGACTGCTGCTGTAGTTGTAGTACCGTACGTGTACCACCCACTGCGTACGTATTGTACCAAAGGAGGCGTGGAGTCGGTATATATGTATATATGTACGTACCTATAACATGTACACTTGCACGCGCACGTCAAACATTGAATTACGCAGTTGCGCATAGGTTGTGGCCGTGCTCAGTGCGAACCGTAAAAAACTAACCGAAGGGATTTTAAGGTCTTTGGGGGAAAAAAATTAACTCGTATATTATGATGTATGTACATTATACATGAATGTAACCGAATAACACGGGTCATATAATACGTATTTGTTTTATTAGTTTAATTACATTTTTTTATCATTCAAATATTTACTATAAATTACCGTCTCTGTAAATACGTCTGCTAAATAATCTCTTAACTCCCACACACACACACACACACACACACACGCAGGAGTATAGAAATATGCTTCTACGCAGTGATATTTTTTAATCGATTTACTGTGTTGGTTTTTTGTTTGGTTTTTATCCTGCATTTACGATGTTTTTTTCAGCCACTACCCCCTTTTGCCTGAGGGTTTATTTTTATTTTTGATGTTAACATTGTCTACTGCTTAAATACATTATAAGCTCAACAAATACAAAACAAATAAATATAGATATCAACAGTTGAAATAATAAAACAAAAATGGTACATATTTATTTTTTCATGCTACCCACTTTCATTAAAACTACGTATAACGATATAATATTATTACGAGCTAATACCGATATTATGCAATCTTACGGAGGATAACAATATTTTAAGTGTCCGTTAAACGCATAATATTATAATGTATTTACACTGCATATACCTACTGTTGTACCCATGTTGTAAACCCTTGTCTGGTCGACAGAATAAATTAATAATTACGTACGGAGTTGGTTGTAATGCGCACACTCTTAAATACGTTGATGCTCGGAGTGCAGTTTCTAATTGTGAAATATGAGTTTGTGCGTGTGCCTATTAATTATTGATACTCCAAAAACCGTTGTGATCAAACGTTTTAATTCATATGACACGTATAGTCACAGTTCATTAATTAAATGCGCTACGTGGACAGAGCGCATATGTATTCTATGTCGACCTCTCATAATCGTTTTAAATATATATTTAAAATCAAATCGAATGACTATCTAAGTCATCGCTTAATACCTAAACTACTAAGGCTTACATATTATTCGTAAATCATAAATACGTGCGACTACTGACGATTGTAAACAGAGGTCGCCCAAATAGTTGCTTTCCAGTAGGTATGAGAAACTAGTGAATAACGTTCAATATAGGATAATATACTGATGGGTCTCGTTTTGATGCACCGCCCTTGATTTGCAACCCTAGCGTAACTGCAAATGTAGGCCACGCGATTCGTTGGACCAATAATCGATATTATATATTTGCCATCGTCCATCTGCATCTTGTCTAGTCGGACAAAGTTGCATTGACCTGGTTCAAGTCACTCTCTTTTCAAAACAGAGCCCCTTTACACGAGCCAGCACTATTATGGAAATAATTCGTCAGTGCCAATAAACATATGACACAAGTTTCAGTAGTACTAACAGATATTTCATTATACAGCGGAAAATCCTATAAGTTAAAAAATTAAAAAATAAATTCAAACATTTTAATTTGTAATGTTATGAAAATCTGGCGATATAATGGCACACGAATCTCGGGTTAAAAACTCACGCAATCTTCACCTCAAAATGAGCATGATACCGTACGCTCGATAAGGTCCGTACTTAAAAATATAAAAACACATACCTGCATCAGTAACCGCAGTTGAATCTATTATACAAATTGTATACACATGTAACTAAATTTGGAAAGTAAATGTAATGGAATAGATTTTACTGTTGTTTACTAAATTTAAGTAAGGAGTAGCAATGAATATTATGTAGTTTAGAAAGTTTAGAAATAATTACGTTTTCAATAAAGGTTTATAGTAAAAATTAATTTCAAATAATTATAAGAATAGTACCCCCGGCCGTAGTATACAATTGTTGTTAGTGAATAATTATAGGTACTCTACTACTTTTATGATCACAACAAATCATTAATTATTATAGACGAAAATAATATTATGATATGAAAGATGCCACTTAAAAGCAGTAGTCATAAATCATACAATTTCTTCGAAAAATGTTTTTTTTTCATCGCTGTGAGTAAAAAAACTATCTACTTATCGGGATGGATATAAATCATTCATAATTTAATTAATTTTTCCATCTTTTCGCGGCATACCTAAATAATTATTAAACGATGACAAATTGTGTAGGAAGTGATGAAGGCACCGATGTATAGTAAGTTCCGACGTGGTTCTCGTCGAAGGATAAATGTATTGCGTATAATTATAATGCTCCGAAGCATATTAATATCGATTCGTTTTTATAGCGTACGAAAGAATAAAATAATGTATAGATGTTTATGTTTCATTAGTGACGAAACAATAATCTATTGTTATCGTAAAATCAAAAATCAAGTCAAATCAAACCTTAACTTAACAAAATTCATGATTATAAAAACATAAATTACACGACTTAAACAAATTATTTTTACAATCAACATTTAAAAAAATATATACATATATCAGTATTGAAAAAATGAAAATAAAAATGTCTTGCTACAAGTGTAGCGCGATCGTCTGCAAATTATGAGAAAAAAAAGTTTAAATATTGATTAGAACAAAATGTATGTATTTCATCGCTTGTCTTGGGGCATGTGACTATTTAAATTACATTTCATCGACGATAAAATGTTATCACGAACATCTAAATAGACCTCAGACAAACAATAAGCTGTCGTTATTATAAAATCGAACATCAAGTTCGATACCAAATCATTCGGACAGTTTTCGCTCGCGTATATACCATGCAACTTATTATTTTCGTTAATACAAATTCGCGTAGGTAACCACACACAATATGGGTTGGTGTGCCTATATATAATAACTATCCATCTTGTCCATCACGACTATGGTAACGCGATCGATTCCGGTTTGTATAGGTACCTGCAATTTAACGGTATATGTGTTATAACATAAAACTACCCACGTGTTATTTTCCGATTCACATAATATGCCTATGGTGTATTTTACTGCGCGTTAGAACGCAACGTGATGGAACGAATGTACATTTATACACCTAAGTATATATATGTATGTATATACATCCGTTGTTCTCGGGATCCCTAAGTATTTCAATCCTATTTTATCGACGATGAAACGTCATCACGAAAATCTAGACAGACCTCCTGACACAGCAGGCGCAATAATACGTTTTCCTCGGGAGTCCTGCGATGCGTAAATCTGGATTTTGTACAGTTCACATATTATTATATGGGTGTTAAATATTTAAATGTGCCAATTTCAGTTTTTTTTTTTTTTTTTTTTATTTACTGCGCAATTTAAATTATTCAATATAATCCAATTCCAATCGAATATAATATGTTGTTGTTAATAGTGTTTTAGAAGCTACACACACAATACTCGAGAGTAAATAAAAGTAATGGTACTTTTTTTTTACTACGATTTTTATCCAAAACCAAATGCGTATATCATTTTCCATACGAAAAGAATAAATAAATATCCATAAACACCTATTTACTGTTATTTGTTTACCGTCATACCGTATTATAATTTTATATTGTATTGTATAATATTCAAACATGTAATGTGCCAATATCATATTAGGATATCAAAAAACTAAAAATATTGTTTATATTGTTTATAGTTTCAGGTTATTAACCACTGCAACATAACCGGTATTATACAATAGTATATTAATACTCTACACTACCTATATAATTCTGGATAAACGTTTTTGTGCTCTAGTATTAGATACAATACTGTGAACTTTGACAGTTTGACCACATTTTCGAATGTCGTTTTAATTGATAATACTCGGTTATATTCAAGCTAAAATATATAATACATTAAATTTAGCGAACAATTTTCAAAGGGTGGCCAAAGTGAACGTGAAAGGAAATATCTTAGACGGTATATTGATGGTTTGCATCATAAATCATGGGAATATACACTTTTCGACGGGCAAAACATGTCTTTGAAAGTAGCGACAGCCGACGGCGGGTATGGGAGGGGACCGAGAAAAAAAAATCACAACCGGGAAAATATTACGAGGGACGTATTGATGGGTGTCGCTTACTATGACGACGTCCCATTGATTTTAAGATTTTAACGTCGTTTTATCACAATTCAATACGCATTGTAATATGTGCAATAATACACGTGCTATACTATAACCCAATTAACTTCAAACGCAATCGTATCAGCTTTTTTTGTATTTTATTGGATGACATTGGTATAGAATTCTGACAACGCACTACGCGTACAACACGGCGACGATAAACGAATTATAAATTAAAAGACAAACTCGATTTACACTTACTCCCTTGCTGTCTCCTCTTCTCGAATTCATGAGACAATTTACGAGTTATGAGAAACCAAAAGAGTATTAATTCAATTACCAATATCAATAATTAATGTATATATACCTATAGTGTATTGTGTTACCATGATGTCGATTAAAATAAATATTTGTAATTTTATTTTATGTAAGTAATAATTAAACTCACCTCCTACAACGCGTATAACAAATACAGATACATATTGTAGAAATAATAATATATTATTATAAACATTCACAGTTAAGTACAAATTCCGGGCGTAGATATGCTTTTGACTTCCTTACAGGCTAAAGCTTGTATAAACATTCAATGCTTATGAATAATTGTAACTTTACGCAATTATTGACGGAGTGCGTTAAATTGTTCTGTGAAATACTCTGGTCTTGTGAATTGAATGAATAACTGAGGGAACATTTAAAAAAATTCTTTTGTGCACCTATTTATAATATAGATACTCGTTTTCACTGTCCGAATATTGTTTGGGACGCAAATATTATTCGGTGCAGTACTGCAAAAGCCTTCTAGATATTGTCCATATTATATAAGTATGATTTTAATACCTACCTAATTCACAAAACACCGAGTTGGAGACGATAAGAGTTTAAACAATATATCAAATGCTGTATCTTATAATTACACAGAATAGATACATCCGTTCACTGTAGTACTTGTCAGACCACCACGAGCGGTGACCGGAAGTAAACGAATTACTAAAAAATAAATAAAATCTGTACCGTAAGAACGCGATTCGTTTCTGAATCCCCTCTCCCTCACACACGCACACACACACACACATGCCCCCACTCCTCATTACGCGGTGTGTGCAACCCGCGCGTTCAAAATGAGAAATCATCGCCGTGGATTAGAATTGTTAATGTAGAAAAGCTTCTAGGGAAATTTTCCACAGCGTTCTTTATGTATAGATCCCTCGCCTCGTGATATATATTCATACACTCACACACACACACACACACACACACCAATGTAACAGATGTACGCGGGGCAACGTATAGAGGGATAATTTATGCCGGCCGGGAAAAATGGAGGCTTTGCTCGTCGCACCGACTGGATAAACGACACGCCATTAATATGGACTACATATATGACCGCCTATCCCTCCGCCGCCGCCGCCGCCGCCGCCGCCGCCGCCGCCACGTATACCTTAAGGTGCACAGCCACCACAGCCGAGAAATACTTATACTTCACTTACCTCTATACACAGTGTGATAACACGCACTGCTGCAGTGCATTATTTTTTATTTTTGCCAGCTAGATAAATCCATAGCGTTTTGGCATATTCGTGTACCAGGTGTCCTACTACTATAATAGGCGGTTAATATATTATATTAATACCGATGTAGTATTAATGCCAATTAAATCATGCGATACTGATCTACCGCAAGACTCGAATGCATACGATGCGGTTGGCATTATTTATATTTTTTTTTTTTTTTGATTTCTCTCATAGGATTGTAAAAAATAATAACGCCAGACGTCCAAATTTCTTAACGCACTAAAAAATACCCAATTTTCTCTAGAAATGATCGCAATATTGAGACCGCGTGCAATGACTTTCGAATTACTTAGATGTTACACTTATAATTCACAGTAAACTTTTTAACTAGGTATTGAAATTCGACGTGAATTTCGTGTACAATGTGTAATAAGTGAAAACTATATATAGGTCAATCGGTGTTATATCGTACTTTGTCAACCCTACTACAAAATAAATATAGGCATACTCATCAGTAGTTAACGGTTAGGTATAAACCGAGTTGGCGGTTGTTTCGGACGGGAGCGGCTTCACCAAAGGACGGAATCACTTGGACGGTGGTTGAAGAATCGTCTGCACCAGAACGGTCTCTTGTTGGAAACGATTGACCCGGAGTGCTTGATCCGGTTAGGTTAGGTTTGATTCTATTCACAAGTTTAAGTCCACATAATGTTAGAAAAGTTATTTGTTCGTCTGCGGTACATTATTCCTGGTTTCGGCTGTGATTGGCCACAGTATGCTGACAAAGAATGACACGCGTGTGTGAGTGGGATTTATTGTCCCTTGTACGCAATATGCATGTCGTTCAGTCTTTCCCATCCATCTTCGCACGTATTCCAATCACACGAGTCGTTGTATATAGTAGTTGTGGTAACTGTTCCGTAATAATGTGTCTAACTTTGCGACGAGCATAAAAAAAAAAGTGCACGTTAAAAATGGTTTCACCATATATTTTAAAATATAGTGTTTACCCCTATTTACCATAAACTAAATAGTTTTTGTTCATCTGTGTGCTTAGAATTTCACAAAGTTGCTATTTTGTTGCTGTTGTTGTTGTTTTTTTTTTTTTTAGCTTTATAGTATGCGAACAGTTGTAAACTCCTACACGATTATGGGGTCTTAATAATAAATCAACGTATAAATTACTAACAAGTTACAGATATAGATAAATAAGGGACAATATTATGTAGCTTCCCCGTTTTGTAAATAATTTATTTGATATTTTAACATTGAATAATATCCAATATAAAGTTCTTACTTTTTTGTTGAACCGTTCAAATTATATACAAAACAATCGTCGTACAGTATAATAATATGTATACTGTATAGCCAACATATTCATATCATTATGTATGCCGACATAAAATTCGAGTAATTAGTCAAACGTTATAATATTATATTTAAAACAACAACTCAAACAAAAAAAGAATGCCATTAACCTACTGCCATAGTTGTTGCTATTTTACTCGAGTTTCATAATTTTTTGCATACCTACTATAACATTCATATATTTTATATATTAAATATTCAAACTACTTGGTCGTACTCGAGTAGATACACATTTTTTCAGCACAACGTGCTTGCATTAATAAACATATGCATATTAATATATTAAATTATTATAATATATATTTTTAATATTATATTTATATATACATGTGAATAACTTGAGTAAGAATGTAGTGTGCAGAGATCATGCGGATTAACATTTCGAGTGATTAAGATAAAAAGTTTTGCATAATTTTTTTTCAACATACAGTTCATCAAGAGCATTCTAAGTTTTAATTATAATTAATCATTATTATTAAAAACTAATTAATTTTATACGAAGACAAAGAAATTTGCGATATTTACCAAGTTCGTTAAAAATATTAATTATCAAATGTCAAGGTAAAAAAGAGGAATAAATGAATAATTTAAAATTTATTGAAATTGCTTTTTGATAAGTTTTTTTTTGAGTTCCAACTCCACGACCCACTAATAAAAGAAATAAACACGAGTTAGAACAATATGTCCATTTTAATAAGTACCTATGCAACTTAGGCGGCTAGATCTAATAACTTTTGAAAATTATCATTTTTTTTTTTTAAATTGGAATTTCTGACTCTAAATATAATGCACACTGCGATTTTATTAATAAATATTTTACTAAATTAATTTCAAATAAAGTATTTTCTAACTTTTGGTCTGGTTCCATACAATATAACCTGATATAAAATGAATATTTTTAATTTTTATAAAATATTATTTTTAAAACACGATGATATATAATTGTTATTATATTTCCATTACGTTACCCATAGAAATTGTTAACAAATAGAATCTCTTTTAGATGAAACTATCAAATATCTTTGTAGCAGTTGAACTTTTTATGTGATAGAAAGTTCAAAGCTGAAACATAATTAATGTCTAGACCTGTACGACTGTGGATTTAATATAGAAGCGAAATAAACTAAGAAAACTGCTGCAGACCAGAAGTACCAGTTATTAATACATGGATTCATGAATTTTCGTATTTATAAAATGAATTTCAAAAAAAGATATTAAAAAAACCGAATTTCATTTTATTTCGTTGTTCTCGTTTCCAGAGAAAGTGAAAACAGTTTTATATTGTGAACCAGTCATCACAATGATGTTTAAAATCAATGAATATCACCTACAAAATAAACTATAAGTGTATAAGACATTTTTTATGTTGTAAAAATATTTTTAACCAATTTTAGAATGGAATTAATAGTTTAGAAATATTTTTTAGCCACAGGTATTGAAATAATTTAACGATTGATGAAGTCTTAACGGAATTTCACAAAAATAACAGAAGAATTTATTTTATTTTGTAGAGGGTTCAAATGTAAATTATATATTTTATGATTATTTTACATCTTATTAAATATCATCAATTGGACGAAAAAAATGAAAATGTAATGATAAAGAAATAATTATTTTAGCGAAAAACCAGTTATTTACTTGTTCTTACTCAATTTTCGTGTTTGAAAGTGTGCTTAAATGTTGCTTAAGATATGTGTAAATCCGTATAATATGAGAATTCGCTCTTTAATATTAAAAATAAATATGTTTTAAGCTTGTGTATGGGTTTCCCTAGAGTAATTATTATTTTGTGTTATTAATTCGTAAACATAATACAAAACACAAAGTTACAATCAATTTTTTCAATCAGCTTTGAAAATGACTGCACGTTTTTAGAAAATACTTTGTAATCTATAAGATAAGCTGACCTCAAAAAAAAAAAAAATGTTCTATAGTCAGTTCACAGGCAGATAGACCATATAAATAGACAAAAGCTTATCCATTACTAATCTTGTCATACATGGTATACTGCCCAGCAGATAATATTAAATAAATACTATACTATATTTACGCGTTGTTCGTCTTCAACCAACACATCATCCACTGAGCCAAATCTTGGTCAAGTGTCCACTCCCCACTACAATAGTTCTTGTACATTTCAAATCCCGGTAAATATGGTAAAGTAATATTATAATAATTGAATCGTTAAAATTTCATCGGTATGTGATTATCCAAATCCCCGTTTATGATAATATCATAGGATTCAATGCTATACATATTCAATTTTTTTTTAATAAAAATAATCATCTCCCATATTATTGTTGAATTAATTTCAAGTCAATCATCTGATCTTCAATAAGTTTCGAGTATACCCATATGGCCATTCAGGGACTGGTGCCTATAATGGATGTGTTACATTTGAATTTAATGATAAATAATTGCATTCGAAAAACGATTCTGAGTGGAAAATGTGTGTCAACACTGAGCTTATATTTCTAAGGATATAATAATGTATTTGTATGATAGTTATACGGTATGTTGAATTCATTTTTAATAAAAACATTGCACAGGTATATTAAAATGTTTAAAAATCGTATTATATTATTATATATTTATTAAATAGTATAAATATAAATCGATACCAAGTCAATACCTAAAATAGCGTGAATAAGATAGTAATAAAAATATGTTAAAATTAGCTTAATTAAAATAATAAATTTCAGTTAGTCGAATGTTTTTGTTTAAATATTCAAATTTATATATGAAATTAAAATGCTCATAAAATAAACTGTGCTTGTCTATTTTTGATTTTTTTCATTTTCTGTTAGAAAAACTTCTGATTAATCTTTTCATATTTTTTGTCCAAAAAACCTTTTTTCATCAACATTTATAAAAAGAAAAAAGAAAAAAAAAATATCAAAATCTTAACCGCTTGTGAATAACTTAAAATTAGTCAGAATAAAATATGAACAATTCAATTGTTTTTAAAATAATTTAAATAGTTCCAATTCATAGTGTAGCAATAAAAATTCTACAATACTTGTAGTATTTTTTGAATTACAACAAATTTCTATTGCTTTAGAAGAAATCAGCGTAATACGTCTGAATATCCAATTTTGTGAAAATTTAAACTTCAAATTCTCATTAAATAGCGTTACACTAAACTGTGTTTCGATAACAGTAAAAATAACTCATAAATCTTGTACATATTACATTTTCAAGTCTTAGGTATTCATATTAAACATGTTATGAATTTGAACTACAAAATAATTTGCAAATAATTCTAGACGATATTAGTATAGACTACAGACTACAATTAATTTTACTTCAAAAGGTTTTAATAAAAAAATTGTAGAAACATAAATTGTACGATATTTTTAATTTTGTAGGTACAAATTTGAGGTACTTTGTATCAAATTGTTGAAGTTTTTGAAATGTACAAAACAAAAGTAGCAACTGTAATAAAAAATCAAATATTTATGATGATAAGAATAACTTAAAAATATTCAAAATAGTTTTAAAATTATAACTTTCTTAGAATCAACTTATTTATAATAGTTTCCGATTTTTATTATTTTTATTATTACAACAAAAGAAAGATTTTATCAAAAATGAGTTTTTCGTAAATACCCTATTTTGTCCATGTTTTCATGTAGGCACTATATTATAATATTATTTTGTTATTCTCGATTACTTTACTTTTCTATTTTTTTTATTTTTTTCTACCGAAATACAGTCCATAACCAATGTTCCACTAGAAACCCTCTAACACTAAAAATGTATTCTTGAATGATTAAGTGTTTAAAAAAAAAAAAAAATTTTAAAAGAAAATACTCATCAGAATATCAATACAATTTGAATTTTTATGCACTGTTTAGTATGATTGTATACGATTTGTTATATCATATAAAAATTTTAAGTTTTAATGGTCGATTAAATATTATATAACATAAATTAAAAAGATTTCTATGCCAGACTAGTGACTGGTAAAACATGGGCATTGAATACATTCAAACAGAGCTCGCCAATAACAACAAGTTTATGTAAATTTAATCACTATTCTTACTCGGTAAATTTTTAATTACATTGAAATGTACATATACATTTAACTGTTTTCAATATTTAAAATAAATCCAATTTAACATTTTAATATATTTATATATATTTATAATTATTAATATTGATGAAAAAAAAAACAACTTTGTATTATTGTATTAAATCCCATGTATTTTTATTGTTTTTTTTACACAATTATCGGGTTTTATTAATACGGTATCGTAGAGTACAATACAAATACCGTGAATTAAAATAAAGCAATCTTGTCAAGATTGTTGTACTAACGTTTAAGTATAATATTTTTGTAGTTTTTACTTTTGTTTACTCGCTGTGTATTGTAGTGTCGGTTTAGTTCCGTACCTATTATTATGTAATAGTATCACTGTTATATCGTTTATATAGGTAGTTAAAAAGCTTCTTTTTTACTTTCGGTCCCTCCCATTTTGTGTGTCTCGTTCTTTGTTTTTATCGAGTTAATAAATAAATTGCAACAACTCAATAAAACTCTAAACCTTATATTAATCCAGCTGTGCTTAAAAATGCATTTTAGAGTAAGCTGTAACGTAAATTTGTACAGAAACGATCCGTTATAAGATGTACAAACCCAATTTCATTACCTCTAAAAGTCTAATCCATTCGATAATAATATAGTTATCAGCGTTAAATATTATTGTGGTTATATTAATGATTGTGAAAACACTAAACATAAAAAGTAATTGTGAGTACAATTTTTTATGAGAATACGTCGTCTTTTTCGTTCGGTTTAAATAATAATCATTAATTAGTTAAGCCCAATTATGATATTACGAATAAAATACTGTAGTTTCATCTGCTAATGTATTTTAATTATATTATAACTTTAATTAATACCCAATTATAGTTTTAAATACAAATATACTGCATATAATCTATTACCATACCCTTCAATCTACCGAAAAGACTCGTGCGAAAATAGCTATTTCATTAATATACAAATATATACATAAAAAAAGAAGAGAATTCACTAAGAACAGGTAAGCACGTGTAAAGAAATGCTGTCGATGAATGGTTTCCCCAGAGTGGCGTAGTCAGGGTTTTGCTGCCCCGAGTACTCGTTTTTTTTTTTTTTAATGTCTTCTTCTCGTCTCCCAACAGTTTTAAAAAAAAACTTACAACACATGTGTAAAATTTTGCTGACCCCCTTAAATACCCTAAGAGTACTCGGTTTCCCTACTCACTCCAATCAAAACAAATATACAAAAATACACTGTTATGGCCGAACATTTTTTTGTATAGATCTCCAATTTAGTTTTAACTAAATAAATATATATATATGTATTTTTTAAGATTTGAAATTGTCTAGAATCATCGATTCTAAGGTTATCAATGGAGAATTCTTACCCATAGATTAAAATCGATAAATTTGAAAATAAAATACCGTGTTCCCGGTACACTAGACCGCGTCTGCATGTACCGGGCTGAACGGGTTTTCTCGTGGTATACATTAATATATATGTCTGCGTAAACACCACTGCAGTTCATGTATATTTAAATGTACGAACGAATGGTACGTACAGACGTCCCCGGAGGATTTACTAATTATATAGACGCAGTATCCATGTGCGTGAATTAGTAAATCCTCGAGAGACACCTTAGGTATGCGAATGTACATTTGCAAAAACTATAAATGCACGGTATGGAAAAAAAACTACGTGTACCCACTTAAATTGAACACGTGAAATGATAAACGTGTGAGTGGCGTGTGATATTTATCGTATTTAATAATCCTACGGAATATGCGTAGCGTTTCGCGCCGTTTACAGAGTTAATAATATTATCATCCCTTTATTCGATGTTTTTGAGCTGGTAAGATTATAATGGTAATAATAATATTTACTATGAAAATCGTTTTCCGATAAATTACAATGCATACAATATATTAACACTATAATGAGACATTATTATATGATGTTCATTGTACGTACATAATAACCACTCGATTAATTTGCAGTGTCAAACAATAATAAAAATACGTATAATATTATACTTAAATATAATGTGTAATCGTAAATATAAAATACTAGTATTTATAATCATTGGTATCGCCTACAGTTATTGTTTATAATTTATACCGAAAAATCGAATCATTAAGTCTGTGCTTGGGGGGGGTTTTTTTTTTTAGTAATTTTCGTAAAGACATTTGAATTGTTTTTCCTGCGTGCGTTTTTTCTACAGCACACTTGACCTCTATTGATTAAAGTTATTATTGCCATGCCGCATAATAGCATAATAATAATAATAATAATAATAATAATAATAATAATAATACTAATAATATCTCGAATACGATGCATATTGACGGTATTTCGGACGATGAAACCGAGTTGGGTAACTCGCAGGGGTGTGCCAATAAGATATTACATGTGTATGGTGTATAATAATATGTACGGTAGCTCTTATACATATCTAAAATTGGCGACGGTTAAAGTTACTCTCGTATAATATATTATAGTTCAATGATTTATGGTCCATTGACGTTTGATAAATTAGAGTTATTTTATAGGTTTACTGGTTCTATATTTTCTTCGATATTTCGTTCAATGGATGTGCGTTTCACTTTTGCGGTGTGCTAGCGTTCAGTGCGTATTATGAAGATATGAATTATTATCATCGATGACATATTACCGAAACGCAAAACAAATATATATTATTGGCAAAATTATCCGCGACTCGGCTATTTAACATTATATTATATTATACACGTCATGCTCTAAAATGTGTTTGGATTTTATGAGTATGTATAAATAAAAAATATTTACATGATTCTTATAGTTTTTACAATCCTCTCCCCTGGTGAGCTTTCTCTCTCTCTCACACACACACACAAACACACACACACACACACATTTTATGCTTAAATTGATTTAAACAATATACGAGGATAAGCAGTTATAATATAATAATATAACCCTAGGTGTTATTGTTTCCAATACGTCAGTACACACAAAGAAAAAAAAAAAAAATCACAACAATTTTTGCTGGATTTATGACCGTTCCGTATTCGGTAGCGTATGGTCATGTGCCTTTTTTTTATTTATTAGCTTCGAGTATAAAACTATTGCAGCGCAACGATTATAATAAAGTGCTCAGTGATTATGCTCTTATTGGCTGGTACTTTTACGTTTTGCAACTGTACTGCATTCTGCTTTCACTTTTACCTTTTTTACAAAAACCTAACACCCCCCTCCCCGTAAAATGGCTTCTGCACGGCGGCGTGAGTATCGCACACGTAAATGTATATTAATATCGTATGCAATTGTAGGAATACATGATGATATAACGCACTGCGCTACTGGTCCATTGAACATGACGCTTTTCCACTATTTTGCGTTGTTAGATTTAACGGGCCACATCATTTAACAAAACTCAAAAACGCATTCAAAACTTTGAAGAAAAATAAAACGATTCACACGTCATGCCATAACTGCGTGTAGGCGGCCCTGCGTTTATTTCGAAAAAAATGGTGTAACCTATTCTCTGATAACGACGAGCACGCTCAGACGCGTGGGTAGAACTTTTTTTTGGGGGGAAGGATGATTTTATATTTTAATATATACCTTGTGGAGGGCGTTATACACACTCCATTGCAGTAGTCATCAGCTATGCACCCCTAGTTAATCATATCAAACATTATATGAATTCGAACGGTACAATAACATATCCTAGCCTTAGCCCCATTTTTACGATTGTTTAGGTCAACGAAAGACTGTTGAGACGAATCGCCTTTTTCGGATTCGAATTTAGTCCGCCACCCTAGACATATTCCGTCCAGTGATCAAAACACCCTCCTGTGCAGGCTAAGCCACTTATCACGCCGTGGCTGATAACTCACACTGTGATGATCGGCAAAAGCACGACTAACAGCCGACAACAACGAGTTTAAAATGGAGAGTTTTATTCTCTGTAATTGCAACCATCGACTGGGTAATATTCGACTAGTTGAATTTGTGTTTAACCGTTTCTTGGTAATTACGCTCACAATTTCGCGTGACTCGAATCACAAATCGTAATATCATTTGGTAACCCAGCGGGTACCCACCGCGGTGTATGTTTTATAATAATTTATTAACACTGAATGCACGCTGACGGTTATTATATGATGCTGCACCAGCCGGCGAATAATAATATTCGACATAAACATATATAATAACTGTGTATGCAACTAATGCACAATATCGTATTCATTTTCCGCACAATTGTTGAATTTATTGTAAAAGTAGCTTACGAATATTTCTTTACACGTCTTAGAAAACGGAAAACACTCGTTGGACGAAATATATTTAAAAGTCTCAAGTCGTAAATTAAATCCTAAACCAATTTAAAAGTACGAAAATAATTTAAATAGCGTCATACATTTCAATGAGACTGTCGTTTTATTATGTTTTAATTCTCTCGATTGTTTTTTTTTTTTCATTAGTTCCTCGTTATTTTTATTTTTGAAATAAATTTAAAAACTTTTATTCTAAGTAGCTAATTTAATTTAGTAAAACAAAAAAAAAAACAGTCAGGTCGCATTTATCTTACCATTTGTATTATATTCGGTTGTTTTATTTTAGAAAATTGTAAGAGTTGTATTTCGCACTTTTATTGCAAAATGTAACATGTTTTGTACACTACTACCATTTATTGCGATACCTATGTTATTCATGAAATAAGGCGAACGTTGAAATACATTTTTCGAGGATTTGAATACAACAAATGGATTTGTTTTTAGTAAGATCGGTACATTAATTTTGTGCCATATCATCCATCATAATATTATGTTGAACAGTTTTGAATATCAAAATCGTATTAGTAATAATATTTGTTTTGTAAATTATTACAATTAATTAAAATTTACGAAGTCGCCGATGAGAAATATTCCTGTTTAAATACTGGGAACGCGAGTCATTAAATTTCGTATCAAACTTTATACTTATATTTTATAATTTCAAATATGTAATAATATGTTAAGTCAACCGTGTCTTCGAAATTTAACATGAACTTTCGAACATGCGGGCATCCACCGGTCCGTATACATTAAAAGATGTGTCGTATCGTTAATCTCCCGGTGTTCTCTTCTGACGTCTAATTTTATCAAATTAAATAACTACTGGCTCCTTTTAACTAGACAAACGCCAAAGTTAAGCTAACGAGCAAACAACCGAGAGGAATATTCCAAGACGGTTTTTTTTCCACCCAAGTGACAAGTAATTTGTTATGGGTGTATATTGTACCACGCACGCACACACATATTCATTACATTTCTCATCTTGCTAGTAATTTTAAAGTCTAGCAGCTGAGGTCATCTCAATTAATGCATCATATTATATATATATAATAATAATATATTATAGTGCCCCATGAGTCATTGTCACCGTTACTAACACTGCGGCTGATGGAAACCAAAAAACTAATGGTTTACTCCGTATACATTCTAACGCTTGACCTAAAAATATAATATTATATATGTACTATGTTGGTGCGCATTAATTTCAATTTGTCATAGAAGTTTCCGTATAACAATATAATATATAATTTATATATTTAATAGGTTTTTTTTTTGTATCGTATATACAATTTTTATTGGTGACGTTTCAGAAAAGTTGTATAGAAATTATGGCTCAAAATGTTCGTGATCCAATATAAGTTTTTTGCTACACAATTTTCGTAACTGACAGAAACTAAAAGCAGATACATAACACGATACACGTTCGAAGTTTTGGAGCTCAACCAAAAGAAATATAATAAATGGAAACGGAGGAAAAGAATATTTGGAAATAAAATAAACAATTAATATTTCAAACCGATAAAATTCAACTTAGTCACCGTACCCAACAGACCAATACGATATACATAATATATTGTCTAAGAAATCATATTTTAACAATTTTTCATTTTATCAGTAGGTATATACTATATATATATATATAATATATTACATGCATTATTCTAAAGCGTAAAATATTTTGCGCCTCTAAAATAAAAACACATTGCTTTTATATTTACTCTACTTTAATGTTAAGTTTTTCATTTTCTCAAATTAAAAAAAAACTTTTCTCGCAATGGAAATTATAATATTATGCTTTACCAAAATGAGGTTTTTTAAACAGAACAATAAGATGATTACATATTTATTATATATTAGCTATTGTATCTTAGAAATAATACTCAGATTATTTGACAATATCCAAATAAAATTATTCAAAGCATGGATATACGTATTTGAATACCATAGATGTTTTTCATAGTTTACAGATTTGTTATTGAAATATTAAACTGAGTGTTTTAATGTTAATTATACAATTTGAATAGATTAAAATTTGTTGTGATAAAATTGATCATTTCTTTATTGAACGTCCTCCTTAGCTAGACAACATATTCGTTGAACATTATAAGTACTTTAATATTAATTATCTTGACTCATCTACATCATTTCCTTTTAATTAATCATTTTCAATTGAAAAAATATTAATTAGCGTCTCGCATTATGCATGTACCTATTCGTTTCCGTCCGCATTAATGAAAAAAAAGTAAAAATTATTTAAATATTCTAAAGTTTAATAATGATTTTTAACATCTCAGAGTACCTGTTCGGCGAGAGAACACTTTAATTCTGCACATCCTCACATGACTACCTGACAGCCATACCGGTTCCCTCTAAGGTGAGGTTGGGTGTCGCGGAAGAACTAATTTTTGTCAGGTCTTGTCGAGTCCTCTCTCTAAACAGAGTATATTATATTCTCAGCGAATGCGGCTCTGATTGTAGTTAGCTATTGGTAAATTGTTTTGCGTTTTGCTGATGCCGCTGTCGATGCAACGTTAAATACAATAATATTGTAATATTACGATTTCGAAGGGAAATTCATTTAATGCATCAATCACATGTTTTTATTAAAACTCAAATTCCCTGTTAAAAGTCGTAAATATAAAACTTAAGGGAAGGAAACCTTTCACGAAACGTTTAACTCGTATATACGTGTGTTCTTGATATTTTAAATGTTTTCATTGTTATTATGGTTTCTAAACGCAACGAAGTGTCTAATGGCATTAAAAAACATAAAAGTTTATTTTATTAGTATTATTTCTGTTATATATATATATGTTCTGCTGTAATAAAATTAAAAACTTCACTTTAAACTTTTATGATATTATGTGTCAGTGTGAGAAAAATGCAAAATAAATATACTTTCAATAGAACCATCATATTGTAAGTTATGGTTTCTCGTCGTTATTGCGGATTTGAATTACAAGCTGTATTCGATAAAAAAAAAAATACCATAGATATTGACGTATAACGGCTTGTAGTATAAATTGAAGAATTTTTTTTGCTAAACTTTAAGTAATCATTTATTACGCAAGCAATAGCTGTATCATCAAATAATAATATAACATTTTTTTCATAGATAATAACTTTTATTTAATCATTTGTTTTTAAATTCTATGGTTGAAAACACATTATTAAAAGTTGTTTGCGGTACTATATTTATATTCAACTATACATATTATATATAATTTTATATTTATAATTATTGTAAAGACTAACCATTTCACAAACAATGCAATATATATTTATAATATCTTTTCTAAAATTCAACCAACATTAAAAGCGTAAAAATTGGTCAGTATTTTTGTTGCTTGTTTATATAAATGTTATTGGTGGATGTAACTCCTGAGATGCAATACGAATAATTTAAAACAAACCAACTATACGGTGGATAACTTCCAGTCGAGCAAATCGCCCGGGAATACCAGATTTGTTCAATGTATGCGTGTTCAATTAAAACTATAACACGCCTTTAAGGAGGCCTTGATCCCCATTCATTGTAAAAGAAGTTTTTAATTTATCTTAGCTCCTTGTGAGTTTGACAATCGATTACTCGTTTCGTGTGCTTATCGGTAGGCTGTAATGCACAGCAAACGTAAAATCATAATGTAATATATTTAAATTATCTAAATTATTGAAAAGTATAATAATTTAAGACTCAAAGTTCATAAAATTACGTTTTACTGTGACATCATTTTTTTCCGGTTAAGTTAAGTTCAAGAAAAATGTGCCGACCGAAAACGGATTGTATTAGAGCCAGTAATATCTACTTATTATGTTTTAACAAATTCCCTAGCGTTTTTGGATACAAAAAAAAAAGGTTTAAAAATGTTAATTATTGGCAAACGTTCGCCTGCCGTAAATACTGAAACTGCAACCTCGACCGATTTCGGATGAAACTACGCGTATACATATATAATTATAAGCTGCATAACGTATAGGACTTAGGGGCTAACGATCGTTTTACGAATACCCGAGAAATCCACTCCACCACCGTCGCGGTCCAATACCGCGAGCAGCAAAAAAAAAAAAAAAAAGAATAATATGTGTATCACACATTTTTTATTTCACAAAACTCCTTTTTATATATTATGATATAAAAACGAAAAAAAAAAAAAAAATGATATCCGTTCTATGTCACACGATTATCGCACCCGCACGACACGCTTGTGAATATTATCACGTCACGTAATCCGGCTATATAACAGGAACCTTTACATAATATATACATTATACCTAAATAACGTCATATATGCGCCAACGGTACACATATTATAATAATATAATAATAACATGTAACTGTACAACGCGGGGTAGTATTTTAGTCACCGCAGCGGGATCTCATTCATTGCTCCGTTGTCGGGGTCAAACACGCCGCGTATAATGCCATCGTATTATTATTATTATTATCTCCGTCATTATTATACGGTGAAACGAATTAATATCGTCGTATCTGCAGCGTTTACCCCGTCGCAGACGGTTTTATAATATTATCGTCGGCTACGCAATGCGTCAAATTGCAATTCGCTGTGAAACAATAATGCTACGCGTAATATACAATAATATAATAAATGTACGCAATATCGACGTGGCCGGGCCTCGCAACACATCATCAGTGTGAGGATAATCGACAGACCGTGTTGTAAAGTTGTGTTAAAACATTGTGTTTTTGGTTAAAACGATTTGAGGCGCAGCGGGGAACTGACGCACAGAGTATATAATATTATGCGCGCGCGAATAAAACGCATGTAAATTAAGACAAACATAACCATATTGCGTATATTATAGAGATTTCGCCATAAAGAAATTTTTTTGTTATGATTTACAACACGAAAATATTATTGCATAAGCGCGAGAATCGGAGTTTGTTATATATATTTTTTTTTTTCTGAGGTCAGACAAGTATGGCCGTTTGCTCGTTATTATATATTTTCGCGAGGGATTACGGTTAGTCGAGGAACTGCACGTGTATTTGCGTGGGAAAACATGACTCATCGCCAGTTCATCAACCCATCCGGGAGCCAGGGACGCCGGGCACATTCGGCGACATCAGACATCCGTGTCGATTGCAGGTGGTTGAGTGTGCACGGATCCGGGGAGAAATCGTAGCCCATGCGATCACGTCATCACGAAGAGTACAAGACGAGCCGTTTGTTTTATTGCAATACATATCGCGATGTCATAAACTTGTATTAAAAAAAAGTAATGTAGGTCGCGACACTGGAATATTATTTTTTGAGTAACTCCGCGATGCAGTTCGACTTAACGACATTACGTACTTGTCGTACCCCGCCGAATCGATTGGTTTATTTATTCCGCAAACGAACTCGTGTCCTGCGCAGACCGAGTTTTCCGAGTTTTATGAAACAAAGTTAATTGGGTGTGTGGTTGATCTTTCTGATCTTCTTAGATAAGACGTCGTGCAACATTTAATAGTCATGCATAACACACGCGAAACGGTGTGGCGTTGCTTATTGATCAGACGCGATGTTCCGTACTCTAGGTTAGAGAGTAGGTATATTGTGTAGACAAATGGAATAGTATATTCAACCTAGATTTCCTTAAAAAAAAAAAAAAAATACAAAGTAGATTGTTCTTTGAAATATACTTATAGAAATATACGGCAACAGATCATATTGTTATTTTTATTAGAGAATGAGAGAAGAATACTATATTATTATTATATTTTATTGGCTAAAAATATGTCCTTAAATTGCCTATTCGACACGCCGTCTTACATTTATAACAATATTATTGTAATTATTATAATAATATTGTGTTCTATAGTTATCGGTGACCTCAAAATACGTGCAAATAAGCTGATCCAACTGATGGACGATGTTTAAATTTCTATCTCGGTATTTCATATTGATCTAACTTTGACTGGTACTATAATTCCCGACCGTTTCCTTCTTTAAATCGGGAGCCATGCGACCACGATCGTTTTTAACATTATACAACTGAATAGGATTTGTTTGCATGAATTAAAACATTAAAAACTATACTGCACAAACACGAATATCTGGTAGGTACGTATTACACCAGAACTGTTTTTTTTCATGATGGTAATTTTATTTTAAAAATGAAAGTAATATTTGTGGTATTTATTTGACATCATAGTCTTAGTCCGAAAATACAACTTTTTACAAAATGTTTTTCTCTACTCTGATGTAGACATTGTTTTCATAAGTTTTCATTTGGTCATTTTTGTTGGTACTGTGACGGTTAGTGAACTTTAATAAAATTCATTCACACCATAGCATGTACCTACTTATAAAAGTATGAAAATCCATAAATTATATTCGTTATTTGTTACGTCATGGTTGGATGAAATAATATACAATATTATTATTTACTATCACACGAATAAAATTTCACATAATTGTGTAAGACGTTAATACAGCAAAAATATTTGTCTTGTTTGTTTTGTTAAACTTTACAAACTACAACGAATGAAAGCTCTGGCCCCGAAAATGTTCCAGAAAACCAGCGTTGAAAATGATCAATATTTAAAGTAATTGGATAAAGACTAAAAAAAAAAAATGTTAGGCTGATGTTTAAATATTTTTTAAGGTAAAACCCATAATACTGGTCATGTGATTATTATTAATTATATAACCATTTAACGTTTCAATCGCATCGCACAAACACGCAATTAATCGCCGTTCGAGTGTAGTTCACTACACACTGATACGACGTTGTCATGTGTAAATCAGAGGGGGAAAAAAGTGTTTCCGAAAAGTATGATTTATATATATTTTTATAACAACATCGCGTTTTGTACTGTCACTGTTCGGAATTGTCGAAATTGATCTCTCCGGTTCATTGCACATCGCTGTCAACGGTAATAGGACGGCAAAACGACAAGAGTCGGGGGAGGGGTCGCGTTTTTCCGCGGTGACCGAAAAGGATGTTTGATCGCGTGACAATATGACCACTTGTCATTGTAATTTATCGTGAAATGCAATCGAATTAATTATCATATACTGTATCCGACGTGATCCAGCGATGGCGTGTCGTTCAAACAGATTATATTTAACATTAAATATCATAGCAAAGTATAATGCTCCGATTGTTTGCTGTATGAACGAGATTGTGTAAGATAAATAAATAAATTTTTTTTTTAATTGATCATATGAGCCCGGCTACTATGGTCAGTTTGTTTAGCTGTTTGTAGGGCGGTGGAACAGTAGGTTTTAACAAGTGTGCATGTGTTTTTGTTTGGCAGAATTTTGATTGGGCACCCGTAGGTTTCTGCCATGTTGGGGGATTGCAACCTCTCTCTCCACACAGGTGTCTGTCCGGAGAAAAGTGCCGCCCGTGATCGAGGTTCGAACCAGCGACGGTGCAAGTTGCAACCGATGTATTAGTCAACTCGACCACTCAGTAACCCAATTTTTTTTTTCAATATGTCGACTGCAAATTTATCACAGTGGCGATATAAAATAATATACATTTTCTTAACGTTTATTTGAAATATACAATGCATAACAATTGTTTTGCAATAACCGTATTATATTTGATATAGGTACTTAGACATATGAATGATTATACTATTATTGAAAGAATAACGCAGCAATCAGCCGTATATAACACGTTAGACATGATATTAAAATATATAAGTATATTTATTTATTCTATGTTTTGTTTATCCGTTAATTTTATTATTTGTACTATTTTTTTATTTAATCATGCCATTAGTTCTACACCTATTCCTCTTTATTTCGCCCCACACTGCAGTGGTGGTGATCGAATTATTTTGTCTTGACGGTGCCTCCACGGTGGCGTTCAAATTATGTCCGGCTTCATTTTGCAATAATCGCTAACTACTGCCACCTACCACTACCCCTGAAGTGAGTGTATAAACCTGAACTTTGGTCTTCTTGGTAGATTTCGTGGGAATCTTCGCAAAGCGGAATTAAAAAAAATTGTAGGTATATGTGTAACTCTAAGGTTCTTTTAATTTTAAGACCCTTATTGTGGAGGGAATGATTTGATATGTAAATGTAAAATTTTACTTTTTTAATCATACGCAATGATTAATATTAAATTTTTTATATCTAAGTATACTTAAATATATCTTATTTCTTAATTCTTAGCTTTACCTCGCGTCATAATGTATAGTAGGTAAGTACACATCAGTAAATTTTACCATATGTATAAAATATGAAAATTTAAAAGACAACAATTTTCGGCTTTGTGCTTCATATCTTTTACACGACTAAAATTCACATATACACAGTATTCATAAAACATACGTATACAAAGTAAAAATTCAAATCTACAAATGTCTTTAAATATTTTAATAATCTCATATTTTTTTTACTGTTTAAAATGTTTGTTTTTTGCCCAAGTCTTTGTTGAAAAATAATGGACATTTTTTTATTTCGTGAAACTCTGTTGGGAAAATATTTGTACATTTATACTTAAGTAGGTATGTACAAGAAATGTTCAATCGGTTTACGTGTGTCAAAAGCGTTTTCAGCGGAAAAAAACCAAACAATAACACATACTACAGTAAAACCAATATTTCTGTCGTCGTTCCTGATAAAATTCTAAAAATACTCAATGATTTTTTGTTCAAAATGTTATTTCCAATATCAATAGCAAAAAAAAAAAACGACCACGGCGACTGTCGGAATTCCACGCAGATATTTAACGTCGGAGGGTAATTTTTTAACAAAATATACGATTCTCGTTTAATTAAACATTCTAATAGTCTTTAGTGGATTGGGGTTACAATTTTCTTGTGTAGGGCAGAAATCTTATCGACATGGTCTAATTGAAAATGTAAAAATAATTTAAATTCTCAAGAAACTTAATTACAAGCTTCGCCAAATCTGACTATAACTGTAAAAGTCAACTGACAGCAAAAGTAATCTGCTATTACTAGGGATTATAAGAAAAAAAACATTGTAATATATAAATTAACGATTACATAACACTTGTTAATTGTGTAGTGAATTGGTCCATGATCATGGAGAAAAAATAACGCAATGAGCAAATAATATATTGGTCCAGTCATTAGTTTTTTTTGTTTTCATGTATTATATTATATTATATTGGATATATTTTTTGTCACATGATATTATATTCAACATTGTTTAGTTTAAGTTATCAGTTACCACAATGTGCCACTGACTTACAAAAATAATGTTAATATTTTCTACAATTAGTGCCCGATATTGAATTTCCTCATTATTTTATCGATTGCAACTTTGGGAATATTTTGCAGTAAGATTCGTCATAGAATTAATTTTCAACTATTTTCTTTAAGTGGCTTTTTGTTTCTAACCGGTTACTTTGTTGAATTGCTTGCACAAACCTAAGGTGGTAAATTGTAATTTTTTCGAACATTTCATTGTAAATTTAAAACGACTCAGCCAACTTTCAATATACACGCATTGGTTCCACGACTGTGTGGTCCATATATGTATCTCAATAACGCATGTCTTAAATCATTGAGTAATTCGGCCGTCACACAATTGAATCAAAATACACAATTCTAAACCTCAACAACTGCGTGTTTTTTAGTGACGCTTAAAAATAACTTTATTTAAATGTTTTTCATAAAATATTATTCTGTTGCAAACAAAAAATGCCTGCATTATGTAATACACAGAATAAAAATTGATCACCAACTGCGATTGTCTAGCTGTATACAATTACGGTAGGTCGTATAAACATTTTTATTTTTAATAACATATATAAGCAATAAAGGATTGAACGACAACAGTTCTGTTAAATTAAATAATACGAAATATAAAGGAAATAATTTTGAGCAAAAACGAAGCACGTGCATGTACTTCAGTGCGATGTAAAATTGCTATTGCGCCCGTATAAAACAGGAGAAAATTATTCAACTTTCTAGTACTATACATAATATGGACGGAGGGCTTTACAAACCAGAAATATCTCTAGACTTGTTATGAAGAATCGCAGCGAGTTAGTGACGGGACGCGTATATCCATATACATTACATGTAGAAACTTATGCATCTCACTTTTATACTCAACATGAAACCTAAATATACTTCTCATCTAAACCCTCGTAAGACTTCGCATATATTATCTAATCTAAACCCACGTTGAACTCACATTTATCTTATTTAAACCCGTTCAAAACTCTTATAATAAATAATACATAAATGCATAATATTTTGTTTTTTGTTTCCTAATTATTATGGACTGATAACACTAACAACTTCACTGTGCAATAACAATTCGTTAGCTGATATTCTGCATATTTTAAACGTTTTAAAATAGTCTAGAAAATCAGTATGCACGATGTGTTAAAAATAGCTGGGTATGTTTCATATTTTATTTTCTCATGAAACGGTTTTATCAAAAATTGTCGATGAAGATACGAACCCGGAAAAAGTAGTATAGGTAAAGATTTTTAGTCAATGATGAATCGTTTAACTATTAATATTATTAACAGGTCTTTCAAAATACTGCAGTCCCCATAAACATATGAATAAGTACAGTAAAATATATTTTAAATGTATTGTTTTCTTTTGTTTCAGAATTTGGCATTGTACCTAGTCTGATTAATTTGTGACGCTGAAATCAGTGGTAACACCTTACCGAATAAATTATAACAAAAACCTCACGGCTGGTGTATAACTTCAACGCTTATAACCACGGTACAGTATAATCATATACCGCTGTGTAACTTAACGGTGGCGTCCGGTATGCCAGCGGACGGCCACGGTGACGTCCTGTACCGTACGTGATATCTGCGACTGTTCGTCGGTATGGTTAAACAACCGGTGACCGAGTACAATACTCCGGTTACTTCACAGGCGCCTTCTATACCGCAACAGCGGTCATGGAACATGGTGACAACATGTTCAACCACACCCCCACGTCCGTCGTCCCGTCACTCGATCCCCGGGACTCACTCTACCGGTTAAGTGTCATGGACAACGGCACCGACCCTACGGTCCAACAGGTATTTACATCAGATGATATAAAATTATTGTGGGTGCATTTCAAATTCATAATATTCAACACCAAACAATCTTAATTATAGTATATATTTGTAGGTCTTGGTACCTGATATTTGAGGATTGAGGAGGGTTGATAGCAAAATAGCTTTTGAATTTATATCCCTATTTTATACGACATAGATGTCCAAATATTTTAGTTTGTGCAGTATATTATTATGTCAAAATGGAATAAAAATAAAGTAAGATAAAAATAAAGTAAGATAAATATGATGGTGAAAATTCAAAACATTGATAGTATAGCTGGAATATAAATAATATTTTTCTTAATTTTAATGATTATATGTGTAGAATATGGGGAGGTATGTGAGGAACATTTTAGACGTCGCGTCTGACATGACTTTCGTTATTTGATTGGGATGAGTCTGATAGTTTCATTTTATATTGTCCGTTGGTTGAAAAGCCGTAATTATATTTATCAGGGTAATAATTTTATATAATGTATATGGTGTGTATTATTATAGCAGTAGAGTTGTAAAAGTGAACAAATGGTGTGTGTGTGTGTGTGTGTGTGAATATGTATTGTGGATATGCGTATTAAATATATATTTATGTATGAAGCTGAGTGAAACTATAAGTGTATTGATGAACATAATGTAACTATATAATAATTTCTTAGTAATTCAATCATAATAATAATATTAAATAAATATCCCCAAATTAAGTCATGTCTACATTGAGTTTAGTTCGATAACAGAAATAACAACTTTTCTTCATGATTACATGGGCCACTACTACGTTTTTCTTGTCTCAAATGCACATAACAGTATATAAATATTTTTGGAATGATAAAAGTTGGATAAATTTACACAGTAAAATATATATGTCATCATCTATGTACCAAATATAGTTATACAGTTAGTGGCACTCACATGTATTATAATATAATCACCTAATGTGTGAACTGTAAAGCATATCTGATGTTGTAGGTAAATATTAGTTGGTGGTTACATGAATGGTGGTCCTTTGTAGTGACTCTTTGGCAGATGTCGATATTATTGTTAAACATTAGGTTATTTTATATATTGCAAGACACGAGGTACTGAAAATACATATGTTGACTTTACTCAATTTTACGATAATAACATACCATTAGGAGGTTGAACCGCTAAACATATTTCTGGACGCCATTCACTGCAACTACTTAACCTTTTTCCGAAGTAAAAAAGAATACTTGGATCGGGTGAAAATGCTGTAACGGCAACGCCGGGTGGTTTCAAGGGCTTATAATTTAATATCGCGTCGTCGTCGTCGTCGTCCGCGTAATAACCATATTTTCCGGTCATTTTATCCTTTCCACGGTGGTGGTTGCCCAGCCCGACCGTAATAAACCTCCCACGGGTATTACATAATAACTTAGCGCCGTCGGCCACGCAGCGATTTAAACATAAAACCCTCTCGTGTATACATATAGGTAGACTGTTACGATATAATAATTATCGTATCCGCGGTTGATTCATCTATCTTAAGCGACCGCTACGAATTATCGAGGGAAAATTCGCTGACATTGTTAGGCGAAAAAAATCGAAACCTACGGAGTTCGCGTTGCGCCTAAAAAAATGAATAAATGAAACCCATTACTGCGCCGCATATTATAATGTTACAGCGATCGTGATTATCTCTTCTATGCGACGTGTGAGCTCACTTGTCCGGAAGTTAAGCGATAAGGCACGCGTGTGTGTTATATAAACGTCAGCCATTGGCTCTCCGATTCCCTGTTCGACACGATACCGGGTAATGTCTCGAAGGTAACTACAGCAGGGTTAGATAACGTGTCACGCGTTGCTGGTATATATGGTTTTTAACAGTTCGGTATAGAATTATTGACGACCCCCCCCCCTACCATGTTAGGTATAAGTCGTATACTATTATATTATGATTTAATGTATAATAAACCGTTATAACACATTAAACTTAATTGATAAAATATTATTATACACTACCTATATTTATATTGTATTTTATTGTGACTTTTCAAATGGATCACGCTCGAAAACTTAATTGGCTCGAGTGGCGTTTGCGATTAGTACGAAAGATTTTCGATTAACCTACACAGAGAAAACCCTGCAGTATATAGCTGCTGAGTACGTTTTGAACGTTCCATCTGAATATAATGACATTTTGAGTTTATCCAAAAACGTAATATCGCTTTGAGAGAGAGAATAATATTATTTGCGTGTACACGAATTTTCAATGTGTACATAACTTAACTTCCCTTATTTAGATCGACTTGAAAACTAAAAATAAAAAAACGTTCCGATTTTGTCCAAATAGAAGGAAATAAAATATAATATATATTTTAATTTACTGTTATCCAAACTGCCTAAAATAATGATGTGTACGTATAATATCCTTCTGTTACCAATTGGCTATTTGTAATTATTATAAAATATATATTTAAGCTTTTGAAATTGTATTTTAATTTACAGTGCAACGAATACATTTTGATAAATTGTATACTCTCTCTTTAACCTTCATCAAAGACAGCGTTTGAATGCCAAAAACCAATAGTAAAATGTCATAACTACCTGTATTTGCATTAAAATATATTATTAATTAGCTTCCAAACGTTTTTAACTTTTCGCAATTGCCACTCGTGAAAATTGTCCGATGTCGTCTTGTATTATTACGTACAACGAATTTAATAATTTAATTTATTCAATTATCAATTAAATATTTTTTGTACATTGGTATACTTAACATGTTTTCTGTGTAGTGTTTAGAATTGTAATATATTTTTATTTATACGGATATACACATGGTATTACAAACGGAACATATTTAAACGTTTCTGATATTTTTATCTCCACCATGCGTAATCTAAAAAATAAAAATAGGTATTTGTGTGAAGAATAACGTAATATAATAATATTTCTGACTAAACCAAACCTATTTTACCTGAGGGGGAGGACAGTTTATATCAAAGTATACATATGAGAGCGGCTTCGAGGAATCTCTATCATTGTTAAAAGGTATTTTTACAATATTATTATTGAAATCTTGTGTTTTATGCGTGGGAAAAGTATATACGGTTAACCGTGGTTGTGTTTAAATTTCATATTACCGGGTCGCGACTATATAACGTTGAATATATTATCTCGAATGTGGTGTATCAGTGATAGATAAATACCAAAAGGGGGAACTTGAAAGGATTTCGGTGTTCAATTTGACAAAACACTTACATATTTGTATTGAATAAAATTGAACTTATTTATAACATTATATAACAATAACCTGTTTATATAATGTAATTCATTACATTACCGATGAAGTGATTAAAGTATTTAAAATTAAGTTGAGCGGAGTGGAGTATTACAACAGGGGTGCCCGCAATAAGTTGATCCATTACTTTGCTCATAAAAACATTACATTAATACGTATTATGGGTAACTAAATATATTAACTACTTGACCCGAAAACATATTTTTTAAATCGAAATATTCCAAATAATATTCTACTTTGAAATATGAAAATAAAAATGTATGCAGTGATTCAAAAGTTAATTAAAAAACTTCAAAAAAAAAAAAATTGCAACGATAAAAGAGAAATAAAAACAATAATTTGTCTTCAAAAATGTTATTTTGTATAACGATTTAATAGATTATGTAAAAGAAATATCTCCAAAACCGTTAGTGTTTTCCGAAATAATGAGTATCTTGAGTTGAATGAATTACTCCGTATATGTGGTGTATGCAGTGTCTTGTTTGAAGTTTGAATATTGAACGTCTAGGGAATTTGAATGATTGGGAGTTGTTTTGATTGCAATGCCCCGGCTTGAATGTATGCAAGTGAAAACAATATTAAATCGTGATCACTATTGTTAAACACAAATATTTTAAATATATTTAACTCGATTTATTTAATCGCACTTAACATAAAGTTAAACATAATATTTCATAGTTGCTAAATGGAAATAGACCAAGCCATCCCTCCTTTTATTTTTATAAAAACTATACATGCTTAATACTAAGTGCTAACTTTTGAATTGTCAGGGACTTTGCGAAAAATTCGGGGATACTAGACTACTCGTGATAATGATAATAATCATATCATTGTATTATTATTCAAAAGACAATAGTATGCATATTACATACGTTATATCATTTGTATGAAATTGCTTTTCTTAGGACTTACAAAAATTACACATGTAATAATACATCATCTTATATTAATTCAGTATAGTATATTTTCATAAAGCTTGACAAATTGAATAACATGAGCTCGAGCTAGTGCCGTTCACGTTATACCATAAGCATTTGAGCCACCCACACCCTATGATCCCTCGGTAAGTCTTTCGGCACTGAATTTCTATGAAACGATTATGAGATTTTTTTAGATTTATCATCTCGTAAATCACAAGTAGATAGGAGATATAATATTAAAAAATCGGTTCCAAAAATGTATTTTTATGTACGTTATTATGGCATATATTCGTAAACGATATTATGTTTTATTTTATTGTATTTCGCATTCTACAGTATAATATTGTTGTCGTGTGCATTATAATACTATCATAAAAATATGAACCGTATAATAGTTATGTGTAATGTTTTAATTTTAAATTTTTTGATCGAATTTTTTTTTTAAATGTTAATCCATTACAGTGGCTAATCGGCTTTAAACGTTTGGGTTTGGGGGTTAATTAAAAACGTATAGACTTGTAAACACGAAACAATTTTGATTAAACGTATTGATACCACCAATATTTTCGGTATTTTTGTTGCACTTGCTGAGTACTTCCGTCCTTCATCACGCCATACTTCCACGGAGAGTCACATACAGTTCAGTCCCAGATTTATCTTAATATATAAAATGGTAAGGTCCCGGAGTCTTTTCCTCCCGGAACGAAAGACCACTATTTCTTTTCTTCTACGAGCGTTCGCTTCCGGGCCAATGGGAGCGCGAAAAAATATCGCGGCTTCGTCATTTTGAGATATTATCGTCTTCGCCTCATCGCCGGGATTGTTTCAAAACTTTTGCTTTTCGAGCTCCGTTCGCCTTTCTTCGTGCCCCATTCTCACACTTCGAAATCGCTTTTACAGACAGAACCAAAGTCGTCGAACGGAGCCTTACACTTACTGTTTTGTCCTTCTCTCGGTTAAATATATCGAATGAAACAGGACTGTTCTTCGACGGTCAGGTCCATATCGATCGTATAATTCTGTGACTGTGGAACGTCCGGTTGCGATATATTAAATTAAAAATTATTGGGCGATTTCGATGAGATCAACACACAATCCTGTGGTTGGATTTCAAGAAATCTACTCGAAAACCCAAAATATGTAATATGTAATAAATAAAAGACAATATTTTAGTGCTCGATGCTGTGATATAATATCGGATTTCACAATTAATACACTCTGAGTTGAATGAGTACGTTCAATTGTATATTGCTTATATATTAAATAAATTAACTATTTATTTGATGCAGAACCGTATACATGTGTACTATTACGCATAATAATAGCAATACAAATATTTTAGTTTTTTTACAACAACAGAAATTGCTATGTATTTACATCTATTTTGTTAACTATATGCAATAAAAATAATGGCCATATCCTACGGATTTCATCGGTTAAACATTGCTTATTGCAGTATTCGCTTATGAATACAAACGGCTTAAATGCTCAAATTTTTCCGTCTGTCAGCATCTGAGTAGGTGTCCCGTAGGTTTAGGCGTTAGGTTAAAGTCGTAGGGTAGGCGAGTTCGAACCCCGGCGGCGGATATATCGACGCCGTCGTTACTACGGCAGCCCTATGCTGTAGCATGGCCGCCCGGATTTTTTGCATTTTTTTTCCGGTTTTTTTTACATGATTTTTCCAAGTTCCAATGATTATTTCATTGTTATCTCCATTATTATTGTAAACATAATCTTCGTGGTGCTTACATTATGAAATAATTTCAAAAATACTTATACCTACTACCGTCTATCCGTATGATTAGAATATCTTTGGTTTATCATGCCGAATATCATTACCTACTTGCGATCTTCATTTTCTATACATTATGTGTGTATAATGTAGGTAAATACAACCAATTAGTTGAGTTTCACTCATAGACGCTGAACGGAGGGTCTGCGATCCGACGAAGTCGGATTGCCTACGTAGCTGGCTAACTTGAATGTTAAACGATTTTCACTTGAGGTGACGGACTTGCTAGACATTCCAACTCAGTTTTCGAATTTACATTTTTATTACATACGAAAAAGCAAAGGACATGCGACGGGGAACCGTGTTATTCAATTGCCGATTTTCGTGGGTAAAGTGAAATTTCAAACATTCCCGCGCTCGAAACGAGATCTCTAAGACTTATCAAAAATCGTTATCACCTCCTAAATTTTTGTTTTTTAACTACCCATGACGTCAACAGGAGTGACTTCTAAAAGTAATTTCAACGACATTGACGTCTGCATCGCCGATTCTCACAAGCCCCCGAGTTTCATAAGCTTGATTGGTAAACGATTTTCAATTGAGGTGACCACTTCATATACACTCAAGCGCGGATTTTGAATTTTCATTTCTTTACATACGAAAAAGCTCTGGATAGACTCTGAACGGAGGGTCTGCGATCCGACGAAGTCGGATTGCCTACGTAGCTGGCTAACTTGAATGTTAAACGATTTTCACTTGAGGTGACGGACTTGCTAGACATTCCAACTCAGCTTTCAAATTTACATTTTTATTACATACGAAAAAGCAAAGGACATGCGACGGGGAACCGTGTTATTCAATTGCCGATTTTCGTGGGTGAAGTGAAATTTCAAACATTCCCGCGCTCGAAACGAGATCTCTAAGACTTATCAAAAATCGTTATCACCTCCTAAATTTTTGTTTTTTAACTACCCATGACGTCAACAGGAGTGACTTCTAAAAGTAATTTCAACGACATTGACGTCTGCGGTCTGCATCGCCGACTCTCACAAGCTCCCGAGTTTCAGGACAGCGAGTTTCACAAGCAACTAGTAATTATATAAATGGATGAATGTTGTCCGATAATACGACTAAATGAGTCCGATAAAACAGCTATTTGATATTGCATTTCCCTGTTGTTACATTCTTATCTGTAGCATCTATTATACTAACAATATAAAATAAGTTCAGCGTAGAATGAGATAGTTATTTTCATAAAAAAAGAAATCAGTGGGATATTGGTCGTCGTTCGAGCTCGGGACCGGATTTTAACATTAATGGATATAATGAATAAGTCATATTAAATTGCAATAAAAAACAACGTGACGTGTATATATTTAATTAAATGTATATTCATTTTTAGCATTTAATACTCAAATCATAACATTTGAACATATTGTAATGTACTTTAAAAGTTCTGAGTCGGTAAAAATTTTAGAAAAAAATAATTACAAATGTTGTTATAGGCTCGATTAGGTTATTTTTTGGTTTATCGAACGACTGAGAACGTGTTACCTTTTTTACGTGTGACGATTGAAAAGACTTATCATTTACAACCCCCCCCCCTCCCCCGGTCACTTGACCACATCCACTCTGGCGTCAGTGTACCCACCATAATGTTTATTTAATAATTATTATTTTCATAACGATGACCAATTGACCGTGCGCAGGTGACCGGCGACATGATGGACTGGTCCGATTACGTGTCGGTGGCCCTGAAAACGTCGATCATGGCCATCATCATACTGACGTCGATCGGCGGCAACCTGCTGGTGATCGTGTCCGTCGCCCGGCACCCCCGGCTGCGGGTGATCACCAACTACTTCGTCGTGTCGCTGGCGTTCGCCGACATGTTGGTGGCCATCGTGGCGATGACGTTCAACGCCAGCAAGCTGATCAGCGGCAAGTGGATCTTCGGGTACTTCATGTGCGACGTGTGGAACTCGAGCGACGTGTACTTCTCCACCGCGTCCATTCTGCACCTGTGCTGCATCAGCGTGGACAGGTACTACGCCATCGTCAAGCCGCTCAAGTACCCGGTGCTGGTCACCAAGCGTCTGGTGGCGTTCCTGCTGCTCGTCACGTGGGTGGCGCCGGGCATCATCGCGTTCGTGCCCATCTTCTACGGCTGGTACACCACCGACGAGTATCTGGCCTACCGGATGGCGCACCCGGACGACTGCGATTGGGTTGTGAGTATTGTTGTCTGTTCGCTTTTCGTTCGTAATCCAACGTGGGGAGGGCGAGGGCGTCGACCGGTCGATTTCATCATTCGCCGGAGACGCGATGCGTTGTCGACTTAGTCGGCTGATTCAAAATGAATCCATCAAATTAATAAAACCATGATGCTTTTGAAAGTTTTCGTTTATATTTTATACATTCACTGCACAATGTCTAATATGCATACACGGTTTTAGATAAAAATATAGTCTAATACTATAATAATAGTAATAGTGTGCCTGTTGTGATGTTTCTCGATAAAATAATTTTGGATAAATAACTAACTACGAGCCACTCGTTATGTGATCTACAAACTAATTTAAAAAGTAGGTTAATTTCTCCAAACTGAGTTTAGCAAATATTTTATTTCCATACAAACTTTAAACTTAGTGTGTTAAATGTATTATTTGTTGACTGGTAACTTCCAACTTGACAATCTTGTGTTTACTAATCTCAACTTAACTTAAGTTGATTATTTTCATTAACTTGTCCCATACTTTGTGTATTACACAATGTACGGCGTGCATTAGTCGAGTGGTCGTATGAAATGTTCATGTCGTACAAATTAATAATTAAAATCGTATTTTTTTGGTCGAATCGTCAACTGGTTGTTTGATTAGTTGGTATTAGCTAAAATTTGTCGAATACAATTTATTTCGATATAAGTTGCAGCCTTTTTCGACGCGATAACTAGTTTGAGAACAGTATATACAAATGTGCAATAAACAACGCGATATCTAATATTGTGAAATAATTATAAAACATTTGAATATTTGTTCGGGACAGCAAATTTTCATGAAAAATGAATACAAATTTACCAAGTTATATCATTTTTCTCTTTTTTTTACATTATTTATAATAATTTTAAAACATGTACAATAATTATAATTATAACTATCTATAATTATAAATATATATTTATTATTTTCTTACAAACAAAATGTATTTTATCATAATAGTTTGTATGTTTCATTTTCGCTCATTTTAAAACATTCATATAGAAGTGTAAATTGTATTAATTTTGTTTTTATTTTATTTTATTTGAACCCCAATTCCATACGACCAATTGAATAGAGCCCAATATACGTATATTGTTTTTTTCAGTTGAGCTAACGATAGATACTACAAGAATCAATTAAATAAAAAAAAAAATTACTATTTGATAAAATGTAAAAACACTTTTGGTGTAGTGTGATTTAGGAGTTTGAACGACTGGTTTTAAACCGTTTCTGCAGTTGAACAGTGGTGTTAGAATATAATATCAAGATACAATAAAATGTTTTGGTCCTGTCTGAGCTATGTAACTGACAATTAGTTACTAACTAAAGTGTATACAAAGTGTGTCTATTAGTACATTTTCCTAACCTCACTGGTATTATGCATCATATGGCTTATAGAAAATGTTTTAAACGTGATTATTGATTAATATTATAACCATAATTTAATATTTTGTCCTCCATGTCAGTTTCAACCATGCCTAACTGTAGAAAAATATTTATAAGATAATTATTTATTTTCTGAGACCTACAGCAGTTGAAAATAATTATAGCCAAATTGTTTCTATTATAAGTGTTTTCCACTGCATATGACATTTTACATTATATTGTTATATATTATTAGTACGCTATATACTACTAAACTACTCATTGTGTCCCTTGCAATTTTTTTGTGGCGGGGTCGTTTGTATGATAAATACATTTCATGACTTTAACTGACGATTTAACACTTCACATTCACACACTTTAACTTTATTGCTGTTATAGTATAATTAATATGATAAAACATAATTATTAATTTATAAATTGGTTATTATCTAAAATAATAATGGGAAATTATTTCACATACCAAATACCTGACGGTAGGTGATTAATTTAATGTATTAATGGCAATCATTTGAACAACAGTGCTTTTAAAAATCCAAGCTATTAATTATTTATTTAAGTCAATTTTAAAAATATTATTTATAAATAAACGTTTTATTGAATTTGTGTTATCGACAAATAAATATTTTTTTTTCACTTATACAACTCGTGGAATTAAAAAAATAAATTATTATACATATTCTACATATGGTTGAATTTTCTGAAAAACCAAATTTATTAATTTTGATCGATATGTTTCGTCAGCCACGGTAAAGTGTTTAGTAATACAATAACAATTTCGTAGGTAACACTGTAGGTATTATATACTCTATCGTCATCAATTTCACATCTAAAACGATATTTTTTGGGTGGAAACAATTTTACCATACGTGTGTGACTGTCATTAGTTTTGCAAGACTTCTACCAATTCCCAAGACTTAAACATTTTAATAAAAAACGGCACAAAGTCCAACTAGGTACCTATACTGATAATATTATAAAAATACTTAGATATAACGTAAAAATAAAATTTGTAACTTTTCATTATTTTTTTGGTTCTACCTAAAAATGAGAAAGAAATTCATTTTTTATAGTTTACTATTAGTATAAAGTAACAATAAATATATAATGCACCAAAAGTCTAATGGATTTTGGTTTCTTGTGAATTTAGCCACTGACTAACTTATAATATATGAGTTGTTTGTCGGTGTGTATATTTTAAGAAGACAATCTATTGAACAATCAATATAAGATGTTTTGTCTTCGTCACCGCAGAATCCTATTCAAAGTCGTCAGTCCGTTATAACTTAAAATACATAATTTTGCTCTCAATATCTCAGACAGACATTTATTGTTCTACATTGCCTTTGCAAACTCGCATTAAATTCACACTAAACGTAAAATTTCCAGATAGTTCCATATTAATACCATCTATTTAAATAACAATCATTTTTATGCAATTTACCAAAAAATAAATACATACGTTTTTTTTTTTTTTTTTACACGTAGGTAGTGCCTTCAGCAACTTATTAACTCTTGTAATAAGTTATACCGTACGAACAATTAATTACTAAAATAATCCTTAAATATCCATATTTCTGTCGCTTTAATATTTTCAAAGATTGTAACAAATAAAAAACAAACTACATTAATATTATAAGCACAAATATGTACTTCATGCGTTATTGCTTATTAAAATTAATTACTGTAAATACTTCTTAATACTTGTAACACAGTTTTGAGATTAAAACAATCTGATTCGATAATCAATACACAAACAATGCATGACATTCTTTGAAACTCTTCGAAATTAGAGGGAGCTTAAATAAATTAATGGCACACGTGTCAACCCCTTCGATGCCAATGAATAACGCGGGGATAGTGCTTGTATAATAACATATTTGATAAATTCAAAGTTCCGTATATAGCGGAGAACAAAATAAACACACCGCAATGTTCAAAACTGATATCTACGCGTAGACAGTGTTATTAGTAAAACTGAAAACAAAACAGACAAAAGACTCGTGTCACTATAGAACTGTGCTAAAATAAATGCATAGGAAACAATGTCTCGTGAAATAGCTTTGTGACGTTTTGAATTCCATGCAATTTCAGTTTGTTTTGTTCTATTGTGTATTTTAATCACGTGGTTTTACGTAAAAATGAAAAAAATATATTAATTGTTTAAGTGAAACTGAAAAATTAAAAATCTTACAACTATGTTTCAATAGTTACTCGTAGACGTTCACATTTTATTGAGTATAGTATTTACCGTTAAAATAAATTAATAAATTATTTGTAGATTATATTATAATATAAATTATAAACTGACATATTTTAGCGATGGGTCGGATAAAAAAATAATTTTTCTTTTAACGTATAAACACTATATTTGCTTCGATTTTTTTTTATATTTCAGAAGAAAAATGTATTTATTTTATTTTAAGTGTCTCAGAATTCATAACAATTAATTTGTTTTAAATAAAGTGATTTAATTGGGATGTCGACGCTGATGACAAAGTTTGTCAAGAGAGTTTGAATAATATTAAATTTTGATAAAACTTGAGGTATGATTGATTTATATTTCACATCTCATCACAATATGCATTTCTGATTATTTTTAAGTTTCTATAATAGTATGATATAATATATAATATATATTCAGGGTTATTCACCAAGTATGCTCACCACCATTTTTTTTTAAAATAATAAATGTATTTAAATTATAATTTTTGGAATTTTTAAATATACTTCAAGACCATATTTTCAAATAATCGATATTTTTTTGAACCACCTTTTTAAGTCGTGACTGTAACGATACAAAACAATGTTTTTCAAATTAGAACCTCCTCCTTACATAGTACTATTAAGTAAATATTAACTAGTTAATAATTCAAATAATTAGTTTCTCTGCTTTTAAAAGTATATTAATAGTATTCAAAAAAGATTTTACAGGAATGTAAAACATTTAAATATTATGTAATATTAGATTAAATTTTTTTTTACTCATTATTTTTACAATAATTAACAAACGTTGATAGATTAATATTAATTACTACAATTTTCAAATAACAACACCTTTCAAATCTGATAAACCTAATATCCTTGGTACACAAATTTAAAAACTAAAAATCTACTCGTTTGAATTTTGATACATCAAACTATTGTTAAAAATTATCCATTAAAAAATGTAGAATAGAATGAAACTCATCTGAAAAACAAGTATAAATCTCAACAGGTGACTTATCATTTAATAATACAAATAATAATATCAAGATTTTGAAAATGTATTTTTTTTAAGTATTTTTTAAAAATTAATAAATTAGACTTTGAACAACTGCATTATTAAAAAATAAAATGAGTGAGTAAGTTGGGTAAATCACTATATATATATATTCTACATTTTCATAATATTTAATTCAATACAAGAACACAATGTAGTCATATTATACATAATACTATGCATTGAAAATATTATAATAATTTATCTATTTGTTGCTAATAACTAATAAGTAATATTAATAAATAGTTAATTTAGTTAATCATGTGCTTATTAATTAATATTTTATGTTAAACAATGGACTTTTACTAACTTACCACTATAATTATTACTTCATAGTTTATGCAAAATAATCAATTTACTGTATGGACAATAACTGAGAATATTAATAAATACGTCTTTATCCAAGGGACCACCCACACTAGAGTTTCCATTCGGTAAATATAAATAACAGGAACTTTTTTGAATACTTCTGTCCGAAACATGTAAAATGAAATAAAGATATTGTAAAATAAATACATTCTTCATTATTTTATTCAGTATATAGAATTTTTTTCATCGTTGAATAAGTATTTTTTAAATTTTTGCAAGTACAGTTTTTACTACAAGCAATCGCCGCAGTACATAAATCAGTCCAGTAAGTTTGTTTATGAATTAAAATGTTCAAAAAAAAAAAAAAATCGCTGTTAACTATTCGTGGGTCTGATCGATCGCATCACGTTTACCCACATTGAATCAGCGATTGGTTCTTTTGTTACATCCAGACTTATTGTACTCGTGTCACACAATAATGTTACGAAATGTTCTTATTTCATCTGCGATTGCTGTACCGTTTCTAAGAAATATAGTATTATTTATGTCTTACACAAAATGTAAAATAATTGAACTGTGCTAAAGGGTATATAAGAATAACGACTTTTTCGGGTTCACAAAATACTCGTAAATATTACTTGAATTATTCCAGTAGTACTTTCAGTACTTGTTATTTACTGATATTTTCGTACACTGCAGAACTCGTTATTATCGAACAGTCCATTCCAGTCGTTCATTGATCAATGATGATGATATTTTGCGAGTATAGTGCAATTTTTGTTTTTCTTTAGAACGTTGACAGAAAAAAAAAACAATATCGTCACAGACATTTGGAAAATTGTCGAGTCTGGTCCTGTCCCTGCAGGTCGTCTAGAATATTTTAAACGCTAACGACTCGCTGCAGGTATTAACTTTTACGCACTACTCCAGACGACGTTACTGAACACATTTTCTTTTATCGAAGACGTGCACAACAGCAAGCACAGTCATCGTTTAATCCATTTGCTCCATAACTTGGATTTCGGCTACCTGTATCATAATATCATGATAATCGATTGGCACCGAAGTTTTGGGTGTGTTCGTTTTAAAACCATTCGTTCGTGTTTCGTTTTTCAGGTGAACAAAGTCTACGTGATCGTGTCGTCTTCGATATCATTTTGGATACCCTGCACGATCATGCTGTTCACGTACCACGCGATATTCAAAGAGGCAAACCGGCAGGAGAAGCAGATACACGCGAGGATCAGTTGCGGCCAGCAGATAAACTACAACCGGGAGCTTGCGGAGAACCAGCTGCGATCGAACGGTGCTGCCAACGGGTCGTCGTCCAGGACCACACTGGCACCCAACGATCACCACTCGACCCCTTCCCGGGACAACAGGAACATCATCAAGATGAAGCGGGAGCACAAGGCGGCCAGGACGCTGGGCATCATCATGGGCACGTTTATCGTCTGCTGGCTGCCCTTCTTCTTGTGGTGAGTGTTCCGCTTTGTGTAGGTGAAGTACTTATATAGGTATAATGATAGTGTTGTCCATCTGTAAATGACGTTTATTGTCGTGGAAAAGAAGGGTTCGATTTTAAAGACTCACCCCTTGTGCTCTGAGTACATATTATGATTTACAATAAGATGCAAACTCCAAATAAGATTATAGGTAATTAATATTATCAAGTTAAATAAACTTGTAATATGCATATAATCAAAAACAAATATCAAAAATGATTGTACCTACCTACCAAATCAGAACTTTAAATTATTGACTTAAATTTTAAAATAACTATTTTTATAGGATTTGACCTCATATTTTGAACTACTTACCTCATCTTTCTTTAATATCACCATTTACAACGTATTACATTTTTACCTTATAATTTCTCACAACCCATAACACGTCACCATTACTCAACTTATTTTGTTTAAGTATTCGTCAATATGTATTTATGGTACTTTTCTACCTACATACTATTTATACTTTTGTTCGCTTTTGATACATTTTTTGTTTTAATATGTAATGATGTTAATATTGTTACTAAATATGAGAACTACGATCATTCATAAAGATATGATAATATTGTCTAACGATCAAAGATTATGGATACAATTTAGAATTCCATTACTTTGAAAGTATATTTTTCATTTCGATTTTATCATTTAAGCCAGCTTTGCGACTTTGCATTAGAATGCATTAGAATACATCGTGTAGCTACTATACTGATTAGTTTTCCAATTTTGTTATCGTAGTGTGTTCATTCGTGGGGTTTTATGGCACCGACTTATACATTTGAAGTCACCACCCTTAGACGTATCCTCTGGAAATATTAATATCCTTGAAAGATTGACATCCTTTCTTATCGCTAAAAATAACGTCTCTGAAACTTTTAATCTTTTAACAATAAAATTAGTATTGTTTACACCGCAGATTACTTTATTCGTGTATCAAAATTATAATGTCAGCTTAAATTCTCAATTTAACAGTTTGTTGTTATTGTTCACTAAGTTTTCTATGACGTCTACGAAAACTACAATATTAAATCTCGTACTAAAATGTCTACTATGTTGACCTTTCCCCCCTCCCCCAAGTATATGTTTCAAAGCTATTGCAGCTACTATAAAAGCAATTTATGGGAATTCACAACAATATGATACTATTATATTATTATACCAATGAGATTAAAATATGATACCGAAATTGCATTTAAATTAGTAATTTTATCAAAGGAATTCGATTTTTAACTTCAAGTATTTGTAGTAGTCATTAATATGTAGTTTGTATTCAACTGTGGGTCATACTATCTAGTAATTTCGTATTTCTAGAGAGCGTAGACATTTTTCACAGGCATTGTCATTTCTTATAAAATGTTAATATTTATATTAATGATTTAGTGCATAATTATTTTCCGAGAATATACATTTTCCTCCTATTTTATCACACTACTCGATTAAATGAAGATTTTTAATTGACGAGCAAAAGCATTTCTTCATTTATCTTCATTTATTTTAAAGAATTTCGTCCGATTGTAATGACGAAATATATAAACGAAACTCAATTAAAAATTAACCACGCTGTGAACTCAGAAGGAACAGTTTTCTTTTATTGAATATAACAACAAAAAAGAAAACTAGATACCTACTTGATTTTTTTTTATTCATTAATTAATATTTTGATTAAACGTAATTATTTCTGTTTATATGCAAATAAATTTTTTGTTCAAAGGTTAGTCCATTTCTTGAGTGTACATTTTTTGTTTGTTTATAACTAAAATTAAACTATGAATATTCTAAAACGAATTTTTTTTCATTTATCCGGTATTTTTGCAAAGATGCAATCTTCATAAAAAAATGTTTATAATCTATAAAATACTCGCTTTAAAATATACATTTATTTTCTTTGTTTATTTTTTTATTTATCTGTTCTGATAGTAAGCGACCAAATATTTAAAGAAAAATAGTGAATTAAATACTAAAAAATATCATAATAGTATCTCATAGTCCACACCTGTCTAGTGTAACACTACCGTCTCATATTAAATTTGTTTTATTATTGTTTTATGCTAACATATACGTTTTCTAATGTTCATTTCTTCCCGTTTAACATAGCTATTAGCATAACCTAGGTCTAACGGGTAGTAGTTATTTCCGTTTTTGTTTTTTCTATTAGTTTGAAATTGTATATTTGATGGGTTATTATAACACTAAAGTAGGTATAATGTAATTTATTGTAAACATTTAGGTTTTAGTATTTATTTATTTTACATCAATGGTTTAAAATTGAATAAGATAATAATATCGTAAATATGTTTAATATTGTAAATAAAATATAATATTATCTATACTTATTTTTTGATTATTTTTAAAATACGGTGTTCATTATTTGTACATTGTTCTATAATTTGTTTATAGGTATGCTTCAAACGTATGCATACATTTTAATTTTATCAGAAAAAATCAATTTTAAAAATAATGATACACACCACAATATAGGTACCATTGCCTACTATTATGTTCTGTTCAGATTCGAATTTGGATAATAATTTATGAATTTGAGTGTCCAGATTATTTTTATAATCAAGATTTACATCATAGAACTAAAAGTTTTATTCCGTATTTTTATTTTTATGATTTTTTTTATAAATTTAATTATTAGTCAAATCGACTTAAGCTAGTGAGGATCTAACTTATTTTTTATGTTTAACATTCAATAGTTATTTTTCAATCGTATATTTTATTATGTTCATCCAATAGTCCGGAGTATACATTTGAATCTATTAATAATTAAAGCAGACGAGTTTGTTGTATTTATTTTTCATATACAAGTGAATTACATATTCACTAAAATAAATAATGTATTTACAAAATAATTCAATATGCACTTTAATGCTTTCAAAGACATTTTTTTTTTTATGATTGTAAACTAGATTTAAATTTAATTAATTGCTGCATAAAATATCATCTTCCTCGGTTAACCATTAACTACTTTATTCCATAATCGTTCTTTCAGATACAATTTGAGACTTTTTCAAAATAATTCATCATCGTTTTCAAACTACATAATGACATAGATGATTTAGTAGCATTATCAGACGAAGTAGACTTCCTTATGTCTTAATTTCAAAACTACATAATCTATAAAAGCATTTTTCCCAGCTGAATTTGAAAATTGCATATATACACCACCCCCCCCCCCTAAAAAAAATTCCCTGTCATCAATAAAATAATCTAATACCTAGCTCACAACGAGAAAAACTTTAATACTTCTTATTTACATATTATGTAATGCCATACTAAGTTTCTCAGCTCATTTTTAATATCAATTATGTATATGTATTGTTATCGAATCAGTCTATATCTCCCAACACAACAGTCTCTGAATATGCCAACGACAAAACCATTCTCTCCATCCATGAAATTCACTGAATAATTCCTTTCATCTTAAAATACAATGACCGATCTAGAATCGTATTACTGAAAGTGGAAAGCAAAATCTAATGAAAATAAATCATTCTAAATCAAGTTCAATCTCAAACATGAATTCCTACCTCAAAAAAAAAAATATATATATTTCTATATATTGACAAAAAACTAACATAATATAGTTATTAGTAATATAGACGAACATCTGAAGATGAGTTAAATTAAATTACCAATTATACTGGCTTAGGGGAATTACCCACTTAACATCTGAACTAACACTCAGATATTTACAAACACCTGTTCAAACCAATTTGGACAAATGCATTCGGGTCTTTGGTAAAAATCGATCTTCGACAAAATTCAAATAACCTAAATTATTATAATCATCTAACGATTCTCAAATATATGTAATATATACAAATGGCATGGGATACACATAAATACGGCATTATCTTAATATGGGTGAGCGACTAAATTAAGTTTATCAGTAAATACTATCATTGACTTCAATGTTTCAATAGCTATAGACTATCACATAGAAGTAAATATGAACGAGAAGTTATAAAATGAGTATTATATTATTTATTATTTGATAGTATTTACAGATTTTATAATCAACGTTTATTTATTTTATATTAGTAAAATTATGATGACATTTAACAATGATTAAAACAAAATGAGAAGAAAATACGTTTTTTATCCTGAGCATGTGTTTTTAAAATCACCACTATCGTAGTATATAAAAATAAAATTAAGACATAAAACTAAGAATAATAAGGAAGTATTTGTTTGTTTTAATGTACATAGGTACACTACATTGCGCAAGAAACAATTACGACATGTCCTCTAAATGTCTAAATGATTTTAATTATTCTTCTCCTTATTATTATTATTAGTGTTTTTTATTATTATTGTTATTGGAACATCTAAACAGTTGTTGTACAAAAGAAATGTCAAGGCTTTCGCTTGAATTGGTCTGTCAAATGTAACAAAAGCGAGACCTTTTCCTCTCATTATTATACAACAGTTCGGGAAATTCTCAAACGTTATTTTTAAAATATTTAAATTTATCCACGGATCCCGAGACTCGATCTACAGGTAAACATAATTATTTAAAGCTTCCAATGATAACTATTACTTTTAATGCAGCAATAGGAAACCGAAATTTCGTCGATTTAATTAGGTCTTTTATTTATATGAAGAATAAATATTAATATTAGTGAGCATCATTTGTTAATTTGAAGTTGTTTACCTACCTCAATGTTCAAAATTCAAATTTCAATATATATTAAATAGTACATTATTTATATTTTTTTTAAGTATGCTTTATTTAAGTTTTTCAATTTATTTTATCATAGTATATTATTAGCGCATTTAGATAGTTGAAGTACAATATATATAAATAAAATATTATCTTACACACAACTATTGGACCAACTTATCACAAATAATTGAAATATAATCGTAAATATTTAATCATTAAACACAATTAAATGTACTGTGAATTTGACCATCGCATCACAATATTTAATTGATTCGTATATCTCTTACAACCGTAAGAAATGTTCAAATAATAATAAATATGTATTTAATATTGATGATAATTAACAAAAAAATCTTTTTTTTTAATACTACGTGCATTATTAACATAATATTTAAACGATCGCTGAAAAAAACGTATGAAAATATATCATAAGTTCATAAATTCTCATAAATAAAGTATGTTATTAATCTTTTTAGGTGGGTAGGTAGTTAAGCATTTGTGAAAACATTTGATTTTCATATTGACTGTAAGCCTATACAATTTAAACTAAGCTTTGAATAATATTATACTTTCGTGTTTTATCTTTCTTTTTTTTTTTTGTGGAATTAATCAACTAGCTAATATTTAAATATAGAACTCTAGATGTTTCTTAGGATTAAACTGAAATTGTTTCTTTTTTAAATACACTAAAAATACGATTAAACAAAATAATTAATATCATGAGTATTTTACACAACTTTTTTATCTTTCTTTAAAGTTTTTTTTAATGTTTATCTCTTTTTTTTGGTAAATTTTTTCCACTTTGCTTAACTGTAATTTGTCATAACTATCACTCATATTATAATATACTATCTATGTAAATTATTATTTATTATTTTAATTATTTTATTTACTTAAAATAACTTTTAATTTAGTAAAATGTATTTTACACAACAACATAAATAATAATAATACTATGTAAGTATAAAAAAATCATTACAATAAATGGCATAGTTACTCAATACTTGATTCAATATTGAACTTAATTTTCAAACGACTGTTAGATTGTACAATAAGTTTAAGTATAAGTTTGCTCATTGGTTACTGCAGTGACGTCTGACCCGTGTCAAGCTGACACATGTGGCTCACCAACGCATTACAACTTAAAAGTGAACCGTAGCCAATTTTTATACTGAAGCGAAATATATAAATAATATAACTGTTCCCAAGATATTTAAATTGCATTTTTGTTAAATTTTTTTTTATTTTTTAGATTATAATCATTGTATACATGTTGTACAATGATTTTTTTTTTGTTTACACGTTTAAAGCAATTTTTCTACTATAAAGTAGAAAAATTGCTTTAATATTCAACTTCGAATGTTGTTCCTATTTAAAAATTTTATTTCTCAAAAATATTCCTTATCGTAATTAAAAATTATTGAAAATGCTGTGACTATTATTTTTTATAAGTGCTTAATTTTTACTCGCATTAATATGTAAATTATTTTGGAGGTGATAATTTACCGTAAACCTAATAGAATTGAAAATTTAATATACAGAAGACTTTTAAAAGGAAATATTGAATATAATGACTATGAATTGAACTATATTAAGAATAGTTATCATCAACTCAAATCATTTAACTTAATTACAAACAATACAATCTACAGATAAACTAAAGTGAATTCTATAAAAATCCTGAAATAAAAATATTTAGAACAGGGCCCAAAATATGTGGCCAGTGCATAATTCAAACTTAAAAGTGAAGAAAAAAAAATAAGTGCCAATTACAAAAAAAGAATATTGTAAAGACGAGCAAGATGAATAAAATCGTAGGTTTTAAATTTATTTAAATTTTATTTTTTTAGAAAACGTAATTAATATCGTGAGGTGATATTTAACTATATTATGTTTGTTTATAAAACTATCACATACGATTATAGTGAGTGTATTTTACTTTATTAACTTTTACTACAAGATACAAAACCATAAATAATTGAAAGATAAAACTCAATTAATCACATAGTAAGCGACAAAATTGAAAAAAAAATTAACACGTTAATAAGTCACTTTAATTGACTATAAGAATTGGCCGTTCGATGATGTTATAGTTAAATTGGCCGTTAAAGGAGTACTTTACACTTGATGTTTAGGTGTATTTCAGTCTCTAAGTCGTGTATTATAGAAAAAATAGTATTTATAGTTATATAATTTTTCATTGCGTAGGTCTCAGGATAGAGTTTTAATTAAATAATGAATTGTCTAACGAGAAAAACACGAACAATGATATTTCGTATTCAATATTTAAGTCCAGCGTAAATTTTTAAACATCAACGCGGATAATAGCTACTCCACTTTCGTAAAAAGAAGTCATATTTTATGAATTCTTGAAAATAGCGTCAAAAGTTAATCATTGAATAAAAATGAAAAACTTGCGAGGGTCGAGAGTTCTCGCTGCTTTCAATTCGGTAATAGCTGACCCGCGATTTTTCTCTTATCTTGGCCTATATATAGAAACCACTGCTGCGAATAGCGGCCATTTTCTTTTATCCGTATTATTTATGTTGACGCCATACTGCCACAGACCGAGATAGATACACTCCACGGTTGTCTACCAGCGCCGCTTGAACAAATAAAATATAATATATTAATTATTACTGTATATTATACCATGGTTTACTCCACGGTCTTAGATCACTCTAACACACACGCGTGACGGACAATAGGTGACATTTCTGAACGGTTTTCTATTGGCGAACTTTGCGCGTCCATTTCTCGAGTTTCATTGGTCGTTATTATACTGTCGATAATAATTTAAGTCGTTCAAATAATCAATAGCATGATGATAATATTGTTAAGTACAAGGGTTATTTTTTCATATCACAGCCTCCTCCTCCTCAGACGCGCCATTATACGTTTATAGCGACAACTGTATACAGCCGTTTTCCGACCATGTCGATGGGCATCGTACGGCCACAGAATCAGAATGGACATTGATAAGTAAACACCGGATTTGTATGCATTTAAAATTTTAAAATATGCAATGCAAACATGCACTAAAAAAGTCAAAATATGTAAGAAAAAGATGCAAAAGATGCAAATAATGTAATTTGTTAGATTGTAATATAATTTTTAATCATTGATACATTGTAAAAAAAATGTATTAAAATTAAATAGTAGATACATTGGTACAAAAGTGCGAACAATTTAATATAGTATGTAAATTGGAAAAGCAACAACCTAACCTATTTTAATATTCTTTGAGATTAATATTTTATATTAATATTATATAAACGTACCTATAATCTATTTTTTTCTCGACCCCTTTTTAGATCGTTAGATGTACATTTGTACGGTTTTTTGTTTATTATTTCAATGTGCTTGAAGCGTGTGGACCACGACTGGCCTTGAGCCCTCAGCCGGTGGAGGGTGGATGGGCGGGTGGGTAGGTGGCCCTATAATATTATAACATGCGCGTTCGTTGGCCCGCTTCCATTTCAATTACGTAGGCGGGATCGGCGGCGGGAGGATCGAGAGATCGATATAGTTACGGGAATAAAAAAAAAATACTCCGACACGCATGCTAAGAAATAATCGGCTTTCCCGTTTTAATTGTTGGCGACGACCCACACGCCCCTTGTGTACGAGAGGTTTATCATAATTTTATATGGCTATTCGCACAAAATATTATCGTCATTGGGCATGCGGTCGTCGTCGTTTTATATCGTATTCTAAACTATAACGCCATCGTTATGACATGATTGTGACGATATCATTAAGTGCCACTGACCGATGACATAATATTATAATGATTTATAAATTATCTATTTAGTACTGTAAATCAAAATAGTTTGTTTTTAAAAACTACCCGTCAACATTTTCAAAATGATCATAGATCAACATTGAGCGCAGCTCTTGCCGCATAAAAATCTGATCTGTTTATCTGAAATGACCCACTGCTGTTATATAGCTGGTACCTATATAACCTACACAGCAGAGATATTTAAATCGTACCTAAACTATGGACGGGTATTACATTCAATAACGTTTCTCGATAGGTGGTTGTGCTGGATTTGAGTTCAAACAGTATAGTATTCTGTTCCAAAAAGAGAAACGATTTCGAAGTTTTGGAGTAGGGACCGTTATACCGTGCACGTGTGGTATTTAATTGTGATTGTAATTATTATATTTTAACGCACGGTCAGTGCAGCACGTGATTAATGTAATTCGATAATAAATCGTTGGCCAACATCAATAGGAAACGTGTGGGTGATTTCTCTGGAATTGGCCGCTGCGCTTTACGTTCAAATGATATCATATCATGATAAAATCAAACGCATTTAGTCACAAAATGAGATAGCTATATAACTACCTTTAATTGCCAGTTAATAAAAACCAATTGTCAAAAACATCATCAACGCATTCGTCCAGTATAGCCAGATATGACATAGACCAACAACGGTTGATGTAACCTATTAATTATTCATAAATAATAAGAATAATTATTGGTATCGAGTACCTCAGCGAGTGTGATCGGTTAGGTAACGTATGATTGAAAGACTTTTGAAAAAAAAATGTCATAATACCAGTGGGCGAGTTTCGATTGAAAAGCTTTAAGTAGTATAATATCCTCTACGACGTTAAACACAAGTATAAAAAAATACTGTAACCTTTTTTTTTTTTGCGAGACTGACGTTTCGCGTCGACTACTGTGTATTTTTGATTTTCCACCTCAATGATATCAATAAAAAAAAAAAAAATCTATTACTTTATATTACCTTTACAGTATTCTCGTTTATTTTGCAGTAGCGACGCGGTGTATCGTGTGCTTGTCGTGATTTCATAATATTTATATATACCAAACAGTCAGGGGATTATGATTACTATTTATTTCGCCACCTAGGTGCACACTTATTATTACGTTATATTAGATGACTGAGGTAGGGCGATTTGATCGTGTGCACAGTGTAGTCACCACTCGCGTTATAATTAATAAGATAGTCATTTACGTGGTTAAACTTGTATTATATTGGTACCCATTATAATATAACGTAGTCATTCCGACGACGGGGTCGCTGATTTAGTTGAAATTAACCCAAACGTACTTGCTCGTCAGCTTTCTGCGCACGCGCCGACTTGTGTGTGTGTGTGTGTGTGTGTGTGTGTGTGTGTGTGCATAACCGTAACAATGAAAATTAACAACATTATTGTAGCACGCTGCCGCCTAACTAGTACAAATTAAGTACATCGTATTATTATTATTTTGCAGGGGTGGGTGAAAGAACATAATGTTGTTGTACTGTGTAACACTTTGCGCCAGGCACTTGCTCGAAATAATTTCAAAACTAAAACGACGACTATTATACGGTTAAACTATATTATTATTACTATTATTATTATAGACTCGCTGCAGTTGTCTTTAATTTTTCTTTTCGTATTAGACATTTTCGCCGTACATCGTAGATGGTTTTAATCATAAAGATAGGTACCTATTGTTTTTTTTTTTTCATATGAACGTATACCTACGCTTAGGACTAATTGAACGTTTCAAAGATTCCCGAGGACATTTTAACACCATCGCATCTTAATAATTAGTCGGGTTACAAGCAGGCCTTTTCTTTTTTAAGAGTGCAGTACGGCCTGCACATCGTGCTCGTAGAAAGTCACGTAAAGTTATATCATAACTTATAAACTAAAATATGCCGATTAAAATGTCACACTCTTAAAATAGTATGCACTGTCGATAGCAAACTACATATAATAATAATACTAAAAATGTTAATACTCAAAATTACGAATCTCGGTGACGAGAATTTTATTGGGAATGTTATCGAATTAGTTTATTTTACAGTTCTGTTTTAGATTTTGTAATTCGTATCTCGTATTCGGACATATATTAATAAATACGTGTGTATTGTTTATTTTCAATAATACTTCGACTCTCGTGTCGTATAAAATGATAGTCGATATTAATAAAAACAAACCGGTATTTATACAAATTGAAATGGACTTTACAATGAGTGTTTTTTTTAAATATTATCGATGTGGAGTTGTAATTTATTGAAACACTTTATAGTTTGTGTTTTGTTTGGATAAAATCGTGCAATGATTTATATAATTACTCGTAAATTAATTAATTTAAATATTGTTAAAATTAAACCGAGCTATGATAATTCTGTAGGTCATATTAGTCAAAATAAAACGGTCTGAACAGAATATGATGCTTATACAATTCAAAAACCAACCTCATCATCACTGAAGACCCCTGTAGAGTAAATGGTACAATTTAAATGTAATAAAATGTTTTCGGTAGTAAACCGTAAACAAACGACAATAATAATAACTGTAAGCGAACATAAACCTAACGACCAACGTACAGAATTTAATATATATTAATCGAATCTCCTGAACATATTTTATTCGTGTGTTACACATGCATCGTGATAGCGGAAACTAAATGATTCTATCAAAGACACGGGTTTTTATTTCCGTCTGCCGTCCCGTACGTCTGCTAGCCTCTAATTGGGTTTCTTTTTCTTCGCTCAAAATTACAGGTTTAACTCAACACACGGCTAGCCGGTACCATATATGTTGCGTGGAATGGCCACGTTTGAGGTGCCTATTCTAATTTATTTTTTAAAACGAATCGCATCTATGCTCTGCACGGTCGTAAATGTTACCTGCTCGTTCACATCTATGTACATTATTGTGCTGCGCACAACAATAATAATAAATATTTACCGTTGCGTTCCGCTTCTTTATTTAGGCACCTAACGTCGCTCTTGAAATTTCAAGTGTCGGCGAGGGATAATGTGATTTTCGAGTACCTATAAAAGTTTATTTTGTGCGAATGGAAAATGTAAACGGTCGATTTAACAGATCCCGGCAAGACTCAAATCTTTTTCTGATGATGACTCTATTTTTTTCGTTCTGCCCTGTTGTCTACAAGTGTGTCTATTATTATTAAAAAACTTTCCTATCGCTTACGTTTTAATGACATGCGTGTATTAATATCATGATTTCTCTCACGAAAATGTCGAAGAATTTCTGTATGAAACTAACATTAAGATATTGCTACATTTTCCGCTCGAAATTTAAAAAGTATGGACAAAAAAAAAATTATTTTTTTCTGACCATATGATTTTGACTGATTCTTAATGTTATCTGTATTATTATATAGTATGACTTAAATTCATTGACTATACAGAGCGAGTAACAACTGCAGAAAGCAATGAACAATTTTCAAAAGACAAATATTTGTCTTATTAGTGTGGGATTGAGTCACGTAGGTGATAACTGTTTTTTATGTTGTAGTGAGTCATCACATACAAGTTATGCGTGATGACGAGTATCATCGACATGAAATAATGTCAGTACCGAAATAGCTGTACTATCGAATTTCAAAAACAATTTTCTGCAAAATGTAGTCAATCGTCGTAAAACGAATAACCAATAACTAATAATATTGTTACTGAATGTGTATCTCGCGATTATTTCAAGTATCTATTTCTACACAGGTCGAATACGTTATATCTTTAAAATTGTTTTTTTTACATTTCTACGTTATATCTTTAAAAAATTTTTTTAAAACGCACGTGTTTTGCAGGTACGTCATCACGACGCTGTGCGGCGAGGCGTGCAACATTTCGTCGTCGGTGGTGGCCGTGCTCTTCTGGATCGGTTACTTCAACTCGACGCTGAACCCTCTTATCTACGCGTACTTCAACCGGGACTTCCGGGAAGCTTTCAAGAACACGCTGCAGTGCGCTTTCTGCAACCTGTGCCGGAGCCCGCCGTCAGACTTGGAGGCGCTGGACGCACGGAGGCCGTCGCTACGGTACGATGACCGCACGCGCAGCGTGTACTCCGAAACGTACCTGAACCACTGCGACAGGCGCCGGTCCAGCCAATTCGGCAGCAGCTTATGATCCACCGCGCCGCCAACACCCCGGCCCCGAATTTAGAGCTTTTTTCCGCACATCCCTCGGCGCCGCCGCCGCCGCCGCAACCTGCACCGACGCCCACGCCCCCCCCCCCCCGTAATCGCTGAAAAAAAACCCGCCATCCCCGAGGGAAACGAAAAAGAAGAGATCAAAAATCGGCCGCCACGATTATTATTAGTTTTATCGCACCCGCTTCGGCGCCATCATCGTATGATAATACCTAGAACGTCGTTGTTGTTTTATTGATGATGGTATTATAATGGTATTGATACCTATTAGACCTGACGATAATAACAGCGCGACAGTAATAATAATAATAGGTAATAATAATATTATAATATGCCATGTTATTTTGTCTATCGTCGACTTGGCAACTTTTCAGAAGATACGAGGAATTTGTTTTTTGTTTTTTATAATGCCTAAAAACATATTAAGTATTTTACATTTTTCTATGTGACTATCAGCAGTATTCGTTCTTAAAATTAAATTCCTTGCATATTCCGAGACGTAATATTACGCCCAGTTCAGAGCGATAAATTAATAATCATCGTCTATAATATTATAATATATTATAATGCGACTCGAGTGAGAAGCGTTCAAAATTTGCTCGTCATCGGCACTCGTACGACGATAATAATAATAATAATAATAATAATAATATAGATGCAGACTTATCATGATTCGAGTACGATTATACATAGACGATCCCCTCTTCCTCATCATAATCGTCCTCCTCCGTTGCAACTACCTCACGACAGAGTGCTATAATATAATAATAATAATCACTACAATCCGATCGTAAACTGTAGTTGAGGAGAAACGCTCGTCCGACGGTCGTCGTGATAATATCATTATCACAGTGCCGTGTGCTCGTCGAACCTGCAGGTGGTTTGGCGTTGATCTGTAATTACTGAGCCCCATCATGGACCTCCGCGTTGGCTTGCCACAACCACTCAAACGAATGAAGGATATCGTATTATTATTAAAATACAACAATACAACTAATATATTGTTCGAGAGACTTGTTCTGACGTGGACTAAAATTATAATTATCGTGATCGTTTTCGTTTTCGGACTAGGCGTTTTGCATTTTATTACGATTATAATATTAACCAATATTAATATAGTCACCGACAAGCGTTTCAGCTGCCGGTTCGCTATAATAATGCAATAATATTATGAATAATATATTGTGGACGCGCATCACGGCAACGACTGCAAGTCACGTGTCGACCGTGCGCATTTTAACTACCTAATAATAATATAAAGTACAACATAATCTCATATTCTGATTTTATAAGTTTTTCTACATTTTAATTGAATTAGAAAATAATAATAATTTGATTAAAATAGAGTACTCGTCGATGTCAATACGACCTGCAGAGTTTAGTGTTATAAATTTATATTCGCTTTTATCTCAAAGATGATAGTATTAATATACAGCGATATAATTTTCTATACGACGAAAGCAACAGTAATCGCCAGGGTGTACACTCACATTATAAACACCTGTAATATCATGGGACGGATACCTCGGGATACAGAGTTTTAAACGAAAACATTTAATGACAGTTATTCTTAACAAAATAAATTCCACAGTGTACCGTACAGCGAACCGTAGAAAATTACGAATAATGTACTAGGATAATGTGTTTTTAAAATGAATTTTACCTTCCTCCTGGAATTTTGTCAATTCAAAATAAATAATTTCTTAACATTGAATCCATATAATAATATACTACCGAACCCGGTTAAGAACAATAACCAACAAGACTGTATAATTTCTATTTCGTCTTTGTTACCAAATAGCCTTAGTGATAAAAACAATATAATTATATTGTTATCATTATATTATAATTTAACAGTAAGATGTACAATATTAAAACAAATTAGTAATAATGTAAAGATCGCTAACTTTTTACCGCTTGTTTTATTTTATTTCGAGATCGATAACTATTATTAAAACATAGATTCGCCAAAACTGGTATACTGTCGTTGACATTATAATATTACCTATTTTGGAACAGTGGTTGCCAATGAGTCAGTACTCAGTTGCATGGTAAGAATTGTACTGCAGTTTAATTTTTCAAGTTTCGACGTTTTTTGAGTCTCTTCGAATGAAAAAATAAATAAAAAAATAAATAATAATAATAATAATAATAACAATAATAATAGTAAATAAATCCAGTTAATGTAATGAAACGTTTATGAATAATTTATATGGAACAGACTCCGAAAAATTGATGAAAATGTGAAAATCTTCTTAGTTCAAATATATTAACATCTCGTATCGGATAACGTGTAAATCCAGCAATATTCATCTGATAAGTTCTCCTAGAGTCATGGTCAGACCGTAATTATTATACCAATCCATTTTGTCATAATGACGATTATAATATTATAATTTATCAATACAATCACTGTGGTCTGTGATACACTTTCATGGCACTTCATGATTAGCTGATGAACTACACTTTAGATGACTACGCCGAACTATACACAGTGTACCTATTGTAATGTGTACAACATACCAATTATTATTGTTCTAACTGCATACGTGTATTATACAATACTATGTTAACAATTAACTCGACGATTAGCAGTATATTGTTTCACTGTTGTCCACTGCACGCCAAGGCCTAGTTTAATTAATTTTAATTTAGTATCGTTTCCACGGTGTATAATATTGTTTTGAGTGGTCAATTTACAGTATGTTTTGGTAAATCAATGTGCACAAAAAATTATAATAATAATAAAAAATTACAACAAACGAGTATAGGTAGAATGCGAGGTCTCGGCGGTGCAATTTAATAACATAATTAATTGGTTATTTGTTGTTGCTGATTTTCTATTAAAATATATTTATGTTATTATGCAGTAGTGGAAATTAAAATCATCAATTTCTTTCCAGCGTATTGTAGGTTAGGCCGTTCGTCGTTCGACTGTTTGTCAAATATATTAAATATTGTAATTTGTTATTGTTATTATTTTTTTTTTTTACTTTTGGATTCGTTCTATGAACTGTACCTGTTGTAAATAATTGAGTTTGTTTTTGATAATCAATTTTTTTTTAAATAAATGATATAACAATTATGTATAAATAAATATTATAAATACCTACCTACATAACATTACAAGTAGCAATATTTCGGTGTTACAGCTTACTAAATATAAAGTATATAACATTGAGGCGGCAAAAATAAATCACTTAGTGGACACAAATTACGAAGAAATCCTCACTGCAGGAGATACCTACGTCAATAATAATATCGCGATGACGAAGAGAAAAAAAATGGACAGTATGAAATATTTGGAGCTGAGCTCTTTTTTCTGAGTAAAAATATAGGTACTGTATGACACTGATTCGTTTGTATTTGACCTGTCCTTTCTTCGAGACACTCGCTTGTAAAGCTAAAATAAAAACCAAAAAAAAAAAATAATTTTACTTTTATGTAATATTTTGTAACCACTTCAATGAAATCGATTCGTTTCTCTGCACGAAGAAAATATAACACAATTTACAATATATAGAGATCATATAATATACAAAGGTACACGTTAACACCATTATGGCAATATAGCGGGTGGGTACCTATTATTATGACGTTTGTAATATATATAAACTTTTAACGTTTTACCCGTACTCACGAATCCAAAACAGTCAAACATTTTTTTTCCGTCTCGTTCCCAACATTGCAGCAATGTTGTTGCTAAATTATAACGGTCGTTATTATCGTTTCTATATTATGCTGTACGCGAACTTGGACCAAAATATTATATATTGTATACACGATCAATTGTCTATTATAATTTAATCTATATATGCCAACCTTGTGTTAACGCAACCTTCATGCCTCCCACAAAACAAAAAAATCCCAAAAGCTTAAGTATTTATCGAAATCACGAAATAGAATATATTTTAATGTATTTCAATCGGCAAAATTAATTATTATTCATGGACGACGCTTTTAAACAGATTTTACATTCATATATTAATCGTTTTCAAGGACCGTTTATATACCTAGTGAAATTACTGTTCCTTCTTGTAACATAATAATAATGATATAATATTATAACATACAAATAGGTATGCAGTACGTTATAATACTAATATGTACATGTACACAATGTTTATGTTTATTTTGATAATTTATGTATTGTTTTGTCATTACCATTATATTAATAATAATTACTAGCGAAACGATCATGTAATACTATTATTATGCTATATAATTTAATATATGTATATTGTTTATGTACTACGATATAGTAATAATTATTATATTATATAATATATTTAATATTAGATGCAGACACATTTTGTACCTGAAAGTCCTAAACAAAATTGTAAAAGTAGCATTGATTATTAATTATTTATTTATATATACATTTTTACTACCTATATATACAATAAATATATAGTTACATACATGTACAAAATTATATCAAAAAGCCTATACATTATATCTTAAAAAAAAAAAAAATTAATAACAATAAGTATATTATATTATAATGTATTATGTGTATACTTTAACTACTATATTATTTATTATTAATTATAGCCCATTTATGACAAAAATGAACTAGAGTGATTCTAACAGATTTGTTATGTGTTAAGTCTTGCTTGAAATTTTGAACTATTGTATAATATAATATAATGATTAAATAACTACGTATTGAACGTATTGATTTTTTTTCCCCGGTAGTCTTGGTAGTCTTGTGCACTTGTGTCACATAGTTCTTTTTTTTTTTTTGTAAATCCCTGAAAGAATATTCCACAAGATTTAAAAAGAAATGTTTTAACAACTTTTTGTCATCAAAAAGACAGTTTTTCATATTTTCTTTTGAGAGAAAAACTTTTCTTAAATATTGTTTATGCACATTGCAAACACACACATACACACGCGCGTGCAAATTATTTATATGTGTACACTGTACGTATACATAGTTTTATTACCAATTTTTTCAGCTTCCTTATTATGTGTTATTCGTTTAGTTTCGTCAATTTTCAAGGAAAACAAAATCGTGAGTTATGAACAGCAATTAATTTTGTAAACTCATCAAATGTATTAGAAATAAGGTAACAAAAAAAACCTCAAAGTTCAACACGTACCAGTCAATTGTAGAGACATACATTGTCTTTTATCTACAGTATGGAAATATATCAATATCACAATATGACTTACAGTGCAAACTTATCTAATTGTTGTGATTCAAAAATGTACATAAACATACTTATACCAATTTTCAAGCACATACAAATACTTTGTTCTATTAAAAAACAAACAAATCCATTTTTTAATTATGTTATATTGTATATGATGTAATAAGTATATTTAGTTTCAATATTTAGAATCGAAAATTCCAGTAGGTATTACATTTTAATTAAATAATAATAATTCAACTTTTAGTCTGAAAATAAATATTGAAAAATAAAATTCAAATATATATTGGGACCTTTATTTATCTAAATAATACAAAAGGTAAGCATATGATGATTAAGATAAGCTATAAAATAAGTAATTATAACAAATTAATTTAAATCCGAACAAAATGTATACAACAATATTTTCGACAATTACTGATTTGTAATAATGTCAAATAGAAATTAAAAATAATTTTATTTTTGTGGAAGAAGCATTAAGATTAATAAAATTATTTATGATGTTTTATTATTCATTAAGATTATATGCACGCGTAATAATAACGGTGAATAAAACGTATTCAAAGTTGGTCGTAATTATTATTGACAACTACGACGGTAATGCTGTATCTGTCATCGGTATTTGCAACTACCTGAAATCACAAACATCCATGATTGTATCTCAATAATAATATTTTATAAAAGTCTCTAGGTGAATCCGGTAGAAATTATAATATTTATATTCAACGTAATCTGTTAAATTATCCGATTACTGTCAACGTTAAAAACCTTTTCAACCACGAAACGTTGTATGTTAGAATATTAACACTCAAACTGTCTACAATAAGCTCCGTTTTTTTTTTTTATCAAACAACCCAAACTTGAATTTTTGAAACAATCAATAGATATTAGATGACTCAAGTTACTGGTTAATGTATAAATTGTTTTGATTAAAATTTAACCCATTTAAATATTTAGTACATTAGTTATACGAGTAGAAACATGGACAGGCATTTCACATGTCATCCTTCTCTTGTGAACTCAACCACAACTAATGATTTATACCTGTTTAAAAGGTGATACAGATCATTCATTTAAGATCAAAACAGTATCATGCCATGTATACCGGGTATTTTGATCAAATTCAATTTATTTGACTTTTGGTGTAAGTACTCTGACAGTCACAATAGTTGTTTACTAGGCTGTTCAATTTGTGATTCCACTCTACACTCTGCGTGTATATTGGTCATTGGTTGCAATAAAACTAAATTTAATTTAAATATTAAATAATAATCAAAATCGATATTTTCTGAAGATGGATCCCACGTCCAAGGACATGCGATGCTTCTGATGTTAAAGAGGAACAAGACTAAGAAATAGTTAAAAGCCGCTGATGTGATCTTGTAATATAATATGCATTAAGGATTAATGACTGTCCAATTTAGACGTCAAATTTCTCTATCGATGTGTATGACAGCATGGTGGTAGCATATGTGCTCTGATAAACAGTTAATTCACATCCCAAAAGTAAAATCGATTTTTCCATCTGCCATCTGGCAGTTTAGTAAAATACCGTAATAACTTTGGTCTCGTTTTTAATAAGCCCTTCTATTTATCAATTGATTTTATATTCGTGAACAATACTAGTCCTGCGTCGGAACGCTACTTTATATAAACACATAGCTAATAAAGGATGCGGCTTGTTAAGAACTAGGACCTACTTTTATCATTTGATTTATCTATATTTCAACAAAAAAAAAATGTCAATGTGTTAAATCATTGAGAAAACCAATGTTCACACATGTACTGATGTATAACGACACTTTGGTTTCCTTTAATTCATAAATTTTCTTATTTTCTACGTTTACTCTTTTAAAGCAATCACTAATACTCTTAAAGTTGAATTAATTACCTATGTCAAGTAATAAGAATGAAAATATATGATGTCATCTCATACAGTGTAAATCGCATATAACAATAAACCAAACCTTTCAAATCCAATACTTTTCATTGTTATAACTTGATTGTTTGATACTCAAATCATGCAAATGAATATAACATTATCGTAACTATATATTTAAAAAAACATAATAATATGCGCGATTATAGTAATCAAAAAATAAAATCACATGAATACATATTTGCATTATTCAATTTAGACAACAATAAGAAGTGTTTTTTTATTTTTATTATCAGTCTAGAAGATTAACGTCAAACCCGCATAATGCACATACCAATAGTTATATACTCATATGTAAAAACAACAACTATAATAATTGCAGAAAATATTTTCACTACTTTGAAAATGTTTTTTGTTTCGTTTTGATTTAGCGACAAGTTGACATTATTTTGAAATGTAAATACCTAATGTAAACTGTTATTGTAAATCAACAAATTAAAAAAAAAAAATTCATAGATATTGTGCAATATTGTCTGTACTTTTCTATTTTTGTATTTTAACTTAATAATTATCATGCAATATAAAAAAAAACTCATACAGGTGCACTGGTACCTCAAGCATAATAGAATAAGATTATCGTTGAATATCCTAATTGTTTCTATCCATAAATTATCGCACGAATCATAACAACCACAACAGTACAATTATGTCATATGCAGGCTAAATATCAAGTCTAATCTCAATAATACAATGAAAATGTTTACATTTTTTATTCGTTGGATATTAGAAAATTGTTGAATATTTGTCGGAAATACTACCAATGAAAATACAGGTCATTTATATGATACTGATACAGTTTGTTTTGCGACTCCTAAACTTCACTTTTTTTCAAAGTGATAATAATAATGTATATGCACTTCGACGCTCTTTGATATTCAAATGTTCGAATTTAAATATATTGTTTTTCCTTTGTGAGTAACGAGCCATTATATGGGTTTGTAGCAGTAATCTCAAATGATGTGTTCCAAGTGAATTTTCAAAAACCTACACAAAAAGATTTATTTATGTTTTTAAATATAAATTGTTATCCATACCACACGCGTATACTATATTGTCTATATTGTGTAATATTTTGAATTTGATACGGTGCACATTATATTCTATAGAAAAATATGTCTGAACAAATAAAAGAACGCTTTGGATTTGTGCGAGACGTGGGTTAAATAAATTGGTTTCATAACGTCAAATGCTTATATTATTTTGTGGATGTGAGAGACCTACCTATTATAGTATTCATAAAACTAGTTATCTAAATTGTTCAAGTAGTACTCCACACAAACATAGTTTTGACATTTTGTACATATTTTATACTCTTTTGAATGGTTTTATTTTCCATTTATAATGCATATCTCGACAACTTATTCAAAAATTTCAAAACAAATATATATATATAAACAATCCCTTTTTAAATACAATATTATACAAGTACATACCTATAAGTTATAAAATTTGATATGAGGGTGTAAAGCTAACAGCCCAGTTCTTTATTTTAATCTGACATTTTTCTCCCTCAATGCAATGAAATGGTATATATTAATATATAATTATTTAATAACATTTTCATAATATTATAGGTGCGTCCATGAATGTGCTCACAAGTTAACTTATTTTTTTACTTCGCTCAACATGATAGAACATTTTAGTGAGGCTAAGAAACAGATTGTAAATGATAGTGGTTTCCAAAAAATAACAACATGATTCTCGTATAAATGTTAATTTATTAGAAATTTATCCATTCTAAACATCTTATTAAAATTTTTAAAATACAAAATTCAATTAATTTTCAATCACCATGTAGGAACCAACCATGTTTTTATGGCTAAATTATTATTTAATAGTGTCAAACGTATTAAAATATTCTAAATCACACAGCTGAAACGATGTTACTTAGAAATGTATACACACAATCAGAATCAACAAAAAATTAAAATAATTGCTTTATCTTTTATTCTCCAAACGATTGTAGTCACTTAAAAATCAATACAATACTAACATACTAATATTTCAATTTCCTAATATACATTGAATTAGGTCCTAGATGCTGATAATTATTAAATGGGCTAATCCTCCATTCTTCCGAATTCGTTATATATTTATTTATCAAAGGTGCGGCAAAGACGGAGAATTGATTTGGTTCGTTATTTTCGTTATTGTTTCGCATTATGAATATACTGACCATGATTTTTTGTTAGTCGATCGAACTACATGTATTGTAATTAAAATTAAATATTTACTCGACAAAACCGTATTGTCAAACGTTCATGTGTGTAAAGGATTTTATTGCATACACAAACAAATACAAACTCACGTATTGTGTAATATACATATACAATTTTGTGTAAACCTGAGCGCAGACTAATTAGTTATGTTTATTGTGCACATGAAACATTACAAATAATAAACACGCACACACACACACACACACACACACCCACACATGCCGTTCGCCAGTGGAAAACAGATACAAACACATCCTTCGTGATTGGAAATCGAATAAAATTGCATATAATTTTGAACGAAATAAGCACACACGTTTTTGTTACTATTATAACGCGAGATCGCCAACAATGGATTGAACGTGGTTGGATTACAACTTAATCTATATAAATATAAAAATGAGCGTACGTTTCGATGGGGCTTACAGGCTTAGAAACTATTGAACCAATTAGCACCAAACTTTGAACTCCAATTGCACTAGACTCGGGGCTTCGTTTTTCGACTCGTGTAGTTTGATGACTGCTGTTGTAGAGCAGCTTACAAATGACTTTCGTTTTCGTTAAAAAGAAAATCGAATAATATTTTGGTTTTGATACATTGGTTGTCATTGATTACACGCATAAAAAAATGCTTTTATATAATCTATTTATATTATACATCATATAGAGGTATATAAAATATTAGCGTATGTTTGTGTGCTCAAAAACTAAGCTCTACACCAATTTTGACAAAAGTTTTCGAGATTGTTTTTAGAGATATCCAGAAAGTTTCCAGAGTAATTTGAATCACGTTCAAAATTATACCGAGTACATATCCAATCTGCCACAGGCGGATTGCCCTTCTCGGTTCTAATTAGTTAGCAAAGCAAGGTACACCAGTTCCGATTTTCCCATGAACTGAGGTAGGTATATATATATATGAACATCGAGATAGATAGGTACAATGGCTACATAGCACCGTCTTTTATATATTTTCTCATATTTTTCCCGGTTGAAGTCAGTTTACAGGTTCAGCTACAGTTGAGTTGTATTATTTATTAATTAATCTAACCTGATAACTATATTACGGGTATGTACTATGACTACATATTTTTGTCATGTCGGGGAGTATGCAAAGTTGATTTTTTTTTTAATGATGCACAGCTGTATAATAGGTCGATGAAATTTGAAAATTACAGAAATAAAAAATAAACAAATTATAAAGTTTACGTTACTGTGTTGCTATAACGAAATTCAAAACGCTATTAGCACGAGCCGCTGTTGCCTATTTCATCAAAATTTCCATAAATTAAAAAAAGTTGTTGTTCGCGCATACAACCAAAACAACAAACCGATACAAACCGTTTGGGTTCATTTCAATTTAACACTCCCACTAAGACATTTCGGGGAAACTATAATCAAAGTTGTATCGTAACACGATATAAATCAAGACTATTAAGACATTTTTTTTCGTTTCATTAAATTTTTAATTCAAAGAATATTAAAAAATTATTCATAAAATAAGTGATATCACGTAACTTTTAGAGCAATATGGTTCAATTTATCGTTTTACGGTTGATCATCGAAGTATTGATACAAATATGATATTATTTAATATTATCACGTAACTTATATATTATTATGTTACAAAAATCAAATTTATTATAAGACACAGTATTTAAAATGTTTCTGACCACCGGACAGTGTAAGTCTAAGATTCGCATATTTCACCACCGATATGTTAAGTTAAATAGGCATCTACGTCACAGTAAGTTGTGCTACACCAACTTTACCCTTTAATCCGTTGATTTTCACGTGGAATCGAAATTGTTCGGTTAAAATGAAACACAAAAGTATTCGGTGGCGCGGGAAAAATAAAAATAAAAAAAAAAACTCTGAAACTGACAAGATAAATGGATTCCTACTTATCTGTTACACATAGTCAACCGCCGGAACTGCCAATTTGTTTAAAAGTTTAAAAGGTACATCCAGCGCGTATACAGAACGAATAAGATAGGTTTAAGCATATTATTATATACAAAAACGTTTAGTCTCACAGCGGAAAGTGTATTCGATCTGTAGTGGGTGAAAATCTATTTTAAACATTTATACTTATGTTTTCCTATCGTCCATAATAATATTCCAAAATAAGTAAACATAAGTACCTATGTGTTAACGTATTGCTGTGTACTTGATACTGACGGCATCCGGGCTCGATGAATTTATTTTGAATATTTTAACTTGGAGTACAAAATTATATAATACATTTTAAAGCGATTGTGTATTTTGACAAATGATTACAGACACCTGCGGAATCATACCTAATAGTACAGTTGTATACACATACTTATATCATTATGTTTTCCTCTTCTTAAAATTAAATTAAAAATCAAGTTCTCAGTGATAATAATATAAATTGGAAATACTATTGTCAATGCATTACACATTTGACAGAAGTCTACAGAATAGTATTATATTCAAAGATTTAAAATATAGTTTCATTTTCCTTTTTTTTAACTAGCTGTTTTCAAGAAAAAAAATAATAGTAAAAAAATAAGATACCATGATTAAATAACTACGTATTGAACGTATTGATTTTTTTCCCCTGGTAGTCTTGGTAGTCTTGTGCACTTGTGTCACATAGTTCTTTTTTTTTTAAATACTCATGCATATAAGTTGAGTCTCGAAGAAACATCGGCAATCGTGAGTTTGTTTGATCTCAACTTAAAACATTTTCACGAATTACAGTTATTAAAGTTGTTTATCTTTGTGTACACATTTTTATATCATCACACACATCGTTTTTTCCAGCAATATCAGTGTTTTTACATGATGAATGTTACGTGGGTGTGTTTGTATCTGCTTAGTTTAACTATAATGAACGTATCGACCACTTGTGTTCGATTCGCCTAAAACTGCCATCATATGTCACAATTATTAGTAACAACTACGGGCACAATACCGCAAGTCACAAATCACGGAAAAAGCACTGAATAAATATGAAAATACTGTGGGTAAGACGATTACAGGAATATCGAATTGAAAAAAATACCTTTTTTTATATAATTATATATTATGACGTATTGTATAGATATAATAACTAGACAATCGATGTATTAATATTAAGTTTTATTGCAGTTACATTATTATATATAATTATAGTCGCTATACGTCTGATTTCAAATCATCTAATTCGATAGTACAAACATCGCGCTCGCCCATTTTAACTTTGATCATATTTGAATATACGAAAATCACTTAAGTGAGACACATATAAGTAGTAGTATTTTTAATAATAATACTAAAATAATATGCTTCATAATACTGAGTAACACGGCGCCTTGAGTAGGCAATTTAGCTACACCACAGTAAGTGAGTAATAATAGTATTTTTTCCAATGTCTCATTACGGTCATTACTATAATATAGTATACAATAAGATAATAATATTATATCGTAATACATTTTTAAATTTTGATTACAAGGATTGTGGATTTGTTAAGAGGATGCTACATTCGCATGTGTTGCTCCGTCCTACAAATGCAAGACATTGCAAAAACTGTTTTTCACGGATAAGAAGTAGTCCAAAGTGTCCAAGCAACCAAATTGTCACGGTCTAGAGAACATTGACTGTGCAACGTTGTTTTTAGTTTTCGATATCTCAAATACCTTAGTAAAAGTTCTTATTGTTTAAAAATGCATTATATTTGAGTTTTTCAAACTTATCTATATCATGTAAAGTTAATCATAGTAGGTTTGAACTTTGAATCACTTTATTTTATATACCTTGCCATAATATTATCACAAACATTCCGAATGGTTGATATTATATCGTACATGCTTATAGTTATTAAATATTTCAAATTTTTTTTTTTTTTTAGTAGATAGTATAATTTGTAAAATTCACGGATTATAAATGGACCATACACGGACATGATATTAATGATGATATATCGAGTTATTGCTATCAGATGAATCAGAAATAGTACGCATTTGCAGAAGCTTTAGATAATTAATTACAATAATACATTATAGTGGGGGAGGGTTATGATTATGATTACCATGCACTAATGTCTCGTATTAAACGAGTTTAAACTAATCATTGACATTACATGATAAGACAAATGTCATGATAAAAAATGTATTATTTATATGCTAAACAAAACACAGTCAAAATTAATTATATTCTAAAATGTTTATCATTACTACGCCATGTGCCTTCCATATTATAGGAATTAAAAATTATAGCTAATTTTATTTTTATGATTTTAATTGAAAGCAAATATTGTATGGTTAGGATATTTAAATAATAAAATAAATAACTAAAATTAAGGTATGCCAATCAAAATCGTATAACAAAGTTTAATTTTACGTACTCCAAACATAATATACAGTTTGTTAAAAGTATTACTAAGAACAATATAACTATAAATAAATAATAAAATATTCTTACAATTATAGGCAAACACACTTTTTCCGATTATAACTATTTTTTTGTGTGCGGTGATTCATTACTGGATTCAAATATACCTATTGTAATTTTTGGAAATTTCTCTTGATACCATAGTATAGTATATTGTGTTATATTTTGTGCAGTCATTTGCAAAAACAGGACACACCTCCTTAGTTGTCGAAATAATATTTAATTATATATAATATGTAAAAAAATGAGATTTATATGTGATTGTTTACTGCATCGGCTAGCTCAGTAACCACTTTATTTATATTATTATTTCATCGAAGAAACTGATCTTATAGCCTCTGTACATAAATAACAGATAAAATCGTGGGAGGATAAAACTACAATATTATGGTACACATTTTACTTAATGAAAATGGTTTAAAAAATTTTCAAATTCTTTTTGCAGTCTAAATAAAAACTTAATTAATAAAAATAGATAAAACAAAATACATATTCTATGAATATTAAATACAAAGGTTAGACGCTTAAAGATCAAGGTAATAATATGCAAATGTTTACAATAAGTTATAATCTTATCAAAATATTTACTAAATATTGTAAGCCAGTATAACGTGAAAGTTGTGCATTTCTAACAAATACTGATGACAGAGATGTCAATAACGTCGCATGCATCTGGCAAAACTTTATACGCATCAGATACGATGGCAACAGAAGTCTGATTTCGTGTCAGCTGCTGTGAGTTCTTTTTTTGATTCTCGAGTCCTATTAAATGACATTTCAAAAGACCATCGCCGCTATGTTTTTCTGTTTAACTTCAAACGTGGTTCTCGGCAAGAAAATTACGGTCTTCGGTTACGTTTTCGAAGCTAAAACTCTGAGAAAACAATGTAGGTGAAACTTGATATCATACAACGCGTATAAATTAATTTTCTAAACCAAAAAATGCAGATAAAATAATTAATAGAATTTATTGTTTGAGCTTTATTCTTTAATAATGATTAATATAATAATACAAATATTATTGCTTAATACATTTGAATGTATCAAATTGCAACATATAATTTTGTAATAAACATACAAATAAAAACATAATGTCGCGTTAGCGACATACAAGGTTACAAATTATACAATGAATTGTACATTTATTATGCATTTTATAAACTTTAAACTTAAAATTTATATCAATTACATAATTAGGTTAACTTGTAATCTAAACCTACCATGATAATTTAAAAGGCAATTTAAATTGTATTATAATAACTTAAAAGCGATTGTAAATATGATCCTAAGGGTAAAATGGATATTAAAATAATGAAAAATGATAGTCATAATTTTAAATAGCTGAAACATTTTAAGATTATTATGTTGAATACTTATTAAATAAGTATAAGTCTGAAAACTGATAATAGTGTCAAACGAAAAATTAAAAAAATTGTTAAATGTAAGATGTTAAGATTATTGTGTTTTATTCGTATTATTTTTTTAACATTTTCAAATATTTTATTTTATCTTCACCGAAAACCTGATTGGTTTAAATGATAACACTTTTAAAATTAATATTACAGTCTAGTTAAATTATAAAAAATGTATTATTTTTACTAGAAAATTGCGAGCAAATAATATACAATACAAATACAATATATTTATCGTCATTGATTATTGACTTTAAAGCACCACATCACAATTAAAAATATTTGGCCCACCGTGGGCTTTGAATCAATGAGTTCTAATGAAGAATTAAAAAAAGGTATTTTTTTACCGGTTTGGTTGAAGAGTATTTGCTTGAATTTTTTATCTTGTAATCAATTCATATTTTATTCTATCACATATTTAAGATGATAGCCGAAACAAAAGGTTCCACATGACCCATAAAAAAACACTGTGTTGAGTAAGTCTTGTTTTTTTTTAAATTTATAGTTGAAACAAAAAGTGATCATAATTATAGTCTTGTATAGTTGTTATTTTTAGTGCACTTCACTTGTGGTACGCCGTCCTTTACAGCGAGCTAGAGAAATAGTTAATAAATCAATGGTTGTAATATTAGTAAATATATATCCATTTAGGTATATTTACAATATTCTAGATGGATACCTAAGTATGATTTATTTTTATTATTAAGGTTAGCTACACTGAAAATATTTTTAGGTGCAATTAATTAATATGGAATCAATGTGTTCTATTGATAAACGTAATTTAAATGTTTCGTTTTTAAAAAATAAAATGTGAACAAAATATTCCATCAGTACACAGTAGAACATTTTGAGAAAGTTATTTAAAATAGTTATACAATGGAACGTGTTTGATCCAAATGTCAAGCAGTTTTATAATCGGTGAAGTTTCCGTTTTATAATTATACCTATGTCTTTATTTTCGAACGGCATCATTTTATGTTGGAATTAACTTGAAAAACGTTTGAGAGTTGGTGGAAATTTACACATGTGCGATGTGCTCTATACGACCGAGTTTGATTTGCACGTAAGCGAGTGAGTAAATTCGGCTCCCACTTAGGTACATAAGTCGCGAATAACATTTTCCCAGAATATGGCCACTGTAGTGTTCGTGTGCATTTTGGTGGTTAATATGTTCGAATTCCCGAGTAATTTGATTACAATCAATTGAAAAAGTGAATTAACTTCAACTAGTTTTGAACCTGTAGATTTCTGATGAGAAGTTCCTCTAATAGGAATTTAACGGTCCTGCCAAATATTAATTATCGACTCTAGAAAATACATTTTATAAAACAAACGAAACCAAGGAAGTTTTAAAAAGATGTGCACTATAGCTAGGTATTTAAGTTTAGTTTTGTCCTCAGGATACCCATCCAATTTAATATGGCATAATAATTGGTTTACATACTTGTTGATTACATAATTTACCGCTGTTTTGTATATTTTATTTTATTGTATTGTATATTATATTATCATGTTTAAGTTATCTGTAAGCCTTTTGTATATTATACACATTCATAACATGCAAACATTGTTTATTTAAGAGTTAATAAATAAACAATATTAATAATAATATAAATGACAATAACAATAATAATTTGCAAGTGTGATTTTTTCTAAATTGTGAAACACTACTGTATCGACACTGAAAAACATGCTTCAACAAAATAAAACCTAAATTATTATTACATTTTTAAAGTAAAACCTTGTCATACTTTTTGTTGATGTAAAATATGTCAACTTCAATTATTTTCAATTCTAAAGTTATTTTCAAAAACAATAAATTGTAGGTAGGTACTGTTAGGTACATAATGTACCTAGGTTTATATTTTATTTTATTTTATTTCATTTAATTGCTTACATTGAGTGCAAGGAAGAATACTGGCATAACATTGATTTTGTTGAGCAAATGAATGACACCATTTTTATCGATCAAAAAACTTTTAAAGGCAATAATAACTTTGATACCAGTTTTAAGCAAATTAAAAAATACCGTTTATTTACTTCCACTATAATTAATAATAATTTTCCTATAAATTAATAAAATCTATGAAACAGTTTCCCCGAAGAACTTTCATATTTTACTACAAAAACTTTTATAGTAATATAACTTTGATACAATTTGATGCACAACTTTTAATTCTATATTATAAAAAAATTAAATACGTCTGTTCTTCACTGGACATAGTTTCTGTATTCCAATAGTTCACTCAAATAGTTTTTCTGAATCTGCAAAATTTTTAACAAATTGGATGAGTCGTTTATTGAGTGATTTCGACCCATACAACAATTATAGGTATAATATAGACAAATATAAATACCCTGTTATATATACATTAAGTGATATTAATATTAATGAATATTATTTTACTTAAAATATATCAATCACGGAACAACGGAACAAATGTTTAAAAACTAAAAGTACATCAAAATCATTTTAATCACCAAGTCCAGAGTTATTATATAAATTCCTGATTATTGTGATAACTCGTTATACTTTAACATATACAATTATAATTATGAAAAAAGTACTTATATAATATAGATTGATAACAAACACACTAAATGTATCTCTAATTTACTATATATTATACTCCCTGTGTCAGTATCCTAGGCAATAAACAAACATTTCTCACATTTTTTAGTATACACGAATGGATTTAATTTTGGGGTTTGTGTTACAAAATTGTTTGACTTAAGGTCGAATTTGGTGCATACATATAGTTGTCAGGAATTCGGGTTGAGCTGAATGGTGATTACACGGGTTTAAAGGTTGGACACTGTATTATTCACCTTGTGCCTATAATATATCATACAGAAATAGTGTGGAAATTAATTTTACTAAAAGAGAGAGAAAGAAAGAGAGAAGAATATGGGGGGAGAGAGAAAAAGAAAAAGAGATAATGATCAGAATGAAACAGTGCAGCTTGTGTTTCTATTACTTTTAACAGAACAATTTGTTATGAAATGGTCTAAAATTTTGTTTTACACATCTTAACATCTTGTTTATAGTGCGTCTTATTTGCTCAACACATTATTGTTATTTGTCAAACGCTGTATATTGTGTACAAAAACTATACATTGTTAGAACTGTGGGCTTACGATTGATTCTATCCTCGTTTTTCAAACGTCGTCAAGACCAATGACTGATGTGTTGTAGAGTTTTGAAGGCACTGTGCCACTTAATCCTTATATTTTGTTTTTATACAATTGTAATTTTAATCACTAATTCAATAACGTAGTTCCAAGTCAGGATTCTTAAAAAAAATAAATAACTCTTACATTTCTTCAGTGATTTGCGCCATATTTTATAAGTAAGATTCGGTTTGACTAATATGTCGTTGCATGTAACGCGTATTGTGATGAATGTTGTTTCATTTGATAATATTTGATGAAGCCTTACAAAAATAAAAATCCAGGAACAATTATGATTTATTCATAACGTATTGTATTAACAGTATCTTCCTAACTAGTGGGCGCAATGGTAATTTTTAATCGGCTAAAAGGTTAAACACTTTTGAAAACCATACTATTTCAATTTTGAATAATTATTACTCAACCCATGTATTATGATGATAAGTAAATTTTCCAATCATAAATGCATTTATAATTGTTTCATACATTTCGAAACGATAACACAAATATTGAAATATTATTTTCCATACTTTATAATTTAGATAATATTGAATTGGTTTGTCCATAAAATCGAGTTCGTTCAAAACATTTTAGTTGATTAAAAATATCACGTCCGTTCTCTTTCAAAATTAAGTGAACCTATTTGAAGTATGTCAATAAAAGGTAATTCAAGGAGAAATCAAGAAAAAAACGTTTTTAGGCTACCAGTGATACATGATTATTCCTCTTTCATACTGATTATTTACAGTGGTAAAATTAAATTAAATAAATTAAATTTTCTTTGCAAATTTTCACTCATCTACCATTTGATAACACAATTCACTCAATATATTTTGTGACTCAAATAAGTGGTTCTAGTGTAAAACATTCGAAATTCGATACAATTATAACTACATTTTATCTTTAGTGTTTCCGTGAATGATTTAGCCATTTAATGATGAATATTTAAAAATATATAATATCATATTATATTATTAATGTTAAACAGTTCAGTTTTCTTATGTATTGGTGTATTATTTATTATTTGTTTTTAAAAAGATTTTGTTCTTAAAATTGATTATTATATTTTGTTGATAATTGTTCAGATGTTCAACATAATATATTTTCTCCTAATGAATATATATCACAATACAATTGAAACTTGAAAATGTTGACGGCCAGTCAACTAATTATTAGAAAGAAAAAACTAACTAATAATGACCGAAAATAATATTAAAAAATAATATCTATGTATTAGTATTAGCTTCATACTTCCCGTTATTTGATCTATATGTAAATAATGTTTCATACAAAAACCAATCTATCTTGCGATTGTTGAGATAGTTATAACTTTATAAGGATTAAAATAGAAAAATATGTTAAGAATTGTTATAAATGTTTTGACGCAATTATAATATGTTTGTAAGGTTTTTAATTTCTAAAAGAACGTCTCTGTCTTACTTCTCGAACTAAAGTAAAAAACACAGTAAAATACTGAGAAATAGAATAATTAATTTTAATAAGCAATTTATAAAAATAGAGAATTTATTTTTAAATAATATATAGAGGCGTGTTGCATAAAACTATTGAATTTAATAAAATCATAATTTATTTGTACATATTTTGTCACCAATCAGTCATATTCACATAAACTAATATTATAAAATATTACATTAATAGACGTGCATCTACATAGACACACTATGTAGTGAATACAAATTAAGTAAGCACATAACAAATAATATCAATAGTAACATAAATAATTTTAGAGGATAAAATAGTTATTAATTACCGATGAAAATACCTTACATCGTATTTAGTAACACGTAAAGAAAATTAACAACACTTACACAAATCAAATGAAAGGAAACTAAAAAGAAATATTTGTAGTAACACTTGGTATTATACTAACACAAAAAAATGGAAAAATGAAAAAAGGTATAATAAGCTAGGTAGATAGTGGTCGCTAGTGGTTAGTGGTGATGGGTAGTTACTAGTTTCAATGTATTTGCTAAGATAAAAAAGGAAGGACATCGCCTTTATCCCTTTACTATTTTTCTTAGAAGCCCTTGAAGAAGATTGTAGGTATTACTTATATTCTTTGCTTCTTTGATTAAAACATTTTATGTTATATTAAAATATAATAATTACTCATTTTTAATTAGTATGTTTTTTTTTTTTTATTGATCTTAAAATAAACCCGGCGTCTATGGCCATCAGTTACAATTTGGTTATTTACAATATTTAATACAACTACTTACTAGAATAATACAAACTCTAAGGTATAACAGTAAGGAAATATGGTCATATATCAAATTAGTATGTTTGTTTTATTTAATATATTATATTGTATCATAATTTAATTGTCAATTCTATAACACAATAAAACAGTGTAATATATAAGAATTATAGTTGAAATTCGTCTTAATATATTGTTAATTGTATTTTAAAACCATTTTTAGAATAAAGTATGGCAAAATAACAAAAATCTCTTGAGGAAAATTCGTAAATTTCGTTTAAAAATCCAATTTCGTCATAATTCAACTTCAAATGTCTTGGGAAAAAAATGTTGTTTGTGTATTGTTGTTATTTTTAAACTTCTATAAGAACACTTGCGAGAAACTCTACATTAAATTGTCAAGGCAAAACAAATTTTCAAATTTTAGATATATTGATAAAATTTGTACTTCTAACGCTTAATAAAATTTTTTTTTTTTTAGTTAAAAAATGTGTCTTTATAAGTAATAGGTGCCCATAAGGGCGGTGGTAATCCACAATATGGCTGATCAGTATAATTTTGACTGTAGTTTAGTCAATGGATACAAAACCCTATGCCCCGCGAGAAACTTCGTATAATGCCACATGTGGTTTTGCGCAATAATATTATAATCCGAGAAATAATTATAACGAGATAATTAAGATAATATCGTGCTCACGTCGTCTTTAACTTCGTAATAATTCACCCGTTAATGTGCAATAAAAAATAATGTGGGTCATAAAATTTTAAGCAGCGGGTACCACATTAACTTTGCGCTTTTCCTTGTGGCATGTTGTTATGGGATTAGGCCGTAACGATTTTAATTTACTTAATTGAATTGTATCGCAGTCGAAATTTAATTTTCAATTTGTTTGGATTTTCAGAAAACTAAAACTATATCTTTGTTTGCTTTATTGGATGCACATTATTACAAACCTCAATTAGTGCAAATTGACGATGCGACGAGTTGGATATTTGCCAGACATGGTCCGTTTTATAATAGATTATATGGATATTTGCATGAGTTATATAACGTTGATATAATTATTATGAATACCAAAGTGTATTTTCTAATGGCAGATAGTAACAATTGTCCGGTGTGCAATTAGTGTTGAACATGTCAAGTTCCCAGTTACGAAATGTAGTACTAGTCTATGTAGATAAATAATTAAAATCATTTAATAAATCAACATTGGTATAATTATGATGCCATCATATTCCGATTCAGTAACAATTTAAAATAAAGACCAAGGCTTGAGGGGAGATCGCCGCGTTTCTACATACCCACCACCCTCAACTGGTTTGCTACCCACACAGGCAACAACGCTTTACTTGGCTTACAGTTTATAAATATTATAATAAGCTAAGTATCTGTTTCACATTATGTGTTATTTGGAAGTTGATAAAATCATAGAAAAAACATACATTCGGAGCGAAAAAGTTTTAAATTAGTGAAAATAAAAATATTAACAACCAAAAGGTTCTATCATAAAACTTTTTTGTTCTTGTCGGACATTGTTTACATTGTTTACATTATGTTGTTGTTTCTTCTCGTTAATAAGGCTTAGAACCAAAACAAATTTTAATACTTAATGGTAGAACTTTGATAATTCGTAGATTTAAAAATCATTAAAATTTGAAAACCATTTTTTTTATGAAATAAGATATTTAAATTTAGGGTTTACAATTGCTCACTCGAACAATTTTATATATTCTTATATACCTAATAACTTTTGGCTCTGATCTCACATAACACCTTATCACGGATGCAATTTGTCCTAAATTTTAGTTTCAACACTCAATCAGATGCAGAGAAAATATAATTTCAGAAAAAATATCCATATTTAATATTTTTCACCTAGAATTTTTGATAAATTATAAACTTCTATAATTATATACTTTTATCCAGCATAGTATGTGAAGATAAATGACCATATACAGTCTAAAAGAAATACTACGTAATTGGGTCGCAATGTAGAATTTACCACTGACCAAACATATCCTGCAGCCACGTGTTTGTTTAATAACAACTGTATGTAGTGTAAATATCAGACGTTTTTGGATACAAGTGGCAGTGGGATTCGTAATGTATATAAATATTGTACCAATATACGTCATGTGCACGATAATTAAAACGCGAAGTTATAATATTGGCAGTGATAGTGCAATAGTTCAAAATAAATAAATAAACGAACGGTGCGAAACCAAAAATAACACATATGTATCTAAAACGCTGCTGATAAAATAATTATTGTAACTTCACAGGATTTCAGTCTCTTGTCCATTGATTTGTTATAACTATTTCACTAAAAACAAATATAAATACAAATTTAATTAATTATATAATATGTCATCGTTTTCAACCTTTTTCCCAACTCGTCACTCTACCAGCTCACAACTGTGGCGAATTCTGGGAGTGAACCTTTAATTATAAATAGTACTTAGGTGATACACTGAAATAAATGTTGATACCGATTTACTTTTATTAACTGCATTGCCATTTGTGACAACGTTGAGACTACCGCCGTTTTCGGTTAAGGATATAACTACTAGGTAGTCGAATTGCATTAAAACCAATAACCGCCGAAAGGGTTATTTACTATTCAGTATAAATCAAGGTTATTGTCATTCATTATGAACTCAATTTATGTAATTATACACGGGGGTTCGGGACAGGGAAAAATGAGTTTTCAATGAGAGCCGTTAAAAACTACGACATTTGAGAAGAATATAAACGTATATTTGAAAATCTCATAAACCATCAATTCGTTAAAAATTGATTGTTATCATTGATTACAGCAAGAAATGTGGACCCTCTATTACCCAGCTACTAGAAACATACATTCGATTGTAAATTATAATATAAGTCAATAACACTATACACGTACAAGATTCTCAAGGAAAAAATTGGAGTGTATCGATACGCTCTGAACGTATACCAATCCGAGATTATCCAAATTTAGATAAAAGTCGATACATGATAAAATTAGTACCCATCGATAAGTGTCGACTTTTTTGTGTTGGAAATATTGATAATATATGTGCATCTAGTTTGAGACCAAAGTGGTAGTCAATTAGTATCACACGTGACGAAATACACTCGATGGAAAAACTAGCAGCTTTTGATTCACCAATTTAGGAAACGATCAGGGTAACAAGTGAGTTTCCGTTATGGTATACGAGCTAGGAAAAATTAAGAAAAGCTTTATTCTATAAAAAATTGATTTGAGCAGTTGTTGAAAAAATTGTAATCAACTGTTCATTATTTAATTCCAATAACCGTTCATGAATCCATTGATTAAAACACTTAAGACTGGTAATTGGCAACATGTAACTTAATTGTTATGGTCAATACTTCAAAGAAATGTGAACATAATATACAATCAAAATAAGCGCACAGGACAAAACTATATTTTCTCATAATGTAACGTGTTTGATTAACATACAAAGATAGCTGAAATCAAAATCATAAAAGTATAAAAATCGTAAATGTTCTCCAGTAAGCAAACTACATACCATTGTTATAGCCGCCTAGATTCGACATTGTTTATCGTTGATTATATTGTTGACGATTAGAGATGGGCGTATATCGTATTATTATACTAATATATTGTCCAAACAAAGAAATTAGTTTTAATTTTGGTCGAACGTGGATTTTTGACTACATAAAGAGTACATCAGTCATGCGTGTAATACGTACAATAATATATTATTGTACCAGGAATGGTAATCCATTAAATAAAAACAGAGTGTAGATACCTACTGAACGTCGGACAAATGGGTCAAATACTCAAATGACCAGTGTTCGATACTAAATTATCACATTGGTCATATTATTATGATTTAGCTTACAGATATAGACATGGATATATATTATATTAATTTAATAGTTACAATATTGATAACCCGGTGGGTAATGTGAAATTTAATTAAATACAATTTTCGAAAATCGTGATATTATTACATAATAGGTATATTAATAAAGTTGTTTTGAACGCAAATCATGATGGGGGTTAGCTGGTTATGTCTTGATTGCATGAAAACGTTGAAAAGAAAGTATTTACTCTAAACGAGATCGATTGAATTCAATCGTTATAGATTGCAATGAATAATGTATAGGTACTCGATAAACATTTCAGTACTTTTGCGACAGCCGCTCATTACATTTTCTATACTAAAATACGATGGTTATATTATGTGGTGTTTTGTCAATTAATCGTATCAATTTTATCGTCGTCAATTCATAATGACGTCAATTTATCTTGGATGTGGTACATCGAAAATGTCATTTCATAATACCTAATTAATTATCGAATTACAAAAGTATAATGCACATTTTGTGATGTGGTTAACATAATTCAACTGTTCTATCATAATATTATCATAAAAAATCATCGATGTTACAAAATACAAACATCACATTGTTACGTAAGTAACCCGGACATTTACATATTATAATATAGCATAAATGCCAACTCTTAGAGCAAATAACTCTATTGTTAACCTAGTCCATAATTTATTAAAAAATTATAGAAAAAAAAATAAAAGGTTTTACAAAACGATGTAATGCAGAGCCACAGAGGTAACCCAATACAATAATAACATTACGATTGAAAGACGACAATCATTTGTCTGACTCGGATAAAACGAAAACAGTTGACATGATAAAAGATTCAGCAGGAAAAATGCACAGAGTACAACATAAGATTAAATGGAAACTACGTAATTTCAGGAAGTTAGGAAGTTAAAAAATAAATCTAATTTTATAATTTTTTTTTTTCTTATTGTGACTAGGCTCCTCAGAAATTAATTTTTCTAACGTCACCTTTAAATATACATATTTTTTATTGTGCCTACCTAATTTTGTTCATTCAATATTTTTAATATTTATGAATATTTAAGTATGCCTTTTGTAGAGCTTTTTCCTGTTCTAAAAACATATTGGTACATTGCTTGCGATTGGCAAGCGGGCCGTGACGGACGGAAGTACAAAGTACAATCACTATCATCCGTCTCTAACATTGTCTCTGTCAATCACCATCTATTTCTAACATTTTTATCATGACATTTTACGGGGATATTTTTTTTACTAAGATTTTTTCACCGGAGATATTTTTTACTGGAGATATTGTGACAGATATTTTTACTTGAGATATTTTGGTGCGTGATGCGATAAGGTTATCAACCATAAATTATACACGATGTATTGACACATATTATCCTCATTACGATGACGGTAATTATTATTAATAATATTAATCTCTGCTCTGAATGAAAATGAAAATCAGGGTTAAAATCATCAACATTTTACAATCTGTAGTGGGCGTATAGAATACATATAATATTCGTCCAAAGATAGTCTTAACTAAAATGTTTCAAAGCATCACCTATATTAGTATCAAGCAAATATCGGACGTAAAAACTACCAATAACTATTATAGCCGTGTACAATTTTATTATAATAGTTACACACATCTTACCATACTATACCATATTCTATACATTTTATATCATATTATTATGTTTTGTCTTATCGGTGTGACGGTGTTCATTTACGCGAATAAAATATTATACTATTATTAAATCTATCTGTCGTTGGCTTATAAATATACGCTATATTTTGATAGGGACAAAAAAATATGTACACAATTAGTATGTACTATTTTATTAAAATCATTGCGATATTGGATTGATACTTGGGAAATTGCTCGGCTTGAAATACGACATGCAATAGAACTAATGCAATTATGATATACCCGAACTACAACCCCTTGGACAAAGGAGACTCAATCCAATATCCTGTGTATGCTAAGTAGTCATAATTATTAATTAACCATCAAGTGGTGGGTAGTATTTTCCACGTCAAATATCGACCAACAGAAACTTCCAGGAATGAAAAAAATATATTCCTGAGTTCCTCCATCAGTCACTTGGACAAGATGAGACGGCCGAAAAACAGTCTCTAAAGTTCATACAATGAATTAGTACAGATAACCTATTGTAATATTATAGTACATATTATATTATTATTTTAGCCTAAATGCATACAATAACTTTATTTGTATTGTTCGAAATAAAAATAATTAATACACTATAAAACAACAAATATTCATATGTGCTGATAATTAATTTTACATCAATGGCCGTGATACTGAGGCTCATCTTAATAATATAAAAAACAACATGTAATTATAAATTTAAAATAATCGATCATAAAAATAAACGTAAGGATTTGATTGACAAATCTATATTATTATGTTTATAAATATTATTTACTTATATGGAATTAAATATTCAAAATTGTTTTAAGCATTGTGTTTTAGTACAATCTCGTTTTCGGTATAATCACTTGTCATTCACTGTCTAAAGTCTAACCACATTTAACAATATCACAGTCTTTATTGTTTTGCTCATAAAATATGATTAAAAAATAATCAGCAAAGTCAATTCCTTAGAAAATTCCCGGTGAAAATCCATGAAATATTATTATTATGTTGCAACGTTGTCCATAACACATAATATTATACATTTATAAGTTATTTGAATTAAAAAAAAAATTATGTTGACAGTAATTATTATTTATTATGGAGGGATACTCGTTAAATATAAAGATCAAAAGGTCCAGTATATTGCAAATAGTTCTATATTCTCAAAAACAAACAGCTGAAACCTACGCAAAATGTTTGGCAATACACTTTTATCCTACGGGCTGAATTACAATTTATATACTTTTACAAGAAAATTATATTCACCTATCTTTGTGTTTGTAAATTAAGTTCACGTGTGCTTTGTGTGTAAATTTCCACAGACTTTGTAGTTGAAATTTATTCACTTTTTTGGGTAAATTGAATTTATTGTGTACCCACATTTTAACTAGTTGGACTCGAAATTTTACACTTTTTGTTATGGTGTTACATTCATCCATTTTTTTTTATTCTTAATGCACATGATTTACATAATATAGTGCAGCGGAGGAAAATAGACCATGCATTTTTTTTAGTTTAGTGTTTTCATTTAATTTTTTAAAGAATAAGACAACCACTAGTGAGACTTGTGGTATTACATTGTATTTGCTTAATTATTTCAACATGACATTATTCGCCATAATTAAATTAACTTAAATATTTATTTATTTAATACTTTAACTATTAATAAGTAATCGGTAACAAATGTTGGACAGATTGTCATAACTTTCATTAATAATTAGAATATGATTTTAATGAAATTAGTGTTTTGTACCCTCCACTATCATCGTGAGATTTCGTTAGTTCAACGATTCAAAGTCAATGCTATAATCGTAATAATGTAAATAATTAATTAAATATACGTTTTACGAATGCGTTAACCTAATTAATTATACGACTGCGACGGGATTCCTAATCGCTAATAATTCACAGGTTACTAAAGAAATAAAATAATGGAAAATATATATTTTTAATTTTACGTTACCATAATTATATCAACCTTTTCTAGTTGAATAAAATAAGAGCATATTTGGTTAACGGCTGCAACTTCTCCTAATATTGATATAAAACACCTAATTTACCCAACAGCTTTAACGCGTTTGAGCAAGTTGATCTGTTTGCTTGATGTAGATTTATTCCAAATCTGGTTCATTATATAATCTTTTCAACGTGTATACTATTGTTTAAAACAAAATAATATTTTTGGTCAGAGGAAATATCAATATATTTAGGAAGGAAGAAATTTTTTATTTTGAAAAATTCGTACGGACCACATGTACGTAATAAAACTATAAAATATCGTTTTCGCTTGTCATTTCCGATGAAAAACTTATTTTCAACATAATAATAATATTATAGTTAAAATATTTCCAAATGTAATTTTTTTTTAAAGATCATATTTGTAATCACATAACGCATACAATCGATAAATTAAAACTTTTATTCGGATTCTCAATAAATATTGAATTACTTAAATATTGTATGAAATGGCTTTCAAACTGAAACTTACAAACTTTACAAAAAAGTTAAGAAACTACAGCAGGACAATGAAAAACGTATAATTCAATATAGAATTGAAATAAACTATATATGAGCATAGAGCATACAATGAGACGCAAGAATAAAAATATGCTCGGTAATTTCAAAAAAAAAACAATTATATAACTATGATAACTTTGTTATGTAGCAACGTAGAATTAAAATGATTGTATCATGACTTTTTAAACAAATTTTAAATTTTAATGATAAAAAATAAACAATATGAATCATAATCCTGTTATTATTGTAGTAAAATATAAATTTGAATTGAGTTCAATGTCATATTCATAAGTTTTGAATTATACAACAACTGTTAAATTATTTTTTTTATTTTGGCTACAAGTACAAATTGTAACAAGAAATACTTTTAGAGAACTACGAGTTTCTCCTCCTTGAGGTGATGTTGGGGTGACGATGAATTAATCTAAAATATTAAAATATTTTAGTATAATTTGGAACCATGTCCAAATTACTTTTTAAATTACAAAAATCGTTGCGTGGAATGAGCGAATGGCTAATATTCGCATGATGAAACGGGGCCCAAAACGTAGTTAGTTGGTTATGTTATGCGTGATAAATACATATTCATTTTACAGTTAAAAACTATAAAAGTTCTCAAAGGATTGTATCATAATTTTATATTTGATTGTGTTTTGTCTTATAAAATTACACAGCTGAAATTGGTACTAATTTTTAGTTTGAAAAATAGGTATTTTTATTTTAGTTATATTTCCTACATATAGAATTAATTAGTTGTTTGCAGACAACAATTTTGTTATTCTGAAGGTACCCTAGATTTAAAATTATTCTTTTGAAAATTTGATCTTAACTTTTGGAAAATGATTTCAATCGGATGGAAAACCGCATACTACAATGATCATCAAATACTACCCTAAATATAATAAAAAAATGATTAAATTAATTATAATTTGATTTACGTTAATAATAATCATTAGCCGATCAAATATTAAATTAAACATCAACACTTATATTTATACAAATGTTGATATTCGTGCGTTATTCATGCAGTGGCATCTATGTAAGACTACGCTATACTACTAGTACTGTTACTGGCCGCATGTCAGCATTCTTGTATCGAAATTATTTTACTCTGTTTCAACAAATTATTATTATGTTTAATTTTCGTAATAATTATAGGTACTGTTACTTGGTGTGAGTTTAATTGATTCATTGTACCTAAATTGACACTTTACATTATAATATTTATCGTCTTAGCATATGCTAGTGAATGTATTATAATACCAATACTATTTTATAACAATTTGTAAAAACGATTCCAATGAAACCATTTAATGATTCAATTCAAATAATTACTTTCATCAGTCTAACTTAAATTATATTTAAAATGATGTTAATACTTAAACTATAATATTAGTTACAGGACACATTGCCGTATGCATTTTAGAAAACATTTCAAAATTAGTGAAATTTAATTTCAAATTTTCAAATTTTTCAAACAAATTAAATAAAAGTTATAACATAAAACAATTATTTTATAAATTCACAGGTACTTATTTTTTGGATAAAAAAAATATTTAAAATAAAAAAAGTAAATGTCTTAATATTAAAAATGTTTGCATAATGTTGTTCAATAATAATATTTATAAAAAATACATACTTTACACTTTTGTTAATTATGAACAATACCAATTAAATATTCTTCAAGATTATGATCATGGCAAGAACTTAATATTTTTTTTAAATTAGTGTAGTTGTTTTCATATATATTTCCATTTTAGGTGGCTGTTCTTTACCGGTTATCAACTGATTAATTGTTACTTTCGTTAAAACTCGTCCTTTATTAATGATGTTCATTAATCGCCATACAGTTCGATGAGATGCACATAACAATGACGAAAATGCTCTGTGCCAACCTTCAGTGTTGTTTGTTTTTGGCAGATCTGCGTGAGTAGCGTCGTATTGATTTCATAGTGCTAAACTAAAAGTAGGTAGGCGTCGAGTTTTATGTCTATTTGGTCCACCGATCCATGTTTCTTCATTGTAATAAATGAGAGCAACAGTTTTTCATTTTCTGAAAAAAAAATGTTTGGGATATTAACTAAAGTCAAATTTTTCTACGACTCATCTTCGGTATCGGAATAAATGCTAAAGCCTAATATTGACAAATGATAATATTATTATGACGTAGATAAGATACTGTATTACAATTTCTATATGTCTAAAAATCAGTCTAAAAATATATTATATACGAAACACTTCGGAAGTATCAATACATTTAATGGAACAGCACGTATTACAGAAAGTAAGAAAGCCAACTTTTGTTTTTTCGTTTTGAAACAAAGTTTTTACACTTTAAGGATTGAAGGATATCAGATTATGAAGTCTTATTGTTAAACTTTTATTTTACACTTATAATAGTGAATGGTACCTATATCAAAATCAAATTCACGCCGATCAATCATAAACTACAGAAATTATGTATTACCTATATTTTGACTTGATTTTGAACTTGAATAACTTAAAACTTTGTACAACAATAAAAAAAACCACACGTGTTTGTATGTTAACCTTTCAAATCTAAATATTATTGATTTTATATAACCAATATAACTGAAAGAAACAAAATTTTAAACTAGACATTATAATAATAGTATAACACTGCCAATTTAATATTTTAATATTATTAATTTTTAATCAATTTATAACAGCTCATTTAAAATATTCAAATTCAAATTGGTAACCAAACACTTCACAACAAATTGTTGAATATTAAAATGAATTATCAAAATTTTGAAAAAAAATCATCCAATAAAATATTTACACTAAAAAAGGAGGCCAGTTGCGCTCTAGTAATATCCACTACTGGCATAGTGTTGAGCCCGTTGTTCAGATTGGTGGTTGTCATTGTAACAAGACACAAAACAAATTTAAGAATTTGAAAAAATTGAAAAAATTGATAAATTCATTAAAGGGAAAATGGAGGCTTGGTTCGTGAATCACCCTATTTATTGGTACTGTGATAAATCAAGCGTTTCAATTTACTGCCATTTACGCAGTATTTCACAATATTTTTATTTAATCAAACCGACAAAACCAATCTACCTATATCAGTTGTATACTTGTAGGTGAAAACATGTTTATACATATTGGCTGTCGTCTGTTTGGTATTTTCAGTAGCCTGTGGTTAGCGTTATTGGTAGTTGGGTATTACTTTAAATGTGACAAGTTTCTACGTTGTTATTTATGTAACTTCCCAACCACTATACAATTGAACGATATTAAGTCAAATGATATTTTATATGGGTTCATTATAATATACCATCGGTATAAATATGACACTGACTAATATACGAAAAAAAAATCAAGTGGTCAAATAAGCTCTATAAGGGCCAATTGTGCCATCTCCGATTAAGGTTAACCGAAGTTTGATCCGCCGAATTTGGTCGGTTATAAAATCTGTTATCAGCGAATTAAGCGTAATCGAAGTGTAACCGTTGACGGTACAACTGACCCTAAGTAATTTTGCTTGGAAGTTTTAATAGTTATGCACATGTAATACAAATATTCAATATCTTATTGTTTCCACTGATTTCATGTCTTAAATATTACTTATCAGTTCATCTCATTAAGCGGAGACGACCACCAAATGATATTAACCAAATTTTCTTCACAGTTTAAGTTATTATATTGTACTAGTGACTAAAATTCAAACTGTGTATGTACCCTTAATGGCATAAGAAGTACTTTTGGTCTAGGAAATACCTAATGACGAAAAAAAAAAAATATTGAAATGCAAAATCGTATTTTTTTTTTTTACATATTATTGTTATTGTTATTGTTATGTTCAAAATATGTTCACTACACATGTTTTCATCATGAGCACGGTGAACCAATGCTGCGGTATACTCCATAGGTAACATTGGTCTAGGTAGTAACTGTTTTCCTATAGTTAGCTCAAATAAGGAATAATATTATACTGTTTAAATTACCGGAATTTGCACGAATACTCTTATGTATTACAAAATATATCAATATAAATTACTATTTTACAAATGTTGTTCATCTCAAACATTGTGTATTATGGTGCAAGAGACTTCCCAAGTCATTAGCCATGATGGTTATTTTATTTATTCAATAAGAAAGTATAGGATATTATAAATATGACTGTCGACTATAAAAATATTCAATACTAGGCCCTAATTAATTCATACTCTATAAGTAACTTTTATAATAAACGTTGCAACGTTTCAAGTAGGTTACATCTGACTTTTGAAAAGAGTCCTAAAAAAATATTACTTATTATAATTAGTGCTTAATTATTAAAATTACCCAAGAGGCCATAAACTTATGAATTTTATTCGTATTTCATTGGTTGGTTGATGACAAAAATGTATATTTATATCCATTGCAAGTACTCTTCTAAAGTATAATGTATATAAGATTATATACCCCAATGGAATAAACTTCGTACTAAAAATAAATTTCAAATTGGTAGTTTAATAAAATGTCTTCTTTACTAGTGAAAGAAAATATGGCTTGTTCAATTTATTTATTTATTTTTACCTATACAATTTATGTAGAACCCAATTAGAGCAAAAAAAAAAAATAGTAGAATTGGACGGATGTATTTAATTACATGGTTCATTCGTTGGGCAAAACGATACATTTTAGTTAGATTTACAGTTGATATCTTAAACCATGAGGCCCTTTTTCAATAAAATCATAATATGTGATGTAATATTATTTAGGAAAGTCTTCATGATGGAAAACAAAGTAATAACAACCAAAAGTTTTAGGTTCACTATAAGTTTAGTTTAGCCACTTACATAGTTTTTTTTTTACAAAATAAAACAATGGTGTTCTTTAAAGATATAACATAAATATCACGAATTCAAACTAAATATAATTCAACTAAAAAGAAAAATTCAACATAAACGTATTTGTGTCCCGAACTAACCCCTAGTATCGTCACGTTATTACTCGATTATTTTTATTGTTGTTTTTTTCCACTCGAAACATTTGCATTTGAGTTTGTCGTTGTACTATATCTACGACATAATGTGCATAGTGCAATAATATTATATAAAACCGTACTCTGCACAATATTGTTATATTGTACTTACCTACCATTTTACAGATACATCTCTACAAATAACAACATATTATCTTTTATAGAGCCTTTTTTTTTGAAAAAATGACAAAATCGTAATATTTATAAAATATATTTAAGTACATTGGTACAACCATTTAAAGAATTAAAATAATATACACAGTAAAATAGAATATACGTTGGAACGGCATAAAAATAAAACTTAATTTGAAAAAAAAGGCTATCTTAGATATTATAAAGAATTGATAGAATCTCAAAAATTAAACACACGATATTAAAACTAAAATGTTAAGCTTGAATATTTAATACAAATTAGTTTCAGTACGGAAAATTCAATAAGTGACATGATATAATCTTCCTCGAAGCCATTGGAAATGGGAAAATATAAACATTATCATAAAAAGTATATATTTTGTATGCACCAGTGAATAATTTAAATATAATATACTACTAATGGCCCACAATGTTGAAACGTTTCAAAAAAATATTTGAAAAATGAAATTAGTTTTTTTCTTCTGTTCCTTAATACTTTAAATAATTTGTATCTAAGGGAAATTGAATACTATACACTACTGATCAACTCTATAATAGAGTTTACTCAATAGGTATATGTTTCAGATTTCCCTGACAGCTTCTGTAATGGTCATTTTTTAAAGTATGTAACGAGAAATACTAGTTCGACGCTAATAACATACGCCGCTCCTGGCGGAGTCATCCATAACAAAATCGTGAACAGCTCTCTCGAGCTTCAATAAAATGATCATAGAGTGCGCTGCATCCGAGCACTGTTTATACGTGTCACGTATTTCATCAACTTTACTATTTAAAGTTAACAATAAATCATAAATATAATACAATAACTTAAATTTACAATAAAACAACCATTACGTATTATATTACAAGAATATAGTAATCTATTATAATCAAAACCGTTGAAACTTCTATCAAGAATCACGAAAACCACGCTGCCGCCGCTAGTGGCAAACTACAGAAATACCACCGGCCGCAGCCAGACCAGACACCTTCCGATCGACTGTTGAGTCGAAATCTTCAACGTACAGTAATACCGCTGTCTTGGAACACTGTGATCAGTGTTAACGCCATAGACAAGTATTACTGACGCTGGGCGAGTAACCTCAACAGTCAATCGAGCCCCCGCGCCGATACGGTTGCCACAGTCGCCGTACCACTGAAGTCGTCGACAACACCAGCAGCCCATCATCTACAGTCCAGCCGCCGAGCCGAGGAGCCGCCGTGCAGAGGAGTCACTGTCCCTATCACCTACAATCCAGCCACCGAGCCGTGAGTTAACAAAACTATACTTAGTTAGTTAGTGTATTTGGAATACTGTATTAACCAGTATTAACGCCGATACACTACTACTTTGTTGGATCTATGTATGTTTGTGTTGCATTTGGAATACTGTATTAACCAGTATTAACGCCTGTGCATTTCTGTAAACCATTGAATAATTTTATTATAGCTCGAAGAGCAACCAGAACCAATAAAAGAAAATATTGTATTAACAAAATTATGTAAATATATGTGAATATAAAAAATAAAAAGTACGATTTTACAATAAACTAATAAAAAGAGTTGTAATTGTAAACCCGTTACAATTGGCGCCCAACATAAGGAGCTCGAAAGGAAGAATTCTACTTCGAACCCAGAAATATTATGATACATCGTGATTAAAAAGAAAAATACTACATCTTTAAAAACAAAAATGCCACCAAAGAAAAAAGCTATCAGCGAAGACGAAATGAATGAATTTAGAAGGGAAGTTGAACTAAATAGTCAATATTTATACAACCAACTATTAAATAAAATTCAGGAAAATGAAAATCAACAAAATAAGAAAATTAACGACATTGAAGAAAGACACAGAGAGAAGATTAACGACATCGAAGAAAAACACAGAGAGAAAATTAACGAAATCGAAGAAAAACACCGACGAAAAATGGACGAAGTTGAAGAAAAATACAAGAAAGAAATAGAGGAAATCAAAAAAAGCTTACGAAGCACAGAGGACATAAACTACCAACAAAAAGAAAATTTATATCGGAATCAAATAACGGAAATGTCCAAACCAACATTTTTTGGGAACAATCGTGACCAACACCCCAAAGAATTTCTTACTAGGTTAGAAGAATATTTTACAATAAAGCAAATATTTGGAACAGAAAAACTAATAGTTATAGGAGACTGCTTAAAAGCAACAGCGAGTCAATGGTTTGCAACAATCAGATTCCAATTAAGGGACTACGAAGATTTCAGGACATTATTCATCGAAGAATTTTGGTCCAGATCAATTCAAATGCAAGTATGGGCACAATGTCTCGGTGTAAATGAAATACCAGCAAATACGAATTACAGGGAGCATTTTTCACATTGGGCTACCAAACTCAGGCATTTAGAAACCCCAAGACTCACGGAAAGCGAAATAGTGGAAAGTATAGCAAATCATTATCCAGGCTATTTACGAGCTATATTAATATCACTACCAAATAGTAACATTGTAACAGCACTAAGGCTTTTAAGTAAAGAAGATAGTCGCAAGCAACCCAAGGACGTGGAAAAACATACAAACACAAATGACCAACGTCCTCCATCAAAAGAAAACAAGTGGAACCTAAGGGGACCGCAACGAGAAAACAATAACCAACAGCATCAGCCAACAACAAATTGGAGGAATAACCAGCAATCACAAAACAATAGATGGTCAAGTAATCGAGAGAATTACCAACCACCTAACAATCAAAGTCAATCATTCAACGAGGGAGGAAACAGACAGCAAATCAACCAAGTAAGTGTGGAACTAGTTGAAGAAAAAGAAGCAAATGGAAACAACGATAGTAATCAAATAACACATGCAGTCAACAGTATGCCCACGAATCATCGAACCATTAGTCCATATATACAGTGTGAGATAGAAGGTGTATCCGCACAATTATTGATAGACACAGGTGCAACTATTAGTGTACTAACTAAAGAAATTGTCGACAAAATTATACAAAACAACAGCAAAATACCAGTCCTACCAATCAATGGGATACAAATTAGTAACGCTGTGGGAAAAAAGATTTGCAAAATATCTAAACAGATATTCTGTGAATGCAAAATTGGTTCAGCAGTCATATTCGCCAACTTCGTACAGGTTGAGAATTTAAATGAGAAAGGAATTATCGGAGCTGATATTCTACAACAGTACAGTGCACGAATAAATTTCAAGAATCAAACGGTCATATGGGACATTAAAAAAAAAACACACACAACGTCATTTGCGAATATAGAACCTAAGGTACTCACTGAAGATCAACACTTACAGAAAATACAAATGATTGACAGTGATGAAAGGAACGATCAACATATCGACAATCAACAAGCTCAGGAACTCGCGCAGTTGTTGGATCAATATCAAAATATATTTTCAAATAATCCAGGGAAAATCAAAAAATACCTATGTCAAAAAAGTAAAATAAACACGCAGGCGTCAAGGGGACCAACCATATCAATAGTACCGAACGCCCCCCAACAAATCATATCATTGGATTTAATGGGACCACTACCAAAGGGACCATTAGGAGTAAAGTATTTGCTTGCACTCATAGATATATTCTCGAAACACGTCAGACTATACGCCATTCGAAGGGCCACCACGGATATCATTTTAAAGAAAATAATCAATGATTATTTACCAAAACACGGACCGATAAAACAGATATTAACAGACAACGGAACACAGTTCAACAGCAAGAAGTGGGTTGAACGACTACAACAGATGGGAATAAAAGCATCCTTTACGACAACCTATCACCCGGAGAGCAATCCTGTCGAGAGAACCAACCGAGAGATTGGCCGACTACTCCGAGCGTATTGTCATGAGAAGCATTCAAGATGGACACAATGGTTGGATACTGTAGAATACTGGTTGAATAACACCACTCATCATTCCACAGGTTTCACACCAAACCATATAATAACGGGAAAAAAATCTCACTTGCCAATTGATCTATTAATTAAGACACCAGAAAAAGAAAACCACTTAGGAACAGAAGTAATAATACAACTTGCACATAAGAAATTACACACATCTGCAATCAAAAGAAATAAAGTCAAGGATCAGGGAAGACGATTTCCATCATATACCGAAGGACAACAAGTCTTGATAAAAGAACATAGATTATCTTCCGCTGCCGAAGGAGAAATACATAAATTCTTTTTATTGTACCGAGGCCCATATACCATATTAAAAGTAAACGAGAATAATACCGTGGTGATCGAAGAAGAAAAAAATAAAACTACCACCGTCAATTACAAAAACATAAAACTGTATGTCCCTCCTGACCCCGGGAAACTAGGAGGACAAACAAAACTTAACTAACAATTTTATGTGTTTGTGTTTTGGTGAGGGGTAAATAAAATTAATTCACAATTAATACTTAAACAATATGAATTTTAGATCATTATGACAAACCCCAACACACCACACAACATACCACCAACCAACAACCCAAACCCGATAGCATTAGAAGCAGTCATCAACAAAAAATATGTAGAGTTATTTGGAGAAGAGTATTTGCAAGAGGATACCCTCACCTTAAGACAACAAATACAAGAAGAAAAAATCAACCTATTACAGTCAGATATTATACAATCCGATTTAATATACCGTAAAGCTATGGCCGAATATAAACGTAGCAAAGAAGCCGAAGTCACGAAGTACAGTTTGGAGAAAGAAATATTAATCCCATCAACTGTAAAGTGCCAAGAAAAGGGAATGAGGACCAACTATGGAAATACAGATCAATTGGAGCCTTCATTTGTCGTAACCAACATCAATAAAGAAACCACAGAAGACATCTTACAAGTGAAAATAAATGCAGTAGAAAAGGAAGAGATCGAGACAGGTTTAGAAGTTACACATGCTATTTCAAATTTATCTGTAAGTAACAAGAAACGCAAAAGACAACTATGGGCATACAATCGGAATCTAGCGCGGAAACGTCAACGTGCGCTCTCTAAGCAAAATTCATCTCAACCATAATATCAAGTCATTTTCGGCATAATCATCAACACTACATCACTAAAATTGTTTCATTTTATTATTTTTCCCTTTAGTTCCCGCAGGGCAAAATAAATAAAATAAAAAAGGGGACTATGTAACGAGAAATACTAGTTCGACGCTAATAACATACGCCGCTCCTGGCGGAGTCATCCATAACAAAATCGTGAACAGCTCTCTCGAGCTTCAATAAAATGATCATAGAGTGCGCTGCATCCGAGCACTGTTTATACGTGTCACGTATTTCATCAACTTTACTATTTAAAGTTAACAATAAATCATAAATATAATACAATAACTTAAATTTACAATAAAACAACCATTACGTATTATATTACAAGAATATAGTAATCTATTATAATCAAAACCGTTGAAACTTCTATCAAGAATCACGAAAACCACGCTGCCGCCGCTAGTGGCAAACTACAGAAATACCACCGGCCGCAGCCAGACCAGACACCTTCCGATCGACTGTTGAGTCGAAATCTTCAACGTACAGTAATACCGCTGTCTTGGAACACTGTGATCAGTGTTAACGCCATAGACAAGTATTACTGACGCTGGGCGAGTAACCTCAACAGTCAATCGAGCCGCCGCGCCGCTACGGTTGCCACAGTCGCCGTACCACTGAAGTCGTCGACAACACCAGCAGCCCATCATCTACAGTCCAGCCGCCGAGCCGAGGAGCCGCCGTGCAGAGGAGTCACTGTCCCTATCACCTACAATCCAGCCACCGAGCCGTGAGTTAACAAAACTATACTTAGTTAGTTAGTGTATTTGGAATACTGTATTAACCAGTATTAACGCCGATACACTACTACTTTGTTGGATCTATGTATGTTTGTGTTGCATTTGGAATACTGTATTAACCAGTATTAACGCCTGTGCATTTCTGTAAACCATTGAATAATTTTATTATAGCTCGAAGAGCAACCAGAACCAATAAAAGAAAATATTGTATTAACTAAATTATGTAAATATATGTGAATATAAAAAATAAAAAGTACGATTTTACAATAAACTAATAAAAAGAGTTGTAATTGTAAACCCGTTACAAGTAATGCTATGTAAATAACTATTTTGATCAACAATTTAGTTGAAACATAAAAAAATATTTTTAATTAGTTTAGTTGAATCATTGAAATCGAGAGGTTTTGTATTAAAAGGTAATAACTTATAATAATATTATAAAAATAAAGTTGTCGAGCTTAGTAAAATTACATTGAATTTTGTAATAATTCAAACAACCACTGAACTGAAAATAATCCTGACATATTATTGTTGAGAATTTTTTAACATACATTGAGTTTATGATAAAGTTATTTGTCGTAAACAAAAAAAAAATATCCTTATAAAAATGTTTAACAATAACTAAAGTAACGATTATGAAAAAAAAATCAAACCAGAAATTGTCCATTACTGTATAGTAGATTTTGAGTGTACCTGATACTTATTACCTCACTATTGAGCTGGTTGCCAAAGTTTAAAATATAATTCAATGTTATGTCATCGTGCTCGTTAACGATTCCATTTGGATAACATCTATACAGTAAAAAATAGTTTGAAGTATTTTTTGAACTAAATCAAAATAACTAAAACTTTAAATAAAATTTCGTTATTTTACGTTTGAATAATTTTGTCAACATTTAAACTTCTGTTGAACGAGTATAAAAACAAGTTCTGACAATGTATTTTAAATAAGATTTTTCACTGCTCTAAAAGTCTAAAAACATTCGTGAGGAACCTCTAAATGTTCAATATTTTTACCAAAAAAAAAAAAATGTTAATCAACATAATATTAATAAAAAAAATGTTTGCAAGTGAATACTGCTCTGATGTACAGTATTTGTAGAGTATGCCATTATAATGAATGTGTTAAAGTTTAATTCAATGATAAATCATCGCGTACGAAAAACAATTCTAAGCAGAGACGTTTTGTCATTCTAGCCAACTCTGACCAACTAGATTAATTTTGATATCAGAAAATATGCTGATGTCGAAAACCAAAACATTTTAACTACAATAAACGTTGATGACAGAGTACAGAAAAACAAGACACACATCATCGTAAAAATAATACATTCATCGCTACGCTCAGAATCTAAAAAAGATTCTAACATTTAAAATGCCTAAATAAGTTAAAATAAGATTCAAAATAAATATATATTAATAAAAATACTTTTCATATTTTTCATAGTTTTTAACCTAGCAGAATAATGCATTTTATTGTATAATTATATTCTATTATAACTTACTTTATTAGTTAAACTGTTAGCTTAAAATAATATGTTATATCGTACCATATTTTGTACCAATATCCTTAAATCTGATTTTTCTATACATAATTATTTTTGAAATCGTTCTGAGTTACTTGTAATTAATAGCGTATTTTGCAAACTTCGAAGTAATTATTATTGGTTTTAAAACGTGCTACAACCATACGTGCGTGAAGACAATTAGGAGTAAAAATTAGGCAAATCTACTAGTTGAACGGGTGGGAATTCCGAAACTAATCTCGGAGAAGATTCCGTTTAAATCGACATGAAATTTTAGGAGACTACCAGAAGGTAACCAGGGGATCACAGAGTCTTGAATAATAAAGTATTTTGATTAAAGTGGTGTTATTTACTTTAGCCTTGCCCTTGGCAAAATCTGTGTGTGTATGAAGTCCATCAGAGCTTTAACAGTAAACTATTTGTAGAGATGATCATCTGTAAAATGAATCGTTTGTTGGATTCTTAAACATAATATTTAGGTTGGATGATGACTGGGTAACTTTTAAATATAATATTTAAGTAACGCTGACAATAATGTTACAAAGTGCAGAGTAGAATACTACAATATAAATTAAAATACTAACCTTATTTTCGGGGCCAAAAAACATAATAATATACTAATAAATTATATTTTGAAATTAACATACTATCGCATGCCTTAAGTGTATGTTATAGAGTATGTTATTAAATTGATTGACCTATTGCTGATTAAAAAAACTTGTCAAATTGCAGTGCGCTTGTAAACATTTAATTTGTAACATAATTTATAAAAAATAGAATTTATAAATAAATATGCAGTTTTTGGACCCACGCTATAATAATATACTAATATATTTTTTCGATGGTTTTGAGAAAAAAAAATTAATTTTTTTTAGTTAGAATATTATGTAAAATAAATATATATATATTACTTAGTCATAAATAGTCTATATACATATATAACAATTTATAAATTCAAATCGAATTTTTAGCGAGCTACAATTAATTAGTTATAACTTATAAGCTTTGAAGGTTTAGATTAGCAAAGAAGCGGACCAACATTTTACAATGTATCCCTGCCTCACCACTTATAAAAACTTTGAATAGTTATTACTTGCACTAGTCTAAATTTTGATTTTTAATATCAGCATACTGCACAACATATCCTACTTCCAAGAATAAAATATAAAATGATATTACATTAAAATTTAATAAAAGAAAATTATAATATGCTTAAAATCAGTTTTTTCAAAACTGTTGTATGGTAATGACCCAAAGTAAAGTAAGAAAATTATTTTCAAAAGCATTAATAGTTTCTGAAATAATAACCGTTCTTTAACAAAATATTTTAATATTGAACAAAAATCTATTCACAGCAAAATTTTTTCCTTTTCTTTTTATTTTTGTCCAATACTGAAAAATTAGATACTTTTTGTTGGTTTTTTATTTTCGATACTTTCGTTGAGTTCTTTTTCTATGGAGACTGTAAAGTATTATTAAAATTCACGTTACATGTGCGTCAGTGCATAGTTTATTTTATAATCAGAACTTTATGAAAATTATCAACTTTGTTTTTTTACTAAAATGTCCTCATAATTTCGATTATTCCTGTAGAATTGTATTAAACTTATTTGCATTGAATCACAATAATGATAGAACTTTAAGTTTATATTTATAAATATTATGTAATAAAAATATATTATTTTTTGTTTAGTCATACCACATTGAATATTTTTTTTAGTCGTCAATTTAATGAATTATCTATCCCTAGTGATTTGTTACTTAGGAAATCCATAGGCTTATGTGTTTCAGGTTTCACTTTAAAACAAAACTTTTTAGTTTTCGGAAAATTACCTGTTTCTTGTAATAGAGAAAATTTAAGTATTTTAACAAATTGTTCACAAATCTAGATTTTTTTTCTGAATACAGTTTTTTTTTATATACAATTTATACAAATGTATATGGGAAATTGATAAGTAATACATATTTTATTGAATTATCAATAAATAACTGAGTGTATGAGTTATTTTATATTCACGTCGACGGGATGTCACTACTCATTAGCATCCCCCGACTAGGGAATTACTATTTATTATTTGTTTAGATCTCTGGGCTAATTAATTTTGAGTCTTCTGCAGACGACTTTTCCAGGAGGTTAGTTAGAGTATAATAAATTGTTTTATCAAATGGTTACCTGCTACTAGAGATTAATTTACTGGGCGATGAAGAATATTGTGTCATACCTATAGTTGATTGAGGGTAGGTATTTCCTTTATTTAAGTCTTTGTGAAAGTATATACAATGGTATATAGTTGTATATAGTATAGTATGGTGACGGATTTAATTGACGCAGGGATTTTATTTACGAGTTTCCAGTTTTAAGTTTTGTTACAATCCTCGATCCAAAATTCTGCAATGCCTTGGTGGATAGTAAATAATTTTCATAATTTTAAATATTCCTGTTTCTGATAAAAAATGAAAATATTATCCTTTTTTGATGTTCTAGTTAGATTGTAATTTTATTTTCAAAGTTTTCCACTCGTCTTATTTGGTAAGAGACACATTTCACGTAATAATATATTATAATAGTATTTGCTGTATGTATTATTTATATTACATAATATATAAAATACATATTACGTAATAATACAAAATTTAAGTCCATAAAAATAGTGTTGTTATTACCCTTTGGCGTTAAAAATAACAATCATAAGCTTGTTTAGAATTCATGCAAACTGTGCACGCGGGAATGGTATAATGTATATAATATTAGCTTGTTTATTTTTCTTTATCGTAGTTGGAAGTTATTACGAAACAAGTAATTTATGGTACTTAATCTTACAGAAATCTAATTTTTTATAGATTGAAATTATTTTGGTTTTGTCTCAGTATATCTGCTGTATGTGTATACCCATTGCTGCCTGTACGACAATTTGTAAATTGTAATCTATAGATTTTACTTTTACCCATTAGTACAAATTGTAAGTTATATACAACTGTAAATACCTCTTCATTGAAAGGTTCAAACATTTTCTTTCTTAATATTACTTCATTGACTCGTGTGAGTATAATTGAAAAATAGTAATATTTATTGAAATATCGTAAACGAATCATTAGTTTTTTTTTTGTTGTCATACCTCTTGTTTAAATAATAAATATTTTGACGATACTTTTGGAATTAAATGAATTCAAATTTATCATAAATCATATTTTTATTCATTTCTTGTCATTAAGATTTTTTAAATTTTACACTGGATTTATGAGATGATATGCGATATTTAACCAAAACACACGGTCTGGTTTTTGATATGCTAAGTATAATATGCTGGTATATTTTGGCAGTGTTTATCAAACACTATTTTCACAATGATATTTCACTTCAAGTTAAAATGATTGTATACTATTATTCTTCCCCGCGCGTTATAATAATATTGCGGTATAATATACTTTATTATTTCATCCATGGTGTATATATTATACCTTTGTACAGTTATATTAACTCAAGCAAACTACAATTAAACTTTTTGATACGAACCGACGGTCACATGTTAACTAAACAAAACTTTAAACGTTAAAAGTTATAACGAGATTTTCTCTGGATGTGATTATGCGTATTTTAGTTCCTTTATAATATGTTCATAACACATAGAGATCGGAAAACAAAACGTTATGACTTCGGAAGTAAATAACACGCTTTAGACCTATTAATGCTGAAAATATATTTCAATATTTCTATTGGATTCTTTACAACGTACGATAAATATTTTCCGGAAATAATTTAATTTGTCATAATTATACATTAAGAGCACAAATTGTTTTTATTATATTTTCTATTTTTTTTTTTTTTGCTTCTTCAATTCGCTACAAATGTATTGGGTACCTACTCTGGTTACTTTGTTAGAATTAAATGATACTCGCCTTGTTGATTTTATTTTCAAGTGCAGGTAAAAAATAATGTTCTTTTTAGGTACACTGTGTGGATGATCTATCGATAGCTCATTCTATTACTACCTCAAGGATACATTTTATCATCCCCTTGTCCCAACTGTCTACACAATTTTTCTCCCTGACATACTGCACTCGAATGACACTTACCTTGATAAATTTTCAGACGTTACTCCTTACTGTTATAGTTTCCTCCTATCCAGTCGTTAACCATACCTCAAGTATTCTCAACATCGGTCCAACAGAAAACCAAACATATTCCTAACTCTGAAAAATAAAAACTAACAAAGAGACATTTTACATTTGTCATTATATCAAAATCAGTAAATAGTGTGTAATCCTTAACCAAGATAATTTTTATAAACATAAAAGTAACCATCTGATAAAAAAAATATTAATTGACTTGAGATATTAAAATTAAACTAAAATTACTCAATATCATAATTCGTCGTACACTCAAATAGATTGAACCAAAATTTTAATCTTTTATTCGATTGGTTATATAATATAATGATATTATGATATTCTACTCTGAAATACAGCTAAACAATAAGTAAAACAACTATTAACATCCTACAATAATTTGAGTCAGTCAAACTATGTTTAATACACATGTAGGTGGACCGTGGACATTTAACCAATCTCAAAGTTATAAAATAAAAGCACATCCCCTTGAAAGGGTGGATTCCAATGAATTTTTTTGTAAGTTAAAAATTCGAAATGGTCATGCTCTTGTAGATTAGATTTAGGCATAGATAGAGTAGATAATTTTTTTTTAGTAATAAAGTTTGGTTCAGGAGAGAGTGCCTCGTTTCGAACAACGAGTAGTCGTCAGCTTAAAATTAAGTTGGTATTATGGTTATATAACTTACGTATAATGAAATATTGTGATATCAGGGTTTCATTTTTGGTGAACCAAAGAACACAGTTAAGAGCTGAAACTTATTGGTCTACAAAAATATTTCTGATTACAAAATAATGTAATTCAAATGATTGATTATCCATAGTAATAATAACTAATAACTAATTTATAATTTATATCATTATTTTTTTTTTCTATCAAAAGTCATATTTTCTAGTCATTTTGTATTCTTTTACTCAACTATTTATACATTTGTCATTGTCCTGCTGTTTTTCTTTCACTAGCCAACCACCATCATTATAAAAAAACCTTCAGGTAACTAGGTATAGTAAGCCAAACAAACCCATTTCCAAACTCCACACCCCCTTCTAATTCAATTAACCCCTTTCAATGCCATTAAATTTAACAAACGCCTTGCGACCTCTTCAGAATATACTTTATCTTATTTTTCTAGAAATAACCAATAATAATTATTAAAATAAATAAATATATATATGTATGATACGTAATAGTATGATTTCAGAGCCTTTGAATTTGTTTTACCTATTAACCCATTCCTACGGTCGACAAAAACAATAAAAACGTATACTATTTTCATTTGTTTTACTTCTTATATTCACATGAGCGTGTACTTCCAGATTGTGAATATTTCCTTTAATAATATTATAACAATAGCTAGGTAATAATAAAAAATGTGCAGGGAACAACGCGTTACTCTTGCAGAAAACGACAAACAGGATCAAAGCAGCAACGTTTTAATACTGTATATAAACACACGAATATTATTATGTATAAGTATACCGTTGTTGTAAGTTTAATATGTTTGTATAACTTGAATTATACCGTCGCCATCGTAGCGCATTCAAATTGTATATAATTATTTAAGGCCGTAAATTATCCCGCTGAGCAAATAGATAAGTAAAGGACCACTTGTGTACTTGTAGGTATCCCAAACCCAATTAAATATATGTATAATATAATATGTAATGTGTACCTATAAACCTTTTGTTTAGGTAATTAAAACGACCGTATAACGTATAATATTATGTATTATTATTATTGTTTCGTCGTCGTTGATACCAAGATTTTATACGTGGGTCGAGGTAGAGCCGGTATAGGTACTCTTATTGGGATTGGGTTTGGTTTTTGTTTAACACACGTGTGAAGACAAAATAAACAATAATTGTGATATAATTCATTTCATTCAACTATTATGTCTTCGTATTTTGAACAGACATTGCATTTTATGTTAGGTTTTTGTTTTTACCACTTCGATCACTAACATAATTTCCTTCGTTCATATCTATTCAAACGATTATTATCTTACATATTATATTCAGTCCCTTATATTTAAATACCTAATAAATATCAAGGCCACGTCTAAAAATTGAGACGGTTAGATTATCGATTAATCAAATAAAAATTGCACAATATCAGCTAGTATAATATTGAACTTGTATTTTTTTATGTTATTTATTTTTATATTTGTTAATATTTATTTATGGAAAAAAAACGTAATATTTTTATACTGCCACAACAACAAATATACACCTACCTTGGGTGTTTAGTTTACAACATAAATTATAACACTTTTTTTCACATCATAATAATATTTTTTTGATGAACGGTTCATGAACTACTGTATATCCGTTTAATGTTTAGATGGGTATCGTTTCGTTTTTTCTACTTCAGTTCACTCGTATTTGATAGAGCTAATAATAATGATAATACAAAGTATCATACCCCTATGAAAAGGGCGGGGAAGGAGGGGAGGTTGGCGAGTTTATTCATTGAATAATCTTGTACACTGTGCAAATTATTCAAGTAGAAGAAAATCGTACACACAATACGCAAAATAGTCTGCCACTTTTTAGAAACAACGTTTATAACTTGGAAAAAGTTTATCAAAACGCATAACAAATGTCAAGGTTCTTCATTAAACATCTCTTTGCGTATCATATTTAAAATATTGAATCGTCTTACAGTTCTGTGCTGCTAGAAATTATTTTTTTTTACTGTATAGCGGACACATCACACAATAATAAAATATTAAGATAGTAAAGACAACAACATTTTGTATTTAAACCACTCAATTTCCCACTAAGGGTTTTATAAAATGAACGTTTATGAATAAATAATATTTTTCTATGCAGACACATCCATAATATGTAATATAATTCATTAGACTTTCATTTTGAACTTGTCATGAAATATTTACACGACGAGACAGATATAAGAATACGTCATATTTTATGTAAATATATTATCATGTAATAGGTAGGGGAGAAAAAAAATATATAATTTGTGGAAAATCCGACTACGTAAATTATTTAAAATCAAATATCATATTATAAGTTTATCGGGGTGGTGCACGGGAAAGTTAAAATACTTAATCCTCTTGACACACTCACCTGAATACACCTGCGATAGACTTATCGTCTTCGGTAATTTATTCGCTGAATAAATGTGATTATTGCCGTATGTGACAAATATATTCCAAGGATTATAAGGAATGAATTTAATCTCTGCAAAGTGCACTTAGTCCTTGTTAACTCGTTCACAACTTGGGACAGCATTCAAGAGATCTACTAGAAACGGGAAAGGTCACCATTGAGAATGGTAGGTATAATATTCAAATAGTAATTGAATTTTCTATAGTTATTTAAATTATTATACCTATTCATAATGTTCAGTCGGTATGGATATTATTCGGAATTCAAAATATCTGGATATTGTTTTATAACTGCATTAATTTTCTAATTTGAATCTTGTTTTACTTAAACAATATCTGAAAGAATAATTTATTAGATAATATAATAATAATTGAATCTTGTCAAGAATATAAATTAACAAAATAATTGCATCTTTGCAAAATAATAATTAATGTCAATGGTAGATTTGAATAATTTTTATAAGTGGTTGTAATTTCTTTTCTCATACACACATATACTATTTTTCCACGAATACTTTATACTAAATTTTTACATTTTAAAATGTATACTACTCACGAGCCAAATTCTTCAATAGACTGTGCTCTGTCATATTTGAATATGTATATATATGTTACCGACCCAAGAAGACTAAGAAAGAATGTGACTACAGACGACTGTAAATCCAAAGTACAAAATTATTTTTCTTAGAGTTCGAAGAGAGGTGAACCCAAATCGATGGCATCTAGGACTATAGTAAGACATATTCATATAACGTGTTTTTATTTTTTGAATTCAATAAGCACATCACTTTATACTGAAAAGTTTAAAATATACCCTAACACATCGGGAATCAAGAAGTAGCAGACTAAATAAAAGAAAAGAAAGTTTAAGTATTTAAGTACTTGATATTTTATTATTAATTGTATGAACTAATACCATTACAAAATATTTAACGAAGTGTTAAAAAATAGTTTATGTTTTTAAACAATGAGTTGTATTTGAAAATGTTAAAGTCTATCCCATTATTCCCATTGCTATAAAAAAAAATGTGAATATTTACGAGTAAACCGTTAACTGTACACAATCCCTATTGACATTTTTTTAAAAATACTACATTAATACGAGAAAAGTCATATTGTTTAACAGAAATAATAATATAAAAAATAATCATATACATGTGTTATTATTAAAAAGTAATTATAAATCTATATTTTGGGTGGGTTTCTGGTCTATAGGTACAAAAAAGTAAAAACGTCTATAATACCAACTTTCGCCATGAGTATAATAGATTAACTGCAATGGCATGTGGGTGAGCCAGGTTCATAGAAGTCTTCTCTGATTAAATTATTCGGGTCTTCGTTTCTACTTATTTCAAAAAGGTTGTATTTACAGTATGCATACTCGCTAATAAACGCGAAAAAGAAGAAAAATGCGAAGGGTCCAAAAGTCAAATCTCATATCCCTCTGAAAAGCCATACCATCCCGAAGTCCTGTCACACCCTAATGCGGACCAACGCCCCCACACTTGTCCTTTTAAGACTTTTTTTCGTTATTTTTAGTGTCGATCGTATTTTACTGGTTGTCCTTCAAAAGGTTTGTTCATCATCATACATCACTTGTATTATTATTTAAACCTGTCCATACTTCAATATCCCCAATGAACTAATTTCTAATAAATTGTGAGCGAACTGTAAGGATATTATGTAGGATTTGTATACATGCATCGTATACATCATTACTACGATAGCTGTTGGAACTTGTCTATAGCACTGATACAAATGAATATCCTGCAGGATCGGACTGCTGGTAGAATGATTATTGTGCCTACACGACCTAACACAGTGTGTGACTGCTGTTCAAGGGCCTGTTTATTATACTATATAATACGATGATTCATACAATTAAAATTAAATAAACTAACTCTACTTACTATCAATTTATTTATTTAAAAGATGAAGTTTCAGTTTTATATAATATAGGTATAAAAAAAACTTTTTTTTAGGTAGATCAAGTAAAACTTTAAATATTTAATTTTACTCCAGAAATGAATAGAATTAACAATTATAGGATATATAATATTATAAAATACTTAAAATGGTGATTTAAATTTGTACATTTGTAAGATTAGAATTTAAAAATGTATATTACAAAAGTAAGTCAACCATAAATGGTAATAAATAAATGTAACTTTATTTATTCGAAATTCACACCTTTCGTTTAACCTAACCGATGTATATACTGTATGTTCAACAACGAATAATGACATAAAATATACGCAGTGACTTGTACAGAATATATTAAATTGAATTCATTGTAAAAAAAAAATGTTATTTTTTTATGAATCGTGTGGAGAATAATCCATTTTTTCTAAAAAAAAATTATTTACCTATGGTTGAAAAAAAATACTATACAATAATAATTGATCGAATATATTATATCCTATTATATCATTTTGTTTTTATAGTAAATGAATAGTAAACCATTTTTTTTTATTTATTTTTTTATTAGGTTTTAATGAAAACCTGTCGTATCCATTTAATAAATTCAGAAATGTTGGATGTTGTTGGGATATGTAGAAAACTGATGAAAAAAAAACCCGTTCATGCAAATAATTGGCTTTGTAGTGGTCAGTCAAATAATAATTATTTAAAATCGTAAACCAAATACTGCGTACAAACAAAATTTGGTATAATGTATTAACAGCACGGGCATGGTTATTAATACGTTCGAGTTAAAACAATCGCATACAGGATGAAACAAAATTTGATTATCCTGCACGGTATTCGGAGGTTCTAAACTTTCAGATACTATCAACTTGATATTTTTATGTCACGTATTCAGTAAATTGTATTTGCATTTTATATAAGCGCAACCAGAGCGTGTTTTTGGATATTTTCATCGAGACAAACAGATTATTTTGTCGTGCGTGTTGCTTAATAAATGATATGTAATATTATGTAACGAACAACCCTTTGATCAACGATTGCGAGAGTTAGGCTACATAACATAACATACAATTTTATAAAAAATATTTCTAGGAAAATAAATTGACAATAATTTTTCGAACGTTTGTTACTGTTCACATAAATAATAATTACACGAAATATTTTAATATTCCAAGGTTATGTAAGCTATTGAGTCCATGTCTCTATTGAGAATTATTTACAAAATATGTTAAAAATACCGACTGATAAAAGTAACACTGTCCAGTTAGTCGATTTACGATAAAATAGCAGATGTTCAAGAGCTTTGTGTGATATATACTATTGGTAAGTAGGTACTAAGTTCAACAATACTGTACCTAGAAGTTGAGCGATGTGTCACACCGGAGACTTTGTGGCATTGACTTTTTGCCTTTGAAATGTTTTTTTTTTTATATTTGTAGTTCGTCACACAAAAAATTTATTATATTATATTATATTATATAGGTACTTATGAAAAAGGTACGTAATTTCGAAACTCTTCGAAAACAAACCCACTACTGCGTGACTGGTTTTGCCTGTGCCCAGTCGATGGACGGTATAGCTAACGATATAGTTTATAGATACTTTAATGGTATAAGTTAATTAATATATTAAATTATGTCTCTATATGCCATAGGTAATATGCATAATATATTAATACTATATCCAACAAGTTATTCTAGTAATTTACTTTTATTTACATTCATATGATGGTGAACATTGACATTTTATTTGATAAATTTTAAGTGTCTTTGAACGTTTTATTTGACGATATTATTCAAAATGGAATCTGCCCAGTAGTATTATATGTGTTTTTATATTGAAACCGTTTCCCTGAATCCCTGAGGAGATTCAAAGTTTAACGAAATATTTACAATGCATTGGGTCTTCAATGGTCTACCACTTTCGCCGAAAGAAACGACCGTCAACACTTTTGGTGATTGTTCGTCGTACACGCAATTTATTTGTAGAGAGATTATTATTATAAAAATCTGTATACTGCACACTAAAGATTTATACGTATTATAGTATGTATAATATAGTAAAAATAGTTTTTTAGTATTTCAAACATTTAACAGGAAAATAGACCGATAATTATTGTGAGCTAGACGTTTTTTTTTATCCGATTTGGAAAAAGTATGAGAATTGAGAATGTGGGCAGATACATTTGAGTTACGAGAATATTTTTTATGGTCATCAGAGGTACTCGCAAACACAAGATACGACAATTCTTATTACATTATATTACTAGTCTCATACAACATTGTGATATCCTCATGAAAATTTAGCAATGAGTTTAAAAAAAAAATTATTATCTTTTAAATTTACGCTTAGTGGCCATATTTTAAACACTTAAGATGTGTAACCGTCCAAAGAGTATTCTGTGAAGATGCTTACAAAATATGTCTTCACTATATTATATATATATTTTTGAGAAGTACAAAATCATCGAGAAAATATTAATGTTTTAATAATGTAATTTTACATTAGATTGTAATTTACAATAATTATTATATAAAATATGTTGTTATTCGAAATAAATTATCTCCAGAACGGCTTTTATAAAATTGTCTACATTATTCGAGAATATGCAACATCAAGAATAATATAAAAGCACTATGGAAAATCTGACGGCAAAAAAATGTTTTTTAACATAATACTCTACTTTTAAATTGAAAACAGAGACGAGATTATTTTTAAGATAATTAAAAGTGCGATGGAATATCATGGGTAAGAAATTTACTTGTTTATAAAACTTAGATCGTAAGTAAAAATATTAAATTTGACCCCTAACACATTTGTCCGATAGACACGAATTTCGTTTATTAATATTATTGTATTTAAAAGTGGAATGTTGAAACTCATTCGTAATCAAATCATGGTATTTTTACGTGCTACTTCAATGTGTAATCTCGTTTCATATTGTGTTTATTTGATCAGCTGTGCTATTATAAAAGTGTCGGATGTTTTCGGCACAGGGTTCCTCATCAATGACGTGGTATGAAAATACTCGGTCGTCGTGCACAACTTTTTGTTGCGATTGGACGAGAAGCTGACGTGCAGATTCCGGTGGAGACGGTCATTGGTACTCGGCCTCCTTCGAACGTTCATTTCAAAGTCGAAGAAAATCGTCTCGGTGTCGGTCACCCTGGAGATGTACAGTTACGCGATGAAGGTGACACTTCATCTTCATCAGAAGAGCTTGTCTTTTAGCACAGGTTCCTGTCCCGACGGTTTGGGTTGAATGGCAGCAGTTCACGCTGGACCACCGGTCGTGAACGCCGGGCACGCACAAATCAGTTTGTGCCTCAAGGTTCGGAAATAACGATGTTTTTAATTGGACAACCTAAGCTGACTGAGAAATCTGCCCTGTTATGCCCTACTGTGCCACGAACATGCTTAGCGTGACACATTATTCTGTTGAAATTCACAAAAAAATTATGAATAATATTATGTCAAATCATCTCGACTCATGATTCACTCTTGGCCCTATAAACCACCATAATTGAGTGCAGCATATAAAAAAACGTAATTATAGGTACATAAAAAGTACGATACTTAAAACAATTAATAAAGTATAATGTATTGAATGTTTGTTAACTGTTATATTGTGATACTTATAAAATACCTCAAAATTTAAATTATTTTAGATAATATACTACATGAACTTGATCTGCGTAGGTTGTTAAGTAACGTTAATAATGTTAAACTAAATATTTGCAGCTGGTTTTAGTTGCAACTGAAATTGATCAAGAACTATAAATTTGCTTTTATGCACCCATTTAAAATAGTAGTATATACCATGACTGAACAAAGTTATGAATTAATAATATTTATAACTATACTTATAATCGTTGGTATGTGAATAACAACATGGTTTTAAATTGAAGAATTATTTTTCAAATTAAATAATATTATAAAATATTAGTAAAATCATTACAGAAGTACATGGCACACAACGTTTCAATAAAACTTTAATTTTTCCTAAACCATCAGCTAAAAAATGTCATGAGACTTATTTTTGTTAAGACAGTCCTCGCCCCTCGGGTGTCATGGTCGTGGTTAAATCTCAATAAACGTCCATGAAGTATGAAGTAATTTGGATTAGTAACCATGGATTCGAGTAGGGATGATGTCGCCGTTACTCCGGCTACCCTCGATGTCATTAATCATTATTGATGACGTGTTTCCGTCAATCATGCTTACGGATTGTATACGACAATCGTCGGTCTTATCTTTGGTGTCGTTACCGGGACAATTATAAGGGTATTCGTTGCAGGATCCCAGATATTGGCTGTAAAATACGGTTCGGTGCTATTTGCGTAAAAATAAAAACACCAACAATACTGTCACACTTTAAAAATAATTGATATTATTTATTACACCCAAATGCATGCAACGAATTAGCAAGTTCGTATTTATTATTTATCACAATTTGTTTTGAAAAGAAATAAAATAAAAGTAAAATGAAAAACTTAACAGCCATTTTAATTTTTGTACTGTTAAAAGTTTTTAATGAATTAAGATGCTAACGCCTTTTACGCGTCAACACCTAGTGTATTGCTGTATGTGTGTAAGTAAAATAATTATAATACAGAATAATATATCGGACCATGGCCAATTATAGTATCCTCGAAGAAAACGAATATTCTTAAAACAAAATATAAAGATAAAAAAGGGAACGCTATTATTGAAATTATTTAGTACTCACTGAAAAGGAGTTTCAATGATTTATTTATTTACGTGCGAATTGAAGTTCATACTCAATAATCTAGCATGACACAATTTTGTAGGAGGTTTTTTTTTTCGTGATAGATTCGTACATGGAATATTCTTAATAACATATATAATTTTAGAATATGGTCCTCTGGCCAAAAATTTGAATAGGGTGACGCTATGACATCTGCGGGTAGTGGGTATTTGCTGTGACTCTGTGAAATAAATTTGTGGAATTAGTCAAATTTCTCGACGAAAAACCGGAACATTGAAATACAATGTCCGCGTTCCTCTGTTAAAAAAAAATCATGAAATTATTCAAAAGTTTCGTTGGAAAAAGAGAAAAAACGAAATACAATGTGTGCCCTACCATCCCCTCCACTGGTCAAAAATGTGAAAAAGGGAACCGTAGGGACACTAAGAGGGGTATTTGGAATAACTTCTCGAAAAAAATCGTAGAAAAGGGATATTTTCATCGGATGGAAAACAGATAGTTACCCAAATGATATTTGTATACAGTATACTTCATCTGATAATGGTATGCTGTTTTTCTTTTTTATCATTATTATTGTATCGTTAAGTTTAAAACAAAACTGATTAATGAATTGAAAGTAGCATGTTTTCTAGTGTCATACGATATTGTACATTTTGAACGTGTTAAGAATTATTGTAATGTTCACTGTTCAAGATAAAAAACTCCAACTCAATTTATACAGCTGAAACAATTTTTATCCCTAATAATATAAAATGTAACAGAATATTAGAAGTCAGGATTTGTTTAATGCTGTAATATTAGGTACAATCAAATTATAAGGAAATATTTTTCAAAGTATGTAAATAAAATGAATAATGAAAATTAATTGAAACAACAATTATTTTAAGTCTTCTTTTTCTTTTTCTTATTCCTTCAATACAAACTATACGGAATCGGCCATTCTTGTCATACACCTGATGTACCCACCTCCAAATAGCTGTGTTCCTAAACTCTTCTTTACTTGAAGCTAAAAATATTCATACACTACAATATAACAAACTATTATGTCTATTGATGTAATAACTACAAGGTATTGTAAAAAATAATTATTCATGTAAAAATGGAGTAATATACTGGAACTTAAATACACTGACCACCGGGTAAAAATATTATATACATTTAAACAAAATTAAACAAAAATTAGAACGATGATCATACTTTGAGTTTTGACACATTATTGACGAGATGCACAGACGTCAAACGTCCATTACAGTTCTATATTAGGCATCTGTTAATGCCACTTAAATGTAAAATCATAATATGACATATGGTTGGTAAATTATATTTTGATTAGCCATTAATACACATTATGCAACAGTTTTGTGTATCTCGTCGTTCCTCGTTAGTAGTTCTACAAAGTTTATATTAGTCGATGTTAAAAAAAAATGTATGGTTAAAAAGTTTAAAATGAAAATAAATGTAATTACTTGCAATCCTAACTTTTAATTAAATTTATGATATGTGAATATGTCTTATTTAGAGATCGGGAGTTGATAACTTAAAAAAAACCATTTAAAAAAATGCAAAAACATCAAATGTCCTTAAAATATGTATTTAATGATCTAAAAACAAAAAAAAAACTTTCGAGGTTGTTAACATTACTTGAACTATGTATTTATTTTTAACCATCAAAAACACACTTAAGAAAAAATATATATATTTGATGAAACTTAATAATTATATTAAGTATTTGTAATTTGATGTGTGATGGAGGATGCACTTTATCTTATAATAATGTTCCACTAAATTCCACCACCGCCTATTCAAGTGAATTTTACAAGGTAAAACAAAATATTGTGTATCTCTATTTTCACGATATATTATATGTATTCAGAACATATACAATCGAAATAGTTAAAAATGACCTTAAGTCACAAACAATTATCTAATTAGTAGGTTTTCATTTTATTATTGTTTTTTTTTTTTTTTACACATTTGCCCCAACTTCTAGAGTTATTGGTGTTTCTGAAATACTAGGTTTTTATTGTAACTGAATACCAAAACACATTTTTAGAAAAGCATTGGCTAGATGTTCTAGAAAACAAAAAAGTCTTCAACTCCTGAACTTTAAATTTATACTTTAATCTATTATAAACCAAACACATTGTATAATTACATAATATAAGTATGGAGTTTGGAGAACGACTTTGAATAATCACCACAGTTAATGTATAAATTATAACACTCAGACGAAGATAATATTATTTGCATCATAAAAAAAGTGTCATTAATAATATTATTGTCTATTTAAATTGTTTGTGAAAATAATAAACTAGTTATGCCAGTTATATTGTAGATTCTGAGTGGAGCAATGAAAGTATTGATTTTTCAATGATGTGTGTTTTTATTGTGTCCGAATATACTTTTTATAGGAATCAAAAAGCTTTGATTTTAAACTTTAGGGTAGTTTTTGGTGACAAATTGGATTTAGTTTGTACTTTGCATAGTATAATGTACAGCAAAGCAATCGTCTAAATTTTAGTTATTAAAAATAATTGTATAACTTCTAATATATGATTTTTTTTTTGATTCTAAGCTAACTTCGATAAGTTTACTGTAAAATATCTTGATAAAATTACAAACGTCAAATAATATAATTCATTTTTAGTTTTAAAAAATAATCAAAAAAGTTTCTCTAAATTATTTGCGTTTATAAAAGTATTATACATATTTCGATAAACCCATGTCTACGAACTTGTAAAAAAATCATTTTTAGGTGGGTTGCGTGGGACTTGATAAGGTATGTACATTTTCATATCAAAGGTCTATAATACACGACTCCTATTGTTAACCAAAAATCATGAGTTAGTTCAAAACCTACATAAGCTTTTGAGTTATCTTGAAATAAAATCTAATTGCATCTGCATGGCTTTTTATTAAATGTTTTGTTTTCCCAAAACTGTTTAGAGTCGTAAACTACTTTATTCAAATTAAATTTATATTATTTTATAACTTTTTACATATTTTGATAAATTGTCACGATACAGTTTAAAGTATTAAATTTACTTTTAACTAAATTAGTAATATTTCATCGTTACATACATATAATATTATAATGTAATGTTGTTACAACAATAGTAAAGTTTCTTTGTCTAAATATTTATAATTTATATAACATTGCATGTAATTTAGAAAGTTATGATTAATTTATGATTTGAAAATTCAATTCGATGAAATATTATATTTTCATTATTAGTAGTTATTAACTAAAAAATCTAAAAACAGAAGTAAATTTATTTTAGTCAGTATAAACAATTTGGGAAAACACATTGATATTATTTATCATTTTACTTTATACAATCATATACCAAACTAAATTTCTAAAGCAGAAAATAAGATTTGCAAAAATAAATACTTGCCAAATTTATTCTTAATAATACCCTTTACATCAAGAATAATAATTTATTCAAATTTAATTGAATATTTTGCTCTGCGTGTTAAAAAAAAATATTCACTAAAACATTCTTTACTTGACTTTTAGTTATACTGGACTTGTATGTATTGTAAATTATTTCACACAATATACGTTTAATAAAAATTGTTAACTTTTAACTTCTTTAGATAATTAGGTACTACTTATTACAAAATAGGATATATATTTATGGTGTCAATAGCATAATTATAGTATTGTCATATTATATAGTTATAATATAGTTGTGTATAAATAATTAACATTTCAATTATTTTATTTTTATTTTGAATGCTTAGTAAAATTTAACAAGATATTTTTATAACAAATTTTCATTAATAAGTTTTAATTAAAAAAGTTATGTTACAGTCGTACACAAAATTCATATTTATACTGTTGATTAAACAAGTGTCTAAATTAATCAAAAGTTTTACCCGACGACTTCAGTATATTGGTTTTAACATATTGAAAAAGATGTACATATTAATATTAAAAGATTCATATATTTAATAGTGTATAAATAATACGATATAATAATATGTACATAACATAACAAACTATCAACACAAATTTATGTATACAGAATATATGTTATTGTGCCAGTATATAAAATGTTTTCCAGAATTTTAATATTAAGCGACGTTCTTATATTTTGTATGCACCTATAAGATGACTATCTATATGCCATAATAGCAAAACATATATTATTGCTAAAAATACAAACGCGCAATGTAACATTTTAAGTTTTTTAACTTTAATGTATTGCATCGTAGGTATAAATGCGATCAATAAAAAGAAAAATATCTGTATCGCAAACAATCGTGAATTTGATAGGAAATCACGAAATCCAATTCGTGCGAACGAATAATAATAATAATAAAAAAAAAAACATTTTGACTTATTGATTGTAGTTTTCCTCTCGGGTACTATTATAAAAAAAAATGGCTAACTGCCAGCAAACTCGAAAAATTTCGAACGATTCCGTAGACTCGAAATAGTTTAGTGTACGCATCGCAAAATACTAGGGATCATTATTAATTTTATTTATTTTTTCGGTTTTTATCGCCGACAATCGAATATTTTCTAGGTACGTCGCTCGTGTAGTTTATGGTATTATTATTTTTATTATTATCTAGCCGAGTATCATCCCGACACTGAGTTATCCGTGTAATTAGTTTCGATTATCATAACGCTCGTAGTCCCCTGCAGTCCTCGTCGTGTTCGGCTCCGGTCGAATTCCCACAGTCAATCAATACACGACGATTTATTGTTTAAAGAGCAGTAGCTCTCGGCTGCAACGTAAACGATTTTTTTTTTCATCACATATTTGTGTGTGTGTGATTGTTTCAGACACCATAATGGTGGATTGCGTTACACTGTCTGATGTAAAATAGAAACAATAATATATATTATAACGTTATACACTACATAATAGTCACAATATCTTCCCCTATACCTATATTATTTTGATGACCGCGATAATCGAACGTAGTTCTATATTGACGTTGAAAATGTGTATCGGAATATTATAATGATATTATGTTATTGTAGTACCGCTGTGGCGCAAAGTCGATTCGTGTGTAAAAAGCCATCGGAAATGAATAAAATTAATTGATATATCACATGGGTAGAATTCGATGCGGGCGAGTAAGTACTTGCATACGACTTATAATACCTATAATATATTATAGGTGTAGATTTTTCCGTGGGAAAACTGAGTGTACTTTCCGACACATCGCGCCTTTCGTGCAAAACGTTCGGATGGGTCGCGGCGGTCGTTCTTCACTTAAAAACCGTCTGTCCCCGATGGTGGTGTTGGTGGTGGCGGTCGTCGTCGGAAAGTGTCTGAGGTGCAGTATTCTACCCTCGCCGTCACTCCCCCCCCCCACCAAATGTATCGAGCAATATAACTTTTTCGCCCTGCGACGACGACATTGTCGTCATTGTTTTCAACACGGGTCGAGCCCGCCGATTTCATTCATCATCGCAAGTCCGCTCGCAAACCTACGACGATAATATACACACCGGTAGAGGTGTAGTATATAATATATTATGGCCGCGGCAGTGATGGGGAGGGGGGGCAGTACCTACCTACCCTCCGCGAGTGTACATAATAGGTGTTTGCACTTAAAAACCGGGGGAAAAAATTGAAAGACGAAAGGGGAGGAAAAAAAACCTCGAGGAATAATAATAAAAGCTCGCTGTCCGACCGAACCGAAAGAAGAACACAAAAATAAAATACGTACGTAATATAATATATATATATATATATATATATATGCACGTATATACATATTATAAACGAAAATCCCACGTTTTCAACAGATGGCGCGGAAATCCACCGACAAAGTGCCCGCGCGTCGTTTCGACCTAGGATATACGGTCGTCGCTCAGTAACGTTCGGATAACGGTAAATGCCGCAACGGTCGTCGGACAACGTTCAATCGTGCGCTCGCGCGTGTCGCCCGGTGATTAATATTTCCGCACACGGTTTCCGGTTTTTTTTTTTGTTTATTTTTTATTTGGATTTAGCTCGTTAACCGTCGTTCGACACCGCGCGCAGTCGCACTATAACACCGTTTAATTACTTTTCGAAAAAAAAAAAAAAACAACAGTATATTATTGAAATTCCGGTCGAATCGGCTCCGCCACGGAGGAGGCTATCTTCGCGGGTTCGCACGTCGTCCCTCTCGCGTACCTACCCAGTTCTCTGCACACGTAAGTCACTCGAAATATCATTATAATAATGCATATATTATAAACGGACGGGTACCGGCTATTGTGATATATTCTGGTGTCAAAGCGTACTCGAATAATTACACTGCAAGTGCCGTAAATCGTAGGAGATTTAACAATAACGATGATAATTTCACCGTTAATGACGGTCAATCGTTTTAGATTTTTACCCACTATTTTGAGGACAAATCATCGCCTTTAAAAAAAATAGACCTTTTTTTTGAAACGAATGAATTACATTACAAACTCGCGTCTTATTTCACGGCGAAGCTGATGATAAAATAATACGACATTATCGTTTTTGGGCTTTCGCAATAATATTTCAAGACTCAGGACAACTGTAGCGATTGTTAGGTACCACAGCGAAAGAACGCGCACATCTTTCCGAGGTTCGACTGCCCTTCTCCCCGGAGGAACGAATTCGGCACAATAATAAATTCCGATGACCTAGACGACCACGTAGAACGACACGAATAAAATAATTATAAATAATTACGTTAACAATGGTAATAGATATTATAATATGCAAAATGCAATTATATAGACACATAATAATCATAGAGCCCTTAATCAGATGACGTTTTCAAAACATGACCATGGTTGATTATTATTATTATTTTATACCGTACAGGATTTTGATTGTCGTACTCGAATATTTATTTACATACCATACTGCAGCTGCTGTAGTTAAGTCATAATAAGACACGCAAACCAATACAAGTGAAAATCCTTACTTGAGAAATTAATTACACCGGAACCTTGTAAGCTGTAGGTACCTACTGTATAAATATATATTGTAATAAGTAGTTAAAATGTTTTTCCGAATATTGCGATGTTTTGAGTAGGTATTAATTGATAATTATTATTTCAAAGAGTAAACGTATGAACGGAGTAAAGTTCTTAAGTGGGCTATGATGATATAGTGAGTACCAACTACTAATGATTGTGACATTCAATTTTAAATAACTTAAGCAATTTATTTGGTATGATATTTTACAAAACTAAAAATGCACAAACAGAGGACGAATAATATTTTGTGTGTCATGTGCCTTATACAAAATACAATCGTTTCGTTGATTAACGTATGAAATACTAAAAACTCTGCTTTAACATACAAATACAATTCAGATCTCACAACAATGGTCTGAGTAAGCATGTACTCTAAAGTAAGTAAAATGCAGCACCTTTCACAATATTTAATGTTTATAAAACTACAAAAAAATAAACAGTTGTTGCAATATTTATCATAACTACCTATAAGACACATCAATACGTTTAGTTTCAGATTTAATTATGATTATTTGCTATTCTTTATGATAAAGATTTAAGTTATTATACATTTTAATATTTCTATGCAGTAAGATGACCATTTTATGTCAAACAATTGATGAGATTTTTATTTATAAAAATAAACTTAATTTTTGTATCATACAATTTGAAAATACCCAGTAAAAAAATAATAATAGTTATTTGTAATTCTATAAGTCATAAATATTTTTTTAAAGATTTTAACTCATATTAAATTATATATAAAATTAAAGTTATACTATTTGGTGTCAGAATAGGTATGTATTACATGCAGTATAGTTAAAATTTGTATGGAAATATATTAATATTTTTTTGTGTAATGAATCCATAAGCCTAGATAACCAGTCGATAACTCAATATATTTAATAAGCTTAAACTTGTAAAAACAGCATTCTTTAGGGAACATTTTAGAAACTACCTCATAATTTAAAAATAATTAATTTTTTAAATATAAATCATAGAATTTAATAATTATTATAATACAGAAATTGTAATACTAAGTTTGGAATGAAAACGTTCAATATATTAATTTAATTAATATTTAACTTCATTAACATAATCTGGGCATAAGGTATTAATGTTTAATATAAAATATCAAATAGTTGATTTAATCAAAAATGTAATTATTATCTTTTGACGCCTATAATATTGTTCACCTATTGATATTGGAAAATGTATTCATACATTTCTCATTTAATTTAAAACGTATCAACGTATCATTCATAAAATATTACTTACTACATTTTAATTCAAACGAAGATTTAGTAACGTTTTGTGTAGGTATTAAGCTTTTAATTATAAAATCATAAACACAATTAACACTAAATCAAATGCTAGTAACAATATTTATAATGTTGATTTTCCAACATCTTAAGATGCCAATCAAAAACCATTCAATAATATTGTTTCCACTTATATAAATAATATTTTATGTGGAAAATGTAAAACACTTTAATTTATTACCATCCATATTTAATTGAAAGTATTCAAAAATGATTATTTTTTTTAAAACTAAAATGAATTATAATTGTTCAAAATGTACGGTGTTATATACACCATCAATCGCATGAAAAAATATTATTCTCTACTCAAAAAATGTTTATGGATAGGAATTCAAGTAATTTCAAAGAGAGTAGCAATTAAATGAACCAAAACTACAAGAATCGTTATTATTGTGATTTTTTTCAAATTAATGAAAGTGAATAAATTATGAAACCTATTTTTCCAAAAAAAAACACATTAGTTGAATATACAATTGTGTGTATAATCCTACAGTTAATTTCCCAATGCCGAATACCCCAAGGGCCAAGATGAATTTGTTGTATAAGTTAAATTTGAATATAAAACTAAATGCATGCATATACTCCATACCTAGTTTGGTCAGTGAGTAATAAATTAAATTAATATTCCATTACATTTTAAAAATATTAAAACATTGAGATTTAAACAAATTTATTATATCTCTAGAACACATGTTTAAATAGTAATTATACAATGTCATTCATTATTGATAAAATAATTACTTTTTACAATTTTTCAATTTTATTATTATTACATACAACAATGTTATGCGGCCTTGTAAACAATTAAATCTAAGTTGGAAAATACTTTTTGAACGTTTTAAAAAATTGCATGTGCTAGTTTGAAGAAAAAAGTCAATGGTTACTCAGAAGCTAGAATTTGTGTTATTTTTTTATTTTGTTGGCATGCTACCACTAATAACCACTTGTTTAAGATAAATAGTAAATAATATGATAAGGTCGGGTCACTGTATCGAACCACACACTTAAAAAATTTCTCTATTCACAGTCAGACGAAAAATACTAAATATTTTATAAAAAATGTATTTTATTTTCGGTGGGATGTGTAAATTTGAAAGTTAAAAACTTAAATATTTTATTTCTAATATCACTATTGGTCCTAATGTCAGCTTAGATAATTTTAGTCAAATAACCAACAAACCGATCGTGATTCGATATTATAGTATTATACTATTATGTATGTTATCGGTATTCATACCACTAGTCATAGTCGTATTTGATTTGTCGTTGTCAACTAAATATGTTTATTTATTTATAATTACGAGTGTAGTTACAATATTAAGTACAAGAATTATAATATTCAACCATACAATAAATATTGAAAACAAAATGTTCTTTCTAGATTTTAGAAAATATTTGTTTTGTTTATTCAATAATAAATAATAATATTGATACTTTGAAGTTTAAATAGATCGTATTTTATAGATAGTCGATTCAATTTGTTTATTTATAATGGCTAAACATTATAATATGTTGATAAGAATTTCAATCCAATCATTTTGAAACAATTTGTTATAATATTGTCCTAAAAATTGAACAATGTAAAATACTGAAAAATAAAATAACAAATTGCCTTTTTAGTTGTTGGGATGAAAAGATATATCGAAAACACACTAGGTATCAATCAAATAGTTTGAAATCGTTATTGATGAATACAGAATGCATAAAAAAACTTCACGAAAAAATAACAAGTAGGTGAAGCCAACGGATCTCTATTGAATAGGTAGTTGATGTTTTTGTTTATGCAGTTTACTTTGATAACTCGAACCGGTAAAAATGACAAGTCTTAGTATACATCATTAAAATAATTTTCTTTTCCGTCGTTTTATTGTTCGTACGTAGTAAACATTGAAAGCAATATAAACTGTACATAAAACCGATCTAACATTGTACCGATTCTGGTAATACGATGTTATGTCGCTCAGTCGTATATTTGTGTAGGTATATTGTGTCTTCGGATTTATGTGTGCGTGCTCAATTTCTAGTTATAATTATAATATTGACAAGCTATTTATACATAACATACTAAAGGCGATTTTGAGTAGAGTTTTACATGATATTACGTTACAAATGTCATGGCATTCTACATACAGCTGCAAAATGATGACAAACTCAAAATAATTATACCGGAAATTATTTTTAAAAAACTTAAGACATGCATATTTGTCAAAATAGAATTCACCTATACACGAACCCAAGCTATACGATTAATTTCCGTCATAAGATTTTATGATTTTGACTTTTCTTGTTGTTTGATCAGATGCCTCCAAGGCTCGAGTACCGTAATTATGCGTAAATACCAATCAAATTTATAACTTTATATTATATTAATAGAAAATTATTCTATTAAGTGTAGGCGTACAACTTTACCTCAAAATGGGGGCTTATACATTCGATACAAATATACCATGTAAACTAATAATAATGAACTTGATATTATGATACGTCTTTAGTGTAAATTAATAAGAAAAAATATGGTGAGAAATCTTAGCAAGTTCAGTTTAAACAAACTCTGATCAATAAAATATTCATATATTATATTTATTTTGATCTCAGGATTTTTTGTTTAGTGGGTAAATGAAAGAGACATGTTTAGTTGTAGAATAATACTTCAATATGGCTACTGATAGAAAATTGTATCTAGTTGCTACTTTGATGAGTAAAATATTTCAGTAATTGTCAGTAATGGTATGTATAGGTAGTAATTCAGTCTAACTAATTTCAAAACAAATATTATTTTGTTAACGATTTTTACATATATAAATATTTTCCTAACTAATAGAATTATTATTCATTACATACAAATATAAATTATTAATAGCTGACAAGAATTAAGTTCAATCACCGTATAAATTTCTTTAATTTACAAACATTCAATCTTTGGTTTATATTATATTTGAATGGAAAAGTGTTAGAATAACTATCGACTCGATTACACCACCAGTTCTATAATAGTATTTAATATATATCATGTATTACAATTACAGTATAGCCAGTTTATTGAGAAAGACGTGCGATCTGGTCGTTAAAGCTTTTTTTTTATATACCTTAATAATTTTTATAAACCCTTGTAAAATGAATTATTGTTTATTTCTTAATTTTTGCAAAGTATTAATATTTTTGTAAACATAAGTAAAAACAAAAATTTAAGCATAATGGATCGCTCGCCTTTTCTCCCCAAGGAATTTCCGCCTCACAAATGAACGTTTTTTAACGTCCACATAAAAATTCCTTAAAGAATCTTTTTTTAAATTATATATTTTTTTAATAATTAATGAAAGTATTATAATAAACCTATACAATATTATCATTAAGAATAATAATTGAAAATAATTTTAAAAAGTAATTGGATTTGATTGTTAGCAAATTAATAATTATATATTTATATTATATAAATATAATATGTGTGAAGTATAATTAATACCAAATGTTATAATTTTACTATATTATTTAAAGTAATACAATATATTAATAATTATTTAAAAAATAAAACGACCAAGTCTTCAAAAAAAAAAAATAAATAAAAAAACAGACATCATTGTAAAATCAATATAATATGCATACGTACGCTCAAAATTTAAAACATAACAGAAAAATAACACAATATAACGTATTAATACAATCTGAATAATAGCATATTATATGATTATGCCTTGAGTCAAATTTAAAAATGTTTCAACATTTTCCCCGCACACATAATATATTTTCACTCTGTCGTGTAAGTATTCTGTTCTCAAAATTAGAGAATTTGTCAAAAAAATCAAAAAAATAATTGTGAACGCTTAAAAATCCATACAGCAAAATAGTATTAAAAAAATCACATTAACCAATCATAACTGCACAAATGATGGTTAATCTAGAATACCGAAATTGTTATCAAGCTGGGTTAGCATAAAATGGTAATAAAATTCATAAATTCTGAGACTATTACTACCGTGAAATTACATAGATACTTGAAAATCAATACTCATACATTTTAGCATAGATAGGTATATGCGATTTTATTCCACACGTCTACGAAGTTATGTGTAATTAAACAATTATTTATGCTACGTATAAGGAATAAAGTTATCAAAGATTAAGTTTTCAAAAGTTTACGCTAAAATAATATTGTTTCATGCTTTTTACCTTCATTACTCAAATCGTGATGGTTTTAATTGAAATTTGAGAATATCATATCTAAGAGTGATAAATATTATTTTGTTCTACATACAATTATTTAAAATTTATGTACATAACATTTTTTTTTAATTACATATTAAACAAAACCTGAAAAACCTAACCAAATTATTATTTTAATTTTTATTTTACATGTACTTAATAATTTATACACAGTCGATATTATAATATGTTAACCAAAAATATCGACTCTCTGGTACGTTCAGAATTATATTATTGCCACTCCAAAATAATAGATGTTAAAAATTATTAAAACTGGTGAACTGGATTTTCTCTATAGTACCTACGTTTCGAGTGTACCTCGTCATGAAGTAGGTCACTGTTACGATGAGTGTAATGGATGCATTACATTTGAATACTATTATAAATCATTGCATACAAAAATCAATTCTGTGTGGTGATGTAGTTTGTGTCAGCTTCTATTTCTAAGAATATTTTACAATTTCACTATTAGTAATTTATTTATCTGTTAACATGGTAGGAAATTTAGAAACGATTGTAGCCTTAAGTATCGGAATTTTACCAAGCATTGAGTGAACTAGAACAAAATAAAACACCGTCTAGAAATTAAAATTATAACAGCGAAACTACTACAATGGAGAAAATGATTAGTAAATGATACTTTACTCAACCTCATTCGAAATATATACAAGAAAAGTAAAGTACCTGTTGATTGTTGTAAAAGCATAATTAAAACTATACTGGATAATACAAAAACAGAAACGTTTGAGCAGTTTAGAAGAAAATGAGAACTCTTAGTTTATGAACATATATTTCGTGTTCAAAATTGTTACGTAAATACCCAATTGGTGAATAAAATGGAAAGTTAAGGATTACTATAATGAATAAGTAACAGCTAACACAAAGATAAAAAGAGGTGCTTTTCGAAAAAAATCATAAATTATAGATAAATTATAAAAAACAAAGCTGTTATCGTAATAAAATGTAAATTATAACAACATCAGAGAAGAAAATATTTCCTTGATACATTAATATTTGTAGACGATAATGATATAACATAAATTATAGCTAAATAAGACAGACATAAATATTGGTTTGTGCCATAAATACACAAAATACAGAAACTGATGTTATTTAAGTTACTATGCTAGTTCAAGTTTTCGAATTCTCGTATTTAGGGAGCAAGATCATGTCAGAAGGTAAGGATGTCTTAGAAATCAAATAATGAATAGGATGTACAGGCCGCTTTCAATAATAAAGTGATACTATTAACATCAATGAAACTAAACCTGAACATCAAGAAGAGACTCATCAACACATAAATCCGAGAAGCATAAAATCGTATGAGGGTGAAACTTTGTTCATAAATGAAACTGAAAGAAAAGTATTAGAATCATCGAAAATGTGGTGTTGGATCATCTTGGGAATGTAAGCTAGTAGAGTGAAAATGCAACAGAGATGTACTCGAAGAAGTAGTCGGAGAGGAACGTTATTTGATGGATTTTATTGAGATGAGAAAAAGTTGTCGGACGTACATTTAGATACCCTCAGAAAAACTACATATTAAACACCCAAAGGCTTGGTAGAAAGCAAAAAACTACCACGAAGTTTGACCTTGCAATGTATATCGAACAAATCAAGTGAATTGAGGAGTCGGAAGCTATAAAAACTGAAACAAATAGTAAGTAATAGTTTAGTTAAGCCAACCCAAGTTTGAAAAAAAAACACGGTTTGGTTTAACGAGTTTTTCACATGATAAACTTAATTATTATTTATTACAATATTTAAATATAAATATTATTTTATAACCTCTATTGTATTATGAATATATAGTATGCCAATACTAATTTCTGTCAGTAGAATGATGTTAGTTATAAGTTATAACTCATACTTTATAAGCCACTACAGTATTTTTATTGTTTTATTTTTATTGTTAGATATCTCGAAAGCATAATTATTTTTAACTTAAATGTATAAAGGGTCTTTGTTAAAATTTGAGAATAAAAATCAATTTAACTATAGATAGTTATCCATCATCATTTTACACAACAAAAGTGTCTAAAGTCTACTCACCTAAACAAACATTGTGTGAGCTAATAATAAAAATGTTCTGTTAGGTTAGGATAGGTATGCAAAAGAGCAACACAAAAATATTAATTTTAAATCCATGATTGATAAAGACATTTTTTTTTTTTTTTTTTTTTTTTACAAGAAATATACAATCTATACAGATAAGCACAATAAGTATATGTGAGATAGGGGTAACAAAGCATTAAGGGGTTACGTGAGTAAGAAGCCACCCAACGGTAGTACTTAGCTTGTTTATTATGTGATTATTATAACTTATTAGGATTAGGTTAGATGATCCCTACACCATTTCCTTTTCAGTCTGCGACGGGGATTTCCAGGAAGTGACGGGATATGTAAGCCTTTTATTAGAGGATTTACATGGTTTTCTAATTTATAATAGAATCGTTTATAGAAAATAGCATTTGCTTTAATTATTTGGTATCCAGGTATGAAGATATGTGTATATTTAGTGAAGTGTGTTTCTGTGATAAGGGCGATGTCGATACGTTTATCATATAATACATTTTGTAAAATATTTACATGGTTTTTAAGACCATTAGCATTAAATTGTAAAACTAGGAGGGACTTATTTGTAGCAGAATTATTCATTTTTTTTTGCCAATAAGCTTGAGATTACCTGAGTAAGTAGTGAGATTAATGGATTGATGAGAGTTTTAAGCTCGCTTACAAAGCTTGCCATTAGCGAATTAATATCGGGAGTAGGCAGAGGAATATTAGATTGTGGATGTTGACCTTGAGTTGCCTGAGCATACGTTTGAGGTTGGCTAGGAGGAGGATTGTTGGAAGTGGTATTGCGTGGGTGGCTATCTTGTACATTGTTAGGCTTATGACTAGAGTTTACATGTAATTTTTGATTATTTAGGTTGGTTTTCTTACGTTGCTGGAGGTTTTTGTAAACTGTGCATCCCCTGTAGTTTGCAGGGTGGTTACCTGTGCAGAGGGCGCATCGCATTGGGTCTTGACGTGAATTTGGACAGGCAGATGAAGAATGGTCATCACCGCACCGGACACAACGAGGACTATATCCGCAGTAGGCTTTGGTATGACCATAAGCTTGACAGTTCTGGCATTGACTAATAATTTTAGGCTTGTGAGGTTCTTCTATTTTTATTTTTGTGTGCAATAAGGATTCAAGTTTAAAAATCTCATTTGAGTGATCTGTTGGCTCGAGGTCGACAAAAAATAATGGCAGGGGTATTTTGCTAATTCTGTGAATAACCTGCGTAACTTGTCTGACTTCATATAAGCGAAGTTCGAGTTCACTTTTGATCATTTCCGTTGGAGTGGATGGGTGCAAGTTACGAATAACTATACGCATGGGTTTATCTTCTTTTAGCTGGAATGTATGGAATTCAGCTTCCGCATCTCTTAAGTAGTGAACTAGTGTTCTATACGCTCCTGGATTGGTAGTTTGGATTTTTAAATGATCAGCCGTTGACTTGCAGATAAAATTATCGACACCTATTAATTCAATTAGTTTTGTACAAACACCAGGGAAGTCTTCTACGCCTCGTATGAAAATTGGAGGGGGTGGTTTAGAGTAAGTGAGAACTGGATCTGGATCAGCAATTGACTGTTTTTCCTGTGCAGTAGTTTCAAAAGTTTCTTCTGTAGATTCCGGTGGTTTTAATTCATCAAATCGGTTATGAGTCGCGAATAGTTTTTTGCTTACATGTTGAAGTAGATTTGGTGACGATGGTTCTGAACTGGACTTACTAGAGTGATTGCGTTTATCACTATTAACAGGTGTCTTCGGTGACCTGGGTTTAGGATTTGCATTTGAGGTCTTGTTATTAAGATTTGCATTATTTGTATTATTATGATTACGGCTGGTCATATTTAAATGTTTAACTGTAGAATGATAAGTTTTCACGGACTGCGAAGTCGATTAATTACGCCGAGTAGCGTATATTATTATAATATTATTATAATATTAATTATTATCGTAATCGCGTGGACAAAGGTCACCGCCGCGGCGATGCCTCGTAGTGAGATTAGGTATATTATATAACCATGCACTAAATACGTATACTTAGTAAACTTAAATCTATTTCCACAAATAAAGGCTGGTTTTGGCAGCTGGTAGACACTGGGGTCAGCAATTACACTAAGAACTGAGTCGTTTGATATAAAGAACGAAAAATTCCGACAAGTTTGAGCGACATTACATTAAACAAACGCGGAGGCATGAAAAACGTGTACATTCAGCTTGGCTGTCCGCGCGTGACTGATAAAGACATGAAAGTTTTTTATTGCCACAACTGATAATAAAAATATATTATTAAGTGGCTAACTGATTATTTGAATATTATTTTTAATAGTATTTTAAGACTCTGAGTTAAGCAATTACATGTTTCTAATATTTTTTTATATATTTATTATTTATTGGTTGTACAATTCTGTGTATATTAGCGGCATGTGTCAAGGAGTAAAAACAATTCAACATTCATTATTATAGAAAGTTGCATGTAGTTGGTGCTTTAAGCGTCATAAGGTACAATTAAACGTGCTTTTAAAAAATTAAGAAAAAATAATGAATTAAAAGCAATAATATATTATGGGCAACACCAGTTTTTAACAAAATCGATCTAGTTAGTATTTTTTTTTTATATTTCATTATACACATAGTCACGATTTCTCTAAGTATTTTTGTTTTGTTGTTGAAAATAAAAAATATATTTATAGTAGATAGTTGAAACTTTTTAATATTATCTTATATTTTATTACGTTATTGCATAGTTATTATATATCGTTACAGGTAAACAGTGAAATGTCCAAAATATTTAGACTATAATAATTATAAGTAATAATTTTAAGCCATTACTATGAACACAATATTTACACCGTTTTACTGTAAGACGTCAGTATTGACTTAAATGGTTAAGTTAATAACAATGATATTGTATTTTTATTTATTTATTTTTTTTATTTATTTAAGTCTTAAACGGGCCAGGTCCAATTACATACATAATAATAATATAACAATCGTTAGACTAGTATACAAAAACATAAAAATTATAGAGAAAAAACAATTAAGTACGATATAAATAATTTTATAAAATACTTATAGCAATGAGTTAACAAGTAATAAATTACAATAATTTTTGAAAGAGTTGAAGTTTGGTGATATGAATAAATCGATATTTAATTTATTTATTGTTTTCATAATTTTATGATAGGGAGTATTGCTTGCATAATTATATGCTATTCTATCGTAATATTTTTATATAATATTTATTTATAGGTTATATAATAATATATTCGATATTTTTTTCAAAAATGTATTCTGCCAACCATATTACCTATATAAAATTAAATTACTAATAGTAATATAAATAAAGTATACAATTTTCTTAGAAATAGACGCAGACACTCTGTTTCCATCTTCGGAGCGGAAGTTCGGATTCGTTTTTCGTATAAAATGGTTTATCATTAAATTCAAATACATTCACACATATTAAATTTCCCTACCTACCTGCTCAATAACAAGGCAAAAACGAAATTATTTATACAACAAAGCGACTTCTTAGTAAAAAAAAAACCATATATTTTGATGGCAATGTGTAGGTACTTAACGACTATAATGTTTTAATTCATATCTTTAAAATTAACAATACAATTATGAATTTATTGATTTATTTAGGTAACTATATAAAGTACCTGGCTACATTTTTTTTTTTTTTTGAAACTTTGCATCATCAATTTATCTGTTTATAACTGATGATGTCCGTATTATATGTCATATATATATAAATATATGTATATAAAATATATAAGTAAAATATATATACGAGTATATATATACTTATTGTTATATATATGACAATGGTATTATGGTTTGTATGACGGATACAAGATTTTCATTTAGCTGTGCCATTCTGACGAATTTAAAGATTTAAAAATCTCATTAAATAGATATGAATGAAAAGGGTATTTATTTAAGCTTGTTATCAGATAAATGTGAAATTACATGTTTGAATATTACTGTTTGTTCTTTGGTTCTTTCAAATTCATTTAACATACATATGAATCGATGCATTTAACGACAATATTAAATAAAATGAAATTGTTTTAGTTCAGGCTTCTAGGGATATAGTTATAACTTATAATATTATTAGTATTCTAAAAATGTGACTACCAACGTAAGATTTTAAATGAAGATACTAATGAATCTTTTTGAGAATAGTACAAGACTAAGATACATTTTCAACTGATGTTTTTTAATTTGACTAGTTTATTTATTTACTGATGCACATTAGTTATTTAAACTAGCAACATGTATACATTTTAACTAGCCAGTAAGAACTATATTACAATATATAAATATCCACTCAAAACAAGCAATAAATCTAAATTTTTTGACATTTATGGTTTTTTAAGCTTGGCTAAATTGTTTTGTTTATTAATTTAAATATAATTATTTTTATTTATCAAAAAAAATATTTATTTCAATAAATAATGTCTCAAAATAAATTATTAATATGGTAAAAAATGTCTTTGGACATTTTCGATAGATATATTACCTATATTTATTTTATAGAGGAGGATAGACTTAATGCTGAATAGTTTGTCAGAATTATAAGCTAATTAAATAATGCAAGTATATATTAAATTATTTTTTGATTTTTTTCAATAATGATATAATATAACCATACTTCTTCAGGAACTATCTATCAATTATTTAATTGTAAAACTGTATTATAGGGGAGCACTGATTCTTTTTTTAAATATTACCTTCTCAGTTCGTAAATGTAAAAGTAACCCATATGATATATGTTCCAAATATTTTTAATTTAAAAATGCAATAAGAAATTTATTATATTATCTCAACAATAACTAACAAGGTTATACATTTTACTTCGTAACACATATTGTATTGAGATAGAATTAAGCAAGTCAGTAGACTTACTCGTATTATTGAGTATTCAACCAATATAATATTAAATTTTACTGATGATGTTTATTACCAGAATAATTCAATTTCCATTTTTGCTTAAGGAACAATCGAATTCCATTTAAAATTTTAAAATATGATAAGTTTCATACTAAAAATTATTATTTAAAACACAATATTATGAATTATTCTTTCTTTGTTTCATAGTGACGAAAAAAAGTAGAGAAAAATCATTATATTACAGCATTTTTTTTTTTTTTTTGTCAGTCTTAAATACTACCATTATTATTTTGGTAAATAATATTTTTTCTTCTTAAGATAATTATGCTTTGATGAAATCAATTTCAAACAAAACTGCCCCGTTGTTATACGGTGCCTTCATTCCAATGGTTTAATCAAATTAAGAGGTAAACTTTGACTCGAGAAATATACAAAATGTATCCCCACCCCTCCACAATATTAGTACAGTAGTTAAAAAAGTAATGAAAAAATAATGAAATTGTAAATTTATTTTTAAGTGTTTGCTCACATTTAATGATTAATAAACAATAGTTTATTTTTTTTATCAAAAACCTGGAAAATCTCATGATTCAATGTCATTTTTTTTCATACACTTTGTAAGCCCGAAATATTGTTTCGGTTAAATTCTACGAGTACTATTTCAAGGTTTTTTTTGAAATATGGAATTTGGTTTTACGTTAATTAATGTTCCATTTTTTTAACTTATGATCACAGACAACAGTAGACATTTTACTCCTCTATTTTGGACACAGGTCTAAAATCAATAAACAATACTAATCACTTTTAAATCTGAATACATTTCTAGTACTATCCCATTGCTGTCCATATAGAAATTTGAACGTAAATTCAAAATGTCCAACTTAGAGTGACGTATTGCATGTAATTCGGTGGTTGAATTTCCAATTAAAACTACTTAACCATATTTTTTTTTTAATTTAACTTTGTAATACGATTCATTTTCATTTTAATATGTTTGCTATCAATTTATTACCCAGCCATAAATTACCCAAATATGGTGCAATAATTTGTATACTACTATTTTCAAATTAATAATACCAATTCAAACACATCATCCACGTTACTGCAGAAGCACACTGACGCCAATATTCTACCAAATACCCATATACAGTTTCACCTATAACTGACTTAAACATCGAATTTTTTTTCTTTCACTACAATCTGCCAAAATGTTGCTGAAGTGTTGTCTTGATGATTACCTTATTATTAACACCCGAAGCTAATTTGGGATCACTGGCAATTAGGTACCTCCACTATAACTGGACCATCTTACAACTGGTGAATATATTCGATAATCACATTCAGCCAATCTGATGCAATTTTTCCGATTCTGTGATCAGCTTAAATTAAAAGTATATACGTTTTATATTTAATTGAAACATATTTTTGCAACTTACTACAATATCATTTATTTTGGTTATAAATTAAAATAGTAGTTATTTGACTGCATACACAACTATATTAATGTGTATACATTAGAATTATTGTCTCTCAAAAATATTCACTATATCAAAAATATGACCATAAACCAACCTATATGTTGAGAGAAAATGTTCTCTTCAGACTAGAATGACAGGCACAAAAAAAAAATAGTAATAAAAAAAAACTATGAAAGCGAACTTGATTAAGACTTTGGCATGAATAATTACAACTTTTTTTTAGAATTATTTATTTATCTGCAGGAATAATTCAATTATTTATTATTATTTTAACCTATTTTAATACTCATTAGTAATTTTTACTCAATATTGATTTCATACAATTTTAATTAGTTAACATATAAATTAAAAACTATTTATAATTTAATTTCAATGTATCATCATAAGTGCAGACATTGAAGTGTATTATATGCATAGGTTTATTCTAGTTTATTTCTAGTATCATTCTATTTTTTGTATAAGAATATACAAATAACAATTTGGTTATCTGTATATGTTTTTAGTCATAAAAATAAAACCAAAGATTTAAAATTTAAGTATAGTACATTTTAATAAGTTTAAAATATGGAACAATGTATGATCTATTTTACATTTTCATCTCATATGTATTTTTTATCGTTTACAGTTTGATATAATAATTTATTATTTAACGACAAAGTATAAATGAACAATTTTTCTGATAAAAAGCTTTAATTCAACAAAATTATATATTTAGTTATAATATATATAATTATATATAAATTATATTTATTAATTTTATGGCGACATAGATACATATAAACAATTTTTATCAAACAATTATGTTTGCTACCATAGAAATAAATATTTTTAAATGCACCTAGATATAGTACAAGCATTCCAAAAATATCAAAGGACCGCTTACATTTTGGCTGGTTGTAGAAAGAGCCGCAATGTCATATGTTTAGATTTTTATGACAGTTATACAATAGTTTACTTTCGACAAATATGATAAGGTCATTTTTATTTATTAATATTACAATTCGGCCAATGGGACAACTATAGAAAATTACAGACTGGTAGAAAAATATTTCTCTAAGGGCCGAAACTACTGAATCCGGCACTGCTTAGGTAGCAATTAACCATTGATGTCATTGTATTATATATTTTTTAACTGTTGGCAACAAACTTAGTGCGTTTTGTTTTTCTTTGGTGCATTTAAAAATATTTAATCGTTAATAATTATAATATGAGCTATCAAAGCAAGAATATTATGATAATATAAGTACAACATCAAACATTTAATTCTGGAAAAAATTTAAAAATTCACTCTAAAATATGTAAAATGCTAAATTATGTTAGTATAATGTATTCTCCACATTTTTAACAAAATAGTGCATTCATGCGTACCCGGATTTAGTTTAACTAGCAAATAAAAATAATTATTTCAGATTAAGCAATTATAAGAATAAAATATTTGGGGTTGTGAATTTTACAGAAGTTAAATTTTTGTTGTACATGTATATTGTACTTATATTATATTATTATCATTACGACGTTTTCCCGATCAAATAGAATAAATTTGTTAGGTCTCGCTTTCAATATGATACATAGATACCTAATTTATTAAAGCATTCTGTATGGTGACATAATACGATACTCGTTGATGTGATATAATATCGTACGGTACCCTTTATTCTGCGCCGATATAATTGGATCACATAAAAGTTAGGTTTCGCCCCGATCATATTTCATAATAATTGTAATGCATTCATAATAACCGAATGCCTTAGTTGACCCTGTACGAATATTTTAATTTGTACCATTATCAAAGCAGTGAGATGTCAATATATTTGTTTAAGGTAAGGCTTGACCGAAAATAAATTTTTTCCGAACAATATGATTGAAAAATGAAAACAAGTTTACCTGCCTACATAATGTGTGACGTGTGTATTATGATAAAGTAAGTAATAATAGTAATAACAATACTTCCGTTTTCGCATGACTTAAAAATATTACCCCAAGACTATTGCAAACATATAACTCGTGATGGTGCTCTAGCCTAATTGTTTAAATTTTATATTTTTACTAAAATAATATATAATATTCCAAGAATAAAGTAGATAAGTAGTAACCGATTTAAAATTGATCTATCTATTATAGTATTGTTGGTATAGAAATCATTGCAATTATTCTCGTTGGTTTTTACTTTTTTATTTTATTGATATCAATATTCTAATAATACAAAGTTATCGATTCAAGCATTTTTATTACACCAAAATGTGATGAAAGACATATAAAGCACACATAGTTTACATCATTATAAAACAAACACACTCAGAATTATTGCAGAACTTAAAACAATTCAATTTCAAATGTTATAGTCAATAAATCGTTAGAGTAATAATAGTTATAATCAATAGTTAGATAAACTAAAATAAAACCAAAAAATGTAGCACTTAAAAACTATTAATATTTTTAAGCTGTTTATAACAACATCATTTATACACATCAAAATAAAATAAATTATTACAACACTTTAACTTTCTACTCAGAGGAATACATTTAATTATAACAACTACATACCTACCAGTTTAATGGTAAGTAAAACTTATCATTTGACATTATTTTTTTTCTTCTATATTTTCGGTTATATGTAAATTAACGATGACAGACATGGTTCCATTATAGTCAACCAAAAAATTAACAAATATGAATTTAACATTTTTTTCTCAATAAAAAAATGTACACATAATATCCATGTAACACATTCCCAATTTATCAGCAGTATTCTGAGTACGGCTAGATTGTATAATTTATACAACAGCGAACAATTTTGAGAACTCCTAGTATAATATAGTAAGTTATGAAAAATTATAACAAACAGTTGTAGCTAAAAAATAAAATAAATTACAAATGAATATCGTCAAGGTTAATCAAGTAAGATTATAATTTATATAATTTACTTTAAAATTAATTTAAAAATTATAAAATGTATGTTAAGTATCTATCTTCACAGACATAATTGTCATTATTTTTACATTATTACCGATTTGAATGAATATAATAAAGTATTTTAATATTTTAGGAAATAATTAATTTAAACCAATACACTTATAACTATAAAGCAGAAGTAGAAGTAAAAATACAGTCATCGAAACTTATAATTTAGTACCATCTGCAATCAGTAAGGTTTCAAAGTGGTAATGCGTCTCGACGAAGTAAACTAATAATATTATCGAATTTGAGGCTCTACTGAGTCAATCGTTGAACTAACAATTTTAATTCAATGCGGTGAATATGACCTGATAAAAGCGTCTATATCGACCGGGTTACAACGAAACAAAAAAGACGAACACTTTTAATTAAATTATGTTATGAAAAAAATTACTTACCCTTTTCCGTATAAAATAAATAATTATAATAATAATAAACAACTTGTGGAAATTATGTTAAATATTCAAATAATTAATGTGCGTAATCTTAGCTATGCTAAATATGATATGTATACATTACTTCCAATTTGTCAAATCCGAAGATGTATAAACATTTAGAACTCCTAGAATACATAATAATATTATTATTATTATTTACGAGTATACTATCAGTTATTCAATTCAATCGACATAACTTTGGCAGAGAATATAAGGCTATTTCAATGGCGAATATTTATGGCAATACATTAAACCCGACACTCGTCGAAATCGTATACATATTATTATTATTATAATGGACCATTTGTATAAAATCCACATTAAACCATTAATGCTTTTACTATCGTGTTTTACGTTCGCCAATCAATCAAGGAGCCATCGAATACATGGCATTACAATATATGAATAGCATCTAGAAATATCATCCATTTCAGCGATCCCTAAATTTTTACCCACCTGTCTGAGTATATAATTCGAATTTCTTTGGTTAAACACGCAGTGGTGGATTTAACGAAAAAGGCCCAGTTTGCAAAACGTTACAAAGGATAAAACAAAAGAACAATTTCTCAGGGTTAGGTGACATTGTCGTTTTTTATAAATATTTGTAGTTTAATTGCCTCTTAATTTAAAGACTTTTTTGCCTTCGTTGTATGAAAATTAACTAAGTACCTCCGAATGAATAACCAGAGGTACCCGTCTACATAAAATTCACAATCAAAATTATAACTATGTTGTTTTATTTTAAGTGAAATATTCATATTTAAAGAAATCTTTTAGAAAATAATTATATACAAATATGAATAAAAATAAAATCTGTACATTTTCACGTTTGGTTGTACACTTTATAAAACTGTTCTGTTCCGTGCTTTCTGTTTTCGTTGTAAATGATCCATCATTTATGGTATATTTTACAATCGTAGACGATAATATTATATACAACAAAAATAAATACCAGCATCTAACTCTAAGCGCTTTAGATGTGCAGATAGTGTTATTACTTATAACCACTACCGTAGATTAAATAAGTACATTTATTCTACGGCCACTGCAGAAAACGCACACAACACATCATTCCTGAGAATATTAGCTCGAATAATTTTCATTCCCATTATGGATACAATATAATCAAAACAAAATTGTGAAGGACTGAGTCCAGGGAGCGTCCGTATTTGTTCCGTTAAACCCACTTAAATAACGCCCAGTAACAACAAGTATAGTGAATAATGATAATATATAGTCGAGCATAATGCGGCATGCAATTGATTCGATATCAAGTTCAAGTACATAGTACATATAGTTTAAACCTGCCAGGACAATAATATCATTATAATATTCTGATTTTATTATAACAACACGGCCGACATGCAACGGCGTATTATAATATATTACGTTCCAAAAGACTTACAGGTACACTACATATAGAGGGGCAATAACGACAACAACAATTTAAAGTATTATCACCTTTTATTTCAACCCCAGGTCGTAGCTTTGATTTTATAATAGACTGTTATCATAAAATCAATGGTCATAGGTAATATGTATTTTTTTTTTAAGTATGCCTACTCGTTTTGATTCTAGGCCTGCAGTATTAAAAATGCTTTCGAGTTCGTGAACGACCATAGATCGGAGTGAGCGAATTATAATCACACGTACATTTTGGAGGGGAATAGCGAACACGGCACTTCAAAAATAGATAAAGTATGCAGATCATCGTTTTTTCTTATAAAATTAAAATCTCTCCGGTGCCTGGGACAAACCACTCTGCAATACGTAAAAATAATAGCAAACGCAAACGTTTTCTATAAAGCGTTCTATCTTTTGATCCGGATAATGCAGCGCGACGCGACGGCTACGTTTTCGTACACTCAAACGCGGAAATGCGTATCGCATCTTAAAATAGTTTCCTATGAAAACTAGGTCGTCTTATCTTTGTCTTGTACGTTTGACGCAATATAATTCTGGTCGACATTTTCACTTCGGATGCGGTACTGTCTGTGTATTTGTATACACGTCTCGAAATCCGATCCTCGTCTTCCGTTTTATTCCTTTATTTTTTTATCATCATCATTATTATTATTATTATTATTATTATTACTATCATCATCAGCATCATCATTGCACCACCGAGTCGAAGAAACGGTTTACACCGATATCGAATGGTCCGGTATAAAATGCGTTGGTTTTATACATCGAGTCCCGCTGCAGACTGCAGTTGCGCAAAAACATAATTTTTTATCGGCTTATAAATGAAGTATATTATATGTATGGACTTTTTGATCGGCTAAAACCAGAGTATTCGTAAAATATTGTTTCTATGGACTGCGACAGTCGGACAAACATAACAATATTATATAGTAAGTACCTGTATAATCCAAACTCGGATTCTCGTTTCGTACACATACTATTACTCTGGCCGTTATTGTTGTTGTTATTATAATAATGTCATAAATTCTACTGAATACACCTGCTATTCGGCTGTTGAAAACGGACATCCGATGATCGAGATCCAACACGAATATAATACGAATAAACGACGAATAGTGCGTTCACACCGACGACGTCCGACGCATCCCTCGCGGTGGTTTCTAAACAAGTACGTATCTCGTAGACACGGCTATCGCTCTATACATTATAGTGGTTTGGGTACAATATTACACTTGGGGGAGAGCTCGAGTTGGCAGATATTCTCGCCGAACAATAGCTACACATTTCGACCGTTTCCATTTACACGGTTCCGTGACCAGGTTAAGGTTAAAACGGACTGGTATATACCTACCGACGAACAAGAAATGCGTCTTTACTGCGGTTTACGGGTTGAAAGATACCAGACCTATAATAATACTAGCTAGACGACGATTGACGACGAGCATTGTACCTTATCACTTCTTCGGCGGACGCATAATCATCTTCTCTATTTTCTATGTATAATATTCTAATAAATGTGTACCTATACACTTCTGTTTTTGAAAAAAATATCTTAGAAAAAAAAACAGGTGCAATACGATTTAATCAACTTCCGTATATTTTAGTCATACATTCTTATTTCTAATTCAACCATATCAAATTCGTAAATTTTTAGACGGTTATTATAGAGTAACCCATCCCACGAAAAGAAATGTAAAATTATTACTGCTAATAATATTACAATATTTTGATTACTCTTCCGTTTTTCTGAAAATACATTTCTACAGTTTTGTGATACTTACTTGATATTTATCAAAAATAGTGTTATTATTTTCAAATCAGTTCGTCTCATTTGTTATACCAATTACCTAAACCTAAAAACACTGGCACTTCAGACATGGCATTTAGACAGGTTCGGCCGTTGTTTTAAAAATGAAATAAATTATTTTATTTACCTGCAGTTGAGTAGGTATCACTTATCAGCCGTCACACTTACCGTACAAGCACTAACAATATTTTAGTCTAATAGGATAATTAAATAATTTCGGTTGTCGTGACGTCATTTTGTTTTCAACAAAAGTACCCTCCAAACTGCCACAAAGTGCCGCATCAACACGTCAAACCGTTGAACCGTGCCCACCCGCACTGCCCGTCCGGCTGACGTCTACAAAATAATATTATATTATATTATATTATATAGGTAATGCGATGGTAATTATATTGATGGTTAACGGCGTAACGTTTTTTTGTTTTTCTTTTCTTCGTGTGTTTTGAATTTGAGCTGTTGGAGAACATCCCACAGCACACAAATCTCTACCTATATGAAACAATAATGATTAACAAACAGACAAACGACAACAATAACGACAACGCCGGCAACAACAACAGCAACAACAACAACAACAACAATAATAACAATATAATCGTACGATACAACTATATTATATTATTATTTACTCCCTTCATTTAGATTTATAAACACCGGTAATGTCGACCTTTTGCCTGCCGTGATTCGTAGAGCCGGTTATTATACGCGTATACAGGATCAATAAATGTAGGTAGGTACTACGTTTCCTCCAAATGCAAATATATGGTACGGAAACCCTTTTAAATTAATACACAAACTAATTACACGCATTCGTTGAAAAACCGGGACAGTGCGTTTTGTGTTTTACGATCTTAGTGGCATTGTTGCACGATTAATCGATGTGCGACTTGGATTAATTTCGTGATAAACCAAAACGCGCTTAATGAGTCGACGCGGGTTTTGAGAACGAAATGCTCTGTACGGAATCCGTACGAATAACAATTAAATATCAATTAAATATGTGTGCTACATATGTGTATACTACGAGATTTTAAACGCGAGCGACGACGTGTCCAAAATAATTAAATTCGAATGTGAGGTTGTTCGTAATCTTAATATAATACAACGTACATATAAGTTAATGTTTCTTTGTTTGTGATATAAAGACTCAAAAACCACTGGCCCGTTTCCAATAAAAGTTATATTATTATCAATAGATTCCTTATTCGGACTCGGAGGTGTTTAAATAGTATGTCTTAAGTTTTTAACCCCAATAGGTTTGATACAGAGTGATTCACGCTTGAATTTAGTTTCGGATCACTAAAATCGAGTATTTTTTTGTTTATTTAAATGATTAACATTGGTTACAGATTATATTATTAATATTATAAGTAGAAGAATGACATAGAAAATAGATTTAAAAAACAACAAATCCTAAAATTCAGTTCGTGTATTGATCTTGGTTTTTTATAGTAATAAGACAAACATAAGTTCAGAAATATTTTCTTTTCGTGAATATTTAATTAGTTTAATTCACTATCATAATAGGTACCTATTTATAAATATATACATCATTTGATTTTAAAACGTCGTTTTTTAAAAAAAATAATATACACCGCAAAAAAAATTTTTTTAAACAATGTTTTCAAACTTGAAACTTTGAATTTAAAAGTATAAAACATCGAATAGCACCACTAAAATGAGTGAACAATTTTAACTTGAAATCCTTATGTGTCGCACTATATTTTACATTAAATTTTTTTGTATATGCAACATATTGGTCACATGTTAACAATATGTTGAATATATTATTGCCTTATTATTGCACTTGAATTACAATATAGGTACCTATAGTACATACTTACTGAGAACACTGATTTAGTCCATATTTCCTAATAAAAAAAAGTAAAAACAGAAATAAAAAAGGTTTTAACTTAAATTATACATGAGTTTATAAAAAAAAAAAATAGGTAGGTATATTTATTTTTCGTTGAAGCGAATAATCTTGTCGTTTATTATTTATTTTGCTATAATTAAATTGTAGAAAATGTCAATTAAAAATAATCAACTAAATACGTTTAAACTTTATGAGGTTTAGAGAAATATTGTACGTTTGATATAATTTATCGTGATTCGTGAGCATTACATTTATCAAATTAGTATTAATAAATCATGATTATTTTGCACATTTATCATTTTTATTTTATTTTTATATTGATCTTAATAAATTTAAACTTCAGATAATATATGGCCATTAGTTAAACTTTTGATATAGATTTATTTTACACTGTATTTTTTTTATTTATTTAGTTCCTTCAAACAGATTGATTTGTATTGTAAAATGAAACGTTTTGGTATTATCCTAGGTACACATTTATCCTATTTGTATTATAATTAGATAAACTGTTAATCATTTGATTAAAGGAACTAAAAACAATGATTAACTATGTCATTTATACTGTTATATTATATACATATTCAAATGTACTTCTGTTTTAATAATTATATTTATCCACAAAATGTATTTTAAGTAAAAAAACTATTTAAAAATTAGTAATCATTATTTTATATGAACTAACTGGAAACGGTAATTATAATTGTCAGACAATAACTAACTATAACTACTACTAACTACTAAGTTATTTATTATCATGTCTCCTTAATCAAGTAAACCGTATATTATAATAATATTGTCCTATAAGAACCACAAGCCAGTAATAAAAAAAAATACGATAATAATTATAAGGGTATGGGCATAATATGGCTACCTGTAGCCTACTTATATAAATTAGGTTAATATTGATATTTATAAAAGTTTTTTTTTTCTTGCCTGACCTAACCGAACAATATACTCTGAACGTGTCTACTGAAAAACATCATACTATTACCCATTGGCTATTACATATTTGGGGTTTTCTTTTACTTTTTTCATAAATTACTCAAACATGATATCCGTAATAACAGTAATAATACTATTATAATATATATTTATCAAAAAAATGTTTATAATTATTTTATAAACATTTTCATTGATCGAAGAGGGGTACCTACCTTGTAATTTAAACTTAAAGATTTATTTTTAAAATGAAATGCATTCAAACGATCAGAAACAATATTCCGTTTACAACGGACGACGAAGGTAATCTCAACAGACTTGATACCCTATTATAGGTTCTGTATAGTAAATGTTACGCATAAATATATCCATACACATATAGGTTTGCAATTGCATGATTGTATTGTTCACAATAATAATATATTAATTTACATATTTTATAGCCGATTGCATTCTTTCAACGAATAATAACGCTCGATTACAAACATTTTAAATGGAATTTGGTATATGCATATTTGAACACAAAATATGTGTTTCGATTAAAATTGTCTGTCGTAGAGTTCCATAGTTATTTTCATTCATTTCCAGCTTTGTACCAAGTCCATAAATCGCGATCTAACACTATGACATTTAATGTTGACCCACTTTTGATTTATTTAAAAAAATATATCATAATATTATACTTGCATGGCATGAAAAGCTCAAACTTTCGATATTTCACGACTAACTACACCGCCAATATGATTGTAGTTAATTTTTTTTAGTGTTTAATGATTACATAACAATCATAAACCATTGCCGATATTGTTTAGATTTTTGAAAAAAAAAATCATAATAATAACTCATAATGCAATATTGTTCATAACAAAAAAAAAAATGTAAAATATTGCTATATTTATTTAAAAATAATATGTAGGCACTATGTACCTTTTGCTAGAACTTTTTCAATAAAATTACTTTCAATTTGATGCACTTTTTTGGAGCACCGGTGAGTTGGAAAATACTTTAAAACGACTAGGTACTTTCAGTCTAACAAAACTCTTAACAAAAAAAAAAGCTTATAGTCTGAATAAGTTCGAAAGAAATTTCTAAATTCATTCAAATGTTAACGCTTATTAAAAATTGTATAACATATTTTCGTTTGTAATTTGTTTGGCATTTCAGCACCTATCTATACTATGTTATTATACTTGGTACAAAATGTACATCGATGAAAACCGCTATTATAGCTTAGAACGAATACTCTTCACCTATGTGGGGGAACATTATTATTGATAACCTGTATGCGTTATGCACACAAAAGAAAGTTGTAGATGGCCCGAGGGATTCGGGGATAATCGTCTTTACACCAATATTATATTATTATTAAGTACGTTGTAACATACGAATCTCGACTTTGTCCGTCAATCAAAAATATGTCATAATGTGATTTCTTGTCAACGTTTGTTGTATTTCTTGTTGTTTGAAAGCGTACGTATTATAGTATTATTATTATGTAAGTGTTTCGCCACTGAAAAGTAATAATACTAAAACTGTATTATAATTAAAAAATAATAAATAATATGTGCATTATATGTAAGTATAATGTGTACACGAAAAAGTAATTAAAAAAATATTATATATATAAAAATATAATGAAAAACTTCAAGTATACTATAAATTATTAAATATTGAAATATAAGTATATATTATACATTATTACGTTCGCCTACTGAAATGCAGAAAATCTCAGCTCATCAATGTTTTATATTCTTAAGCAAATCGTACTCTCTTTTATACAAACGTAAAACAATTTCGAATTCTTTATTTAAAAAACAATTATTATTCTCACAATTTAAAATGTATGAAAGTTGTTGTATTATATATTTTTTATTATGCAGCGCTTGTCTTTGACAGACTGTAAGAAATAGTGTGTGTGTTTAATAATTGTGTCAATTTTTTGAATTATAACAAAAAATTATTCAATAATATTTTGAAATTTGAAAATACCTAATACAATTAATTTGAATATTTTTTTAAAATTGTATTTTTCCGTATAGGTGTTTATATTTTTATTGCTTTGTTTTTCCATAGAACTAACATGTTTTTCTTTTGTGAACTACATCTAATAAAGTATTATTTTAAAATTATATAGCTTTCTCGTTAACAATATTTACCGTTAAACGAATTCAATTTCGTGAAGCTGGTTGTTTGATTGTCAATAAATTACCGTAAATATAAGCACAAAACACAAAGATATTATTTGCTAAATTATAGAGCTGACATTTTATAAAATAAAATAAAAAATACGAGTAACGATTTTCTTTATGAGCCCTAAAATATAAACATTTTTTTTTTTTATAAATCCTACACTAAAGCAATTTTTAATCAGTAGGTATTTGAAAGTTAGCGTGCAAATACGCACTAATTACATGCAAAGTATTTGCGTTTATTTTTTTTTAACTGTAATATTTAGGAGGGCATGGTTGAAGGCATTAAAAAACACGTACGTTTCGATTACAACTAACGATTAAGTGGTATGAACACCCGGAGCTATGACAGAAACCTGGTTAGTGTGAACACCTCCACCTCGACTACCCGGACGTATGGCAAAGTGACACGATCACGTCACGAACACGGTCCCAGAACAATGGGAGAACAGCCCTTAAGAATACAAAAAAAAAAAACACAAATAAACGGATTAAATGCGATTATTTTTTATATAAAACACATATGACATTATATGTACGTACCCTATGTATTTTGGGCGTTTCGTAAGATTAATCATTTTAAAGCAATAAATAACAAATACTTTTTCTCGTATTTGGCACTGAGATTGTAGCTGCACTAAATATGTAGGTATGTTATTAAACGTCTTTACTCTTTACAGATCATTTTGAAGAAAGTTGAAACTTAAATTTTTCTACGAAAGTATAACGTGCTTGTTCCTTAATAACATTACATCATATTCTGATCATTGGAGTAATTGTTACATTTAATTGTATCAGTGGTAATGTGGCATTGATTATTATGTTCAGTATAATACTAGCTTTTAGAATAAAATAAATATAATAATTTTGTACGGGGCAATTTATTGATATGCATACGAGTGTACATTACCCATGTGAAATCATTTTATAAACAACTAATAATCATCGAAAATTTGAATGCTATACGTCATTTTTAATAAAACAATTGATGTTTTAAAATAGTGCACAAGATTATAGATATTCAAACTAGTAAAAATATTTATTTGAATTGTAAATCATGAATAATTATATTTTTTAGTAAGGAACAGAATTACATAGCTTGGATCAATTTTTCTTTTGTTTAAAATGCATGTATTCTTCATGTACATTATTGTTATGTTGTACAACTATAAACAATAAATAAAATCATTCATCATATTATAATGTACGCGCATTTCAAAAATGTTTTAAAATAAACCGATAACATTTTATCATTTTATTGTTATTTACTTTAAACGTGTTTATTTAATGTTTTTAATTTAAATTTCAAAATATATTATAGATATTTTTTTAATGGATAATAAAATTTAACAGTCTAATAAAAGTATAAAACAAATTTATTTTTTATTTTTGTCGGAGAAAAATATTATTATTGGCATTATTTATTTAGTCATTAGTAGATATTAATATCTTATTAGTCTTTTAACTTTTTAAATCACGAGTAAAATATTTCTTTTTACAAAAATATTGATTTATTTATACTTTTGGTTTTTTACACGCGATTTTAATTTTTAATTTAAACTAAAATTATTAATTTTAAGTTTTATTTTAAACGTAAGCTATTTTATTAATTACATGATTTAATAATTTTATAGTTTAATTTTGTAACCTACATCTGCGTCTATTATAAAATTAAACATTATTAAAGACAATTTAGTCATTTGAGAAACGCTCTAATTACATTCGTTGGTATTCCGGCTTAAGACTTTTAGTCGACTAAAAAGTAAAAATGTATCTGTTTGCTTGTAATACGTACAACTACTGTAATACATAATATAGTTTAATATTTTCATGGTCTAAAATATTTTTATTTTTTTCTGGTTAGCGTTTCGATCAAGTAACAAATTATTCAGTTGCGCAATTTTTGTTGGTAAATTGTATGCAATTTGGTTATTTATCAAATCATTACCTATTTTATAGTATAGTGTTGAAATCTTTAGTAAATGAAAACGATAAGACACTTTTGTGGTGTCCACCTATAGAATTGGTATAATAATATGTGATTCCCTAGTGTTGTACTTATTTTGTACTATTATATTCATCAGTAGAAATTTGACACTAACCTTAAAACTTCCACGATATTCTGCTGTGACTAATTAATGGCTGGTCTGGGTGGATAGTGGTTTTTCTCGGTACAAAATAAATTATACGATGAGTATAGCATAAAGAAAGAAAAAACGATACTGTATCCTCCGTACAGTAGTAATTGCAGGCAATAAATTGCAGTCTAAAATGAGGAGTGGCACGTTAAGCGGAAAACTCTTAACAAATTAGCAAAATATATGGGAAAGAAACAGCTGTAAAGATGGCGACTCCAAACGAGACCGAAACATCAGTTTTCCAAAAAAACAGCATGATCGAAAGTTTATATAGTTGTACATTAATGTTCACGAGATATCTTCGAGCTTTAACTATATATACTTACCCGATATTGGTATTTATATAAATATTATGTATTCCGCTATAAATAGTTTAATATATATTTAACTGCTTTAAGCATCGACAAACATTTTCAATATTTCAATACTACATAACTAAAAAGCGTATTAATACAATACTACTTTTATTGACAGTTAGATGGTCATAAACTATTTTGGGTCTATACCTATAGTTTATTGTATACTTTTATATAAGCTTTCAGTTTAGTGAAAAATAACACATGCGTTTTAATTATATCCGAGATAATAAAATACATTTTTTTATGTTTTTAGATTCATCTAGTTGATTTGTAGTACACTTTAAGTTTAACCATGGAAAGTGATGTAATAAAATATGCGCTGATAATATAATTTTAAGCACGAGTTTCTACCAACTAAACTTTATAAACACCTAAATTAAATTGTTCAAACTCCTGTAAATATCACCTGGATTACTATAAAAAATGAATGTCTTAGACTTTTTCATTTATTGCACGTTAACTAAAATGCTCGTACTTAATTTAATTAAGCTTAAGTAATTTCAATGTACTCAAGTCCACGGAATAATTGTTAATGCAATAAAATATTGAAGGATTATGTGCTGTAAAATAAAATAACGAAAGTCATTTAATTTATTTGTGTATCGAATAATCATTCCCTCGAATCATTCACACATACCTAACTATTGTTGATTTAGTTACCAAATGTAACTTGAATGTAGTATTTATACTAAAGATTAAATATCATTATTCAAACTATGAGAATTTTCACTGTCCGCATCTACATTTTAGTTGTTCAAGCTGCAAAATTGCGTTCTTGGAAACCGAACGATAGTAATATTTATTTTATTTTGGAAAAATCACTAAAAAAAATTACAATTTCATAATTTTACCTGTTTCTTTTTATATATTTATTTGTTTAATTCTATCATTAATATGTAAATAAAATGTTATACAATTGTAAGTTTAAAATAACGTAGGTTTTTAAGTAGTCACTCGTAATTAGTAAGGTAAGTGACTCACTGTAATTATAGGTGAGTTAAAAATTGTAATTCAGTGATATATGTATCTTTGTATTTTGAAAACGAAAAACATTTCTATGCATATTTTATGATATATATATACATTGGGTATTTTTCTTTATTATTCATATGGTGCAGATTGAGCTATATTTTTTCGAAAACAACATAAATAATATACAATTATTACTTATTAGTTAGGTAAATGAAAATAATTAGGTAACTTAAGCTCAGTTAAACGAACACAAATTTATTTGTTAAACAATAACAAACAATACATTTGAATTCACCTAGTGTTAAGTTATTATTAAAGAAACAATTATTAACTTAAATCAGTTAAATAAAAAGTTAATGTTAAATTTAATGTTTAGATTAATTTTTTTTTGTCTAGTTAATACCACCATTTGTTATTATAGTATATTATTCTTAATATTACTTAATATAACAATTATACCTAATAATACCTAATAATACCAATAGTGTGTATCTTTAATTTAGTGAATAGGTAGATGATATAAATATCATAATTTATTATGAGTATTATTATTTTTGAAATTTGACTATGTATATAAAATTATAACAACATAATGAATTGTAAAAAGTTTCAAGTCACAACTTCAATTACAAGATACACACGAAATCTGTGGCAAAGCGAGTTTCCAGTTTTTAAGGATTTTAACTGAGTTAAAGTTATTCATTTTAATTTATAACTTAACCACTTTTGAAATTTAGATATAATATATAATACCATTTAAATTTATTTTAGCTACAAATTAAACTTGTTTTGTATTCAGGACTGCGTTTTATTTATATGATATCTTGATTCAAAGAAGCGTAGCATAATATTTCGTTGTTACCTAACCTAACCTAACCTAACCTAACTTATAAAATGCTTTAAGCCCTGCTTACTTATAGGATAAAGTGAAGTATTAAAAAATAAATTTAATATAACTTCGGTCACTGAGAACTAAATCTAAAAACTTTGATACTTCCAAATATATGTTCATTGAATTAATAATATATTATCAGCTGGCAACCCAAATAATTTACAAATGGCTCTCAGCTGGTAAAAGTTTTCGAAACTGTTATAAATTACAATAATATACTTTACTTTTCTCAATACGTATTTTTGGTACATTTTGTATTTATAGTTTCTATACGAGAGAAGTTAACACAGTTATGTGTTCATAATAACTACCGATTTAAAATATTCAAATGATTTTTTTCAGCCGATAAAAAGCTATATCACATGTAAGTTATCCAATTTCACCAACGTGATTAATTTTAGATAATGAGCAAAGCGATGAATGTATTAGTTTTGTGTATTATTTTTATGACCGTAATCATCTTTTGGAGCATTAGATATATGCTCCAGTCTTCAAATTTGAATGTGGTTTCTGGTAATAAAACGGATCTAGTGGGTACTTTGAGGAGTCAAAAGTAGAGAACTATAATATTTGAAAGTACCTTTTTTTCAAAATAATCGCCATAAACTAGGAAAAAATTATCTTTTATTTTTATATCCATGTTACGCATTTTTCAAGATAACACCACTCTCTGAAACATTAAAAAACTTATAAAGTTTTAACCATCCTATGCCACAAACCTATAGAAAGTAGAAAGTGTGGTAAATTTAATAATTTACCAATTTTTCGAGTAAACTTGCTTCCCTGAAATGTATGTTTGTATTGCAATCATTTTCGTTTTCAGATTAAATGAATGTAACACAATGTAATCACATTTATTATCCTAGCATAACCTACCAATGTGTTTTTTTTCTGATTTGAACATTTTCTGTATTTTTAAAAATTGAATTGATTCAGTTTTTTTATAACAGTATAACATGAACTTTTGTGTCATAACTCGTGAGTGTCAAATATGATTAATTATGAAAATTTGTATAATTTAATCACATAATAATATAAATGACGCTAAAATTAATGTTTTATGCAGATCCATGATGTAATAATATATTAAACTGTATAAATTCATCGTTGTTAACTTATCAATAAATCCTCAAGAACATATTTTAAATTACACTAGGTATTGAAATTCTCCATAATATCATATATTTTAATTAAATACCTGTGCATATACGGGTCCATCATTTTTCGAAGTTTCTTGACTGCGTCGTAATATTTTCCACGGCGTTAATATATAATATAATATACCTCACGTTATTGTCCGTGTTATTGTACCTACATTGTGATATTCTCACGAAATCCTCGTTTATCAAAAACTATAATACATTCAATAGGTAGGTACATAATAATCCTCTAAAATGTATTATAATACTATACAGTCACAATTAAAAATAAGAGGAATCTACAAAAACCGTCCAAAATTATTACATTTTTCTGCACTAAAAAACAAGGTATTATACATTATAATAGTGTGATTACAGGAATGCACATACATTTTATGGACATACTATTAATACGAATTTCCGATAAAATATTTTTAAGTTTTATAATTTAACCATTGACTTACCGTTCATAAAAAAAATAATTAATGATCACTCTTAACTTTGTACTGTGCTTATGTGCAGCACTATGCAAGTGCAGCAAATAATATTTGCTCCCAAAAGTAAACTGCAAATAATTTCATTCAAGCTAAATCCTTCCAAACACAGGTACACTCCGTTATCTAGAAAGTTCTATTGACTTTACGACCAGCATTGTGGTTTATGCATAACAACGCATTATAATTCATGAAACTATGTTTAGCAATAAGTGATTTAAATGAGAAATATGGATTAAAACAAAATATTATGTATATATATGTATTTATTCACCAACGTTATTATATAAATTGCATTGCAAAAACCATTAAACAACGCTATGGCCTCATCCCTTTAATTGGAGAAAACTCATTACATGCTATTTTCTAGGGATTACACGCGAGATATTAATGTTCTTTTATGCGGGAATTATAAAGTCTGATACACACAATTTTAACAATAATAATACTCTTAAAAATTAAACTCACTTTAATTCAAACCACAGGGATGAAAAAAAAATGTTATGCGTAGGACGAGAAAAAAAATATTGAGGTTCATTGATCGTCGTCGTCGTAGTGTTTTGTCATTGTTGGTGTTTCAGCTTTTTTTTAAAACTCAATAAAATCCTTCGGGGTTCATTCAAACCGCTGCGATCATTAAAATTAAAATATATCCATGTATTATCTATCATTACATTCTGAACCGACCGTGATGAATGTATTTATTTTTCAATGATGTGTGTTTTTGTTTTGTTTTTGTGTATGAAGACTTTGTGAGAAGTAGACTTTTTATAGTGGGAAAAATGCTACGATCTTCAACTTCGACGGTGGTTTTTGATAGCAAATTGGTTCTAGCTAGAAACCGGGGACAAAAGTTTTTTATTTTATTTTTTAAACTCTATGTGGTTTTCACTGTGTCTGTACAACTTATGTATGCATTCAAATAATATGAGAGAGTATAGGTACTCATCACAGATTGAGAAAAAAATAGAAAAAACTGTCCTTTTTACTGCGCAACTCTAAACCTACTAAATTAAAATTTTTTATTTGCTGTCATTCAAAAACTAATAAAAACAGATTTGATTTTTTCCCTGGATATTTATTATTATCATTAATTAAATATGATATATTATAAAATATTTTGTATATTATTTATAAAAAAATGAAAATGAAATTTTCAACTTAATATAGATTATAAACTCAAAGAACTTCTAAGATTACATTTTTGTCTGTGAGTACAACGACTTGAAAATATAGTACATGTTTAATCATAAGATATTCTAAATACAAATTTTAAGAAAGTTTGGCATAGACCCACTTATTTTCTTATGACCGATTGAAGATCGAATTTTTATGACACTGGATAACTTCACATATATTGTAAATTAAAGAATTTTTCATAATTTTCTTTAAGCTATTCAAGTTTAAATGTTTATAAAAATCGTATAATCACTAAAAAGTGAAAAATATTTTGTAGTTAAACATTTTTTAAATTTTTTATTTTAATATCTTTGCTCTGATTTTAGTATCAAATAATAATATTAATTATTCTTACAGTTGTTATCTATGGAACTCAGAAATACAAATTCACATTTCTTTATTAATGAAAAATATTCTAATTTCAGTTATTTTGTTGTAATTCCAAAAGATGTATTTGTACAGACTTGAACTTTTCGCAACTACGTACATTATTATTTACTTCACATAGGTACTACTTGTCGTAATTTTTATTTATTTGATAATTATTCTTTTACTCGTTATTCATAACAAGCATAAAACACACTCCGAATAAATTAAGACTTTCAAGCATTAATTTTAGTTCCGATATTTTTCAAAAGCTACTAATTATACACTAATTATTACGGGTTGTATAATAATTAGTACCATCCCTATCAGCTTTTCTGTCATTGCGTAAGTACGTTTGTAAATAAAATACGCATACGGCATACGTTACGTGATGATTATTGTCCCTTATTTTGGAACATCCCTCATATTTTATTCGTTCTTACATACAACATATATGTTATTTAATAAATATAATAATTCATATTATTACATAAATATTGTTTTTTCATTTAGGTGGATTTCCAATTTCCCTTGTTGTCATTGTAGATGTTCATTTAAAATAATATCAAAAAAAACACAATCGTTCTTCTATTACAATTGAATTACTGAGAGCAATCACGTCACATAAAAACATTTCAACTGTATTATAATTATAGGTTAGTTAGACAATAAATGTTAGCAGTAGTTCCACAGCCAAAAATACAAGCTTGGTAAATTTAATATTGCATGGTACTGCTGTTAAAGATTTAAAACCAATAAAAACTTCAGAAAAAAATTTTTTTACATTTATATAAAACATATTATAATAGGCACAGTTGACGGGGTGAATAGTGGGATGGCTAATCCCCCCCTTTCCAAAAAAACTGAAATTTGTAAACACTTACAACATTTAGTGTTTTTGTAACAGATACTAAAAAAGTTGGGTACGGACGGTAGCTTCAGCTCCTCTCCTCCCAAATGACATACACTATTTTCCCCTATGTGGCTATGTGTATGTCAACGAATAGATACTAATATAATATGACTTAACTATGTTAAATAAATCAACAGGTAGGTACAACACAGAGCGAGTAAATCATTACCTATAACTACAACAATAATTAATAAAATCTACAATTGTAATATTAATATTAAATAAGTAATATCTACATTATAAATACCGAAAGCCCGAATAATAGTTTATTTGAAACAACTTGCTTATTAACTGTCACAAAAATAACAACTTGTGTATTTTCTGAAACAAATAGTTCGTTAAATACCACAGAATATACAACCAACATTAAAACTGAAACAATTGAAAAATTAAGTAACACAAAATACAATTTAAAAGTACAATTAATATCGTTACTGAGACCATAAGAGAATTAAGGTACACGGATTTTATAAGTTTATTCTACTATTTGTATTAATGGGACAATTAAACCATTGTATTATATAAATATTACAAATACCTTGTAAATAGAAAAGCCATAAATTTGAATATTGTTCTTAATATACATTGCGTTGGGAATAGTAATATTTCTTACAGTTATAATCATAGTGAATATTATTCATAAATGTAAATTTACCAGCTGGAATTCACATCATAATATTTATTATGAACTATAGGAATGGTAGGATTTGATAAACAAAAACAAAAATCAATTACCGATAACATAACAAATAATATACCTGTATAGATTTACTCGTATTTTATATTCACGAAATGTCATCAAGAGACAAGAACATTAGTAATTATATTATATTATATACATAAAACAAAGTAAAAATTATTTAAACCTTAATATAACACTTATAATAGGATAAACCATTGATTTATACTACAGAAACTTGTAAAAGATAATTTAAATACTACAAGACACAATTAGCAGAGAACAACAGTTTATTCAAGCAGAACTAGACGCAATAATAGACACTCAGTTTCATACGAAAAGCGAGGAGAATATTACATGTTGTTTTCGCATAATCACAGCTAATAATGGTTTGATGATATCATAATATCAACCTGATCGTGTGAAAATAATTGCTGAGTTGATTAAACATATTTTTGACTGACATGATGATGGAAAGAGAAATTACTAGGCCATTAGTGTGAAGAATTATACTAGTTTTTTTGCAGTAGTAGCAATGCGATATGGTATTAAATAAAAACAAAAGAGTAATATCTAGTCAATCGGATATTTAAAATTATTTCCAAGATACGAGAGACACTGGTAAAATTGTCAAATTAAAATTGTTTTAAAAAAAAAAAGAGTCAGTCGATTTGAATTAGACTAAACACAGTCAATTGGAGACTTCAAATAGTCGCAAACACAATGATTATGCTTTGATTATATAACAATAAACACTGAAATATAATCATATTAGTAATTTTCATAGTAGGAAAGTATTTCGGACTTTTTAATTCTTTAACTCAAATATATATATCATATATATATGATGTACATTTAAAAAATAATAAAATCTCTTATATGCGATAAATTATATTATTGATTGACATAAATCGAGTCAAGATTGTGATGTGGCAACAGCAATCAGTAGGAAAGTGTAAAAAACTATATATACACATGATATACGTTATACATCCTTTAAAATATATCACATAAGCCACGAGGGACATCCGGCCCGAGTCGACTCATACAATAGATTCCGAGAATTGCCTAGGTACTGAAATATCTGTGAGAGTTCTGGAATTTAGTTGGGTCATGACCAGAGAAGATCATAATTCTGTAGGGAGCATATTATTATAAATATGGCCTATAACGGGGTCTGTTTCAGACGTGAATCTACAGAGCTCGTAAGAGGAGGACCTTCGCCCTAGTATTCATCCTGCTCCGTGCCTATTAGAATTAATTATTAGCGCCCGGAATAATTTTCGTATTTTATTCAAATGGAGATTATTAAATTTTCTATTTGTTTAAATTATTTCAACTTCAACGATGAATTAAATCCGTCCAACCACTGTGTGTTGGTATTGACATACAACAATATATTATTATAGTCCTCCGATATCGTTCGTTGGTCTTGCGACGCAGGGTTACACTCGAAAACCACGCTCGCCCGAAATACGTCTGAAAGTATATGCAAATAAGGATTTAATCATTCGATGGTAAAGGGTTCGTGTGATGTGTGGGAGGTCGCTAAATGCTAATGGTGTTTCATATGCAAATTCAAAGCTCTAATGACTCGCTCCTCGTCGGCGTATACCTCTGTCTGTGTTCCTGTTTTGTAATATATTATATTCTTTTCTTCGATCGTTGTTCCAGTGGTGTGTACATTTTTTCACGTGTAAATTATGCCATCGCTAGCAAAGAAGACGCGTGGTACCGGTGGTATTTTTTACCAGTTATACCGTGATTCAACCTGTTTATATTCTGCTCCATCGGAATATACATGTAGAATATTAAATTATTTTTGAGTTTTTACAAAAGGTATTATCCTCCAAGAATATTTTTTTTTTAATTTTGAGCTATCAATCATACTTATTATTCATCAAATGTATAAATAAAAATAATAACTGTCGACTCATGACTTTGTACTAAAGGCGATAAACCAATCATACCTTCATAATATTCGATGCGAAATACACTACGGATATTTTAAAAGATACTGCGAGGAGAAAATGTTTGCTTGCATTTTTACTTGTTTGTTTGATAGACTATAAAAATAAAATAAGAATGTATCTATAATAATATTATATAAATATTATATATTATATTTATTTTTTATTTATATTTAAGTTACTTTTGAAATAATCTAATGAACTACAATAATTTATATTTTTTTAAACTTTATTTTTTTATATACTTAAAATACCTACTTGTTAGTTGTTGAATATTATGAATTATGATTAATATAATTGTATAAAATAATAATAACGGTCTTGTGCTAAAGTGTACCGAAGAACACCCTATTACTAGATAAACATAACTTAATAGGTTATAGTTTATTCATCTACGTAATATTAAATTTGTTCAAAACCGGACTACTTCACTATTGTACTTATTTTCAAACTAACCTTTGAAAAAATGTATGTTATATATTTAATATTTTAATGACAAGACTTTTTGTGATTTTCATGCTATTTTTAAAGATTTTTTCATTTGAATCATGCATTTTGTAGTGTTGATAAAAAAATTGAGGCTAGGTCAAAAAGCTTGACGATTTCATAGATGGTTCCTCGTAAGTTTTTCTTGTAGCAACCTAGAAGTATAGGAAAACATGAAATGTACAATTATTTCTTATAAATGTATATTCTACTATACTGCAACCGACGAGTGCGCCGCAAAGAGTTTTCAGATAAGAAAATCCGAAAAATTCGAACAGTTTCATTTTAAAAGTCTCGATGTTTGAAGTGCTCTACCATATCTAAATCATATATTTATATACTGTATAAACGATAAATAGCAGCTTACTTGTAAAAATAACACTCAAATCCTTTCTTTACAGAATTTAAAGTGACTCAAGGTGATAAATATAATAATTGAAAAATAATGGAATATTAAGGCACGTGAAATAAATTGGAAAACGTATTGAAACATTTATAGTATAAGGCCAAATTTAATACACCACCAGACTACAAATCGATTTAAATTATTTTGAGTTCTTGAAACCATAGAATAATATACATATGGTATACTCTATAATTTAAATTTTGGAATATAATTTAACATTACCAGCACATAACATAATGTATTTATAGAAGTGGAAAATATTTCTTATGCCATAATAAATAACCGATTTTTCAATCTAACCAGAAATAAACAAAACAAAAAATTCAAGTGTCTTATTTTAAGGGAAAATTCATGGTCATGCGTGAGATACTCTTTTTTAAAGATTGAAATATGAATTCCGGGAATCAAAGTAGCTTATGATACTCCACGAGTTCCAATGAATCTATTAATTTAACTCATAACTATTAGTGCAGCCTCATTCTCGTCTCTAAATAATATACAAACATAAATTCATAGACTCGTTTATAACTTTAATATAATATGCGTGTGTACATAGAAGATATACTCACTAATCTAAAAAAACAACTTAGGAGCCAATTAAAAAAAATTATTATTTGTTCACGGTTGAAAAGTCACTGCGAACTGAACGACATAATAAATCGTTAAAATTTAAATTATTGTTCTTATTATTTTTTGCGCAGTAATTAGCGTTTGTGTAATGAAAGAACAAAGTACATGGTACGTATTATGTTTTATTTTCAAATCACGTTTAGTTCGATTCCAGTCCGTATTTATTCAAGTTGAAAGAATTCATTGTTTAACTTATTTTCTGGTAATGACTATGCTGGGTAGCTCGAAATACACCCTGTTACCCTTAGTAATTACTTTTTCCACAATAAACACATTAGACGAAAATGCAACTCTGTTAAATGTTTAATATATTATTTATTTTTCGAATTAATAATGACTATACAATCTCTATAATAAAACAATTATAGTATGTGAAGAGTATGTTTATATACATTATAAATATCGTTTTTTTAATATTATAAGAGTAAATATTCTTATAATACCTAAAATAGTATTATTATTTTAAAATAAAATAAATTTGACCATCGTATTGGAAATATTATTTTTAATATCTTTTTTGGCGTTATCTGACTTCTTGGACTGTGAAGTTTTGTTCTATTTACTGCAGATATAGATAAAATCATTTTCATTCGTTAAAACTAATATTGCGTTCTTGTGAAGATAAATTTTTCGTACAGGTATGATTCGAAAAAAACAATGCTCCGTCACATTTCATTAGATTAAACTAACTCTCTGTACTCCCTCATTAATAACGCCCATCATTTTCCAGGAACTTGATTTTGATCTCTTAAATCCATTGAAATTGCCAGTTGTGCATACTCAACCAAGTGTCTCATTTCGTGATAACGATAGTTCCTGAGAGGGTGGGAGGATGAGCAGAATGAAAGCAGATCCTTAGGCATTAATTTTTATCAACTGGGATTTCAGACCATCATTTAGTGAATAAAGGTTCATTCTTATACGGAACAAATAAACAAAACGATTTCACAGTAAATATGCACCAACTTGATATACAATTTATAATTAACACAATTCACGTGCATCTATACGAAGCTATAGGACCCTATGCTGATACACAAAACATAATAACTTTAAAAAAAAAAAAATTGAAATGTATAATTTAATTTAATTTAAATTCATAACAATATATTCTATTATTGTAAGCTAATAATAACCTTGTAATTAATACTGTAACAAAAAAAAAATTCAAGTGCATGGATTTGTCTTAATAGACTAATCGATTTCATAAATGTGAACCAACTCATAATAAAATTTCTTAATATCGAAATAAAATTTCTAGTGGAAATCACACCCCACCCAAATTAATTCAATGTTAGTCAACATCAAGCCCTCTTTTTATTTGTGGTATGTCTTTAGATAAAAGTAACACAATTATAAATTGATATAAAGATCGATGAAACTTCCAAGTACATTTAAGTTGGAAAAATCACTGTAACAAAAAAAAACTAAATATAAGCATAACGCACTTATAAAACTTTTAGTCATTACTCATTTTATCAACTTTTAGATTCTAAGCGGAGCAATGAATATTATATAGTTTTTACAATGATATTATCAGTGTTTTTCCAACAAACGGAAAGAAATTATAACAGGATTGTCTGCAAATGTAGCAAGATAAGTGTCATTCACGTGTGTGTTTTTGTATTCAGGGGAGGGGTGGGAGAGAATGTTGCTGAAAGTAAAGGGACTAAGATGCTTCCTTGGGGTATACATGCAGTAATAGGATGAATGATCGATATTTCTTCCACAAAGCGTACAGCAAAGGTGCGTTGTTTTTATCTGCATTTTAAAAATAAAACCGTCGAGATGAGTTTTATTCAATTGGGGAACGTAAAGTTACGTAATACATTTGTAGTTTGCGATTCGAAGTAACAAAACAATAAGAAATAATAATAACAATTTGTTTCTTCGATGGTGCTGTGGTTTTTTACGTTTCACAGGTCTATGTCGATGAATAAGCATCATCCCCTAATCGTACATTTAAGGTTCAGAAAATAGTTGATTTTGGAGTGAACACTGTAACGTATTCTAACGGGAAATAGCCTATTATACGGTCTTAACGATTGTTTACATATTTCGGGTACTATTACAGTATAATATGCAGTATAAATTGAAAAATAATACATTTACTTATATTATATTTGACTACAAATTAATATCAAAATTTTCAATATTATATTTCCACTATTTGGTGGAAATGGGAATCACGCTCTAAGAGAACATAAGATTTGATAACAATTTTCAAGTTTTTAAGGTTTAGAGGATGGAGTTAAGTAAATATCTTGTACACTATATAGTATGTAGCCCAAAATCGAATAGTTCGTTGGAGTTGCTTTGGGTGTCAAACATTCAGTGCTAATACAAATTCGACCAACATTTTATAATCATATTTTTGTAGTCAAAAATATATTATGAACTTTCTATAATTCCTACGGATTGGCCATTAGTATTATTAACCAAAGTATTGTTTTAATTAATTTATCCATACGAGTATATGACTGGCCAATCCATTATCGTATTATATTATTAGTGTTTTCATTTGCTTGAATATTAGGTATCAGCCAATTTTGATTAGATATGTCATTTAATAATAATATGCTAAATAGAGATCCAATGTTTTAATTCTGTCCATTATTATGTGTCCTTGATTCAGAAATTTAATAATACATAAATATAATGTTATATTTATGATCATAAATATTTTATTTATAGCTTATAAGCTCACGATTAGAAAGAATCAAAAATTTCCTTTATACCTACAGTATTTATTGAATACTTTATATACAAAAATAGTATTTAAAATAGTGTAAAAAAGAAAAAATACTTAGTCGAATAATGCTGGTTTGTATAAAAAAAAGTAATTTCCAAATCAAAATATTACAGTTTATATTTTTCTGTGAAATTCAAACTGTGATGATATTTGTTTTAGATTCTGAGCGATGAATGTATTGGTTTTACTGTCGTTTGTTTCATATTTTCTTATTTTTCGTGTCTTTTCGTTTTGGAGAAAAAATACTCCAATCTTAAATATTAAGAGTGGTTCGTGCTATTAAATTTGATTTTGTTGGTGTTTTGGGGAGTTTAAGTAAACAATTAGTAAAACCAATAAACATTTGGGAGAATCTAACAAAAACAGCGATTATTAACACATTATGAGTTTTTGTCAAAATCAATTTCGTTTTTTTGTTGTAATTCAAAAAGCTCTAATAAAAGTTCTTCATAAGTAGCTCATACAGGAATTTAAAAATATCAAAAAATTCAAAAAATTACCATTTTTATTTATTACTAGAGTCTGTAGTTCGAAGTTTGAGGATATTGGATTGAGTAACTAGAAACGTCAAGTTAAAATACCTGACGGGCATTTTAAAATTATTTTGTACGTAAAAATACATTGAGTTGGCATAATCTCTAATCTGAACAAAAATATAATAGTTTCAAAATATCACAATATGAAAAATAACAAATTCCCGGTCCTACTTATCAAACTACCCTCCACACCGATTAATATCTAAAAACTGCTCAGCAGGAAGAAGCGAAACGTTTCTGTGAGAGGTTCAACGTTCGCCTATGCACTCATACTAACATTTTAATCCATTACTTATCAATCAACGCAACTCCTGGTAATCTCCAAGATCCCCTGAAGTGAAAATGATGTAGAGATTTGTTAAACTAATAAATAATATAAATATAAATAAAAATAATAATAAAAAAAACAAATAGTAAGTGCCATCAATGAGTGTAATCTTTCATCCAGTTTTTCAAGTAAAATAATTCAAATTGCAATTACATACTATTAGTACTTGCAAGTGCAGTAGCTTTTGTAAGAAAAAAATTTTTTACACTTTAGAATTGAAATATTAGTAAAAAAAATAGAAGTTAAGTAGTTCACTGTGCAGTCTAGGTTGGAAAAAAATTTAAGCGAAGCCCTATACATACTACGAGAGTTTAAATGTCACAGTTTGATATAGGTCATTCGATATTTATAAGAAAATAACGATTTTTCACTTATTTATTTAAATTTAATTTAAAAATATTCACTGTATAATCATGAAATATCCCACTGTTTTTTCAATCATCATTTTATTTCTATATGTTTAAAATAAAATGTTTTAAATATTTAAAATATAACATAAAGATATTTTAAAAAAATATTAAAATAATAATATACAGCGTATTCTTTAATAGTTGTTTTAATACCAATTTAAAAATATTAAGAATTCAAATGATACTTTTATTTAAGCGTTAGAAGTACAATTGTTTACAAAATTCGTTAAAAACATTAAAATTAGCAATTTAGGGCATTATTATGGTTGTATTATATTCATAAAGAATTATTTAAAGACATGGAAAAAAACCATTTTACGGGCTTTTCAAGTTTGAATATTGAAGTAAAAATAACGATTTTTCCTCTTAAAATTTTAATTATTTCATTTAATTCCAAAAATATAAATCATAAATACTTAAAAGTGTTAGGTATATACATTATATACTTATTAGTTGTTTCCCAATACACATCATTTTCAAAATATTTATAATAATTTATAGTTATTTATTTTACGAATTTATTTATACCATTATTCTTAACGTTGGTATTGACTAACAAATTAATAAAAATGAAAAATGATATAATATTTAACAATTCATTGTAAGCAAAATTAAATTTCTGCAAAAATTGGTTCAACGGTATTACATCTTAATACCAATAAATAAATAATTCATAGTTACTGGAATTTCCCAATTTTAACAAACGCCTTCGGGGTGATGGGGGGAGGCATCCCAATGTAAATAATAAGATTAAAATTTAAAATCTGTTACCAGAAAACACACTCAATATTGATCATTGAAGCTGTTTTACTGATCTAAAAGGTATTAGAAAAAAAAACACATAATTATAAACAAACATACACTCAGAATCAAAAAAAAAATGTATGTGTTCAATTATAAATAACATTATGCATATGCACATATTAAACTAGTATGTGTTGTGTAGTTTAAATTGGATCTAGTTGGTACTTCAGGGGAACAAAAGTAAAAAATTCCCAGCACTGGTCTGAACAAGCCGGAAAAACTAATACAGAATAGCGAGGATATTTATGGAACATCAGTTTTTGACAAAATCAATTTTGTTTTTTTTTTTTTGTAATTCAAAAATAAATTATAGTAGAGATTTGAAATATTCAAATTAGTATTTTCTGTTTATTATTATTTTATTATTTCAAAAATATTTTGGCATTTTGAGCTATTTATGGACGTTCAAAATTGTTTTTTTTTTCTAATTATGCTGATAATGTATTTTGTTTCTAAGACCTTTACATTTTAATACATTTTCTAATATTAGGTTGTTTTTAAGTTGTTCTGACAGAAGTTAAAAAATATAGAATGATAATAATTTTTAAAATTTTGTTAATTATTAAAGTTTGAATGTCTAATTTTAACGAAGTTTGATATTAAAACGTAAATAGCCATTTTATACGTCATCAAACGGTATTAGTTATTTTGTTGTAACTCTAAAAGTCACTGTCATCGATTGGATATAATATTCTTAAGGTTATACTTAACTATTGATTATGGTACTCTGTAGCTATCATTTTTCAATTTTCAACATGATATCGCATTATCGTATTTTATTACTAAGTCCTCTGTCCTCATTTTACTTACATTCCTTTTTTACTGTCCGAATTGCGAGTATAATAATAATATGTAGGTACATGGTAAACACGAGGAATGGACAACTTTTCTCACTCGATTTGTTTTTAAAATATACTATAGAATATAAGAATAATAATCGTAATAATAAAACCTTTTCGATCGCTCGAGCGTGTAAAGGCCGACCGATCAAACCTTATTATTATAATAATCGTCGGCAGTTCCGATTGTTTTTACCCGCACACGACGACGGCGACGTCGATTTTGAACGACCGTCGACGAATTCAAAGACAATAGACTTTGGGTCCGTTTTTGAACATTACATACCGTATACCTATACTCGCGCATGTACAGGCGCTTAAACGTATACCCAATAATACCATGTCGAACGCGACCATAAACCTTAATCCGTTATCATGATAAATTTATTTTTTCTCATTTACCCATGACGTACATAATAGAATATCGTACACAATTCATGATATACAGCCTACCTACGTCACGACAATAATCAGCGATTGTTACACCCATAAGAGTTCTGCTTGGACTACGGTGGACTGCGGTGGATGATAAACAATAATTTATCGTTCTTGGTGCGCACTCGGCCGATGATGAGAGACGGTCGCTGGACGTGCAAATAATAAAAGCCACAGCGCGTACATAATTTATCGCTGACACATACCGCGCTGGTGTGAATTGAAATTATTCAGCCGTGATACTTCGCGACAAATTCTCCGTCGGCTTCCATTGCCAAAATATCGCACGGCTTGGTGAGGGTCTAGGCAGTAGTCTATATAAAGTACCGTGACACATTAACCATGACTTTCCATGATATTGTGCGTTATTACGTCTATTAATTATACATAATATTTTCTTCTATTTATACATTTCCGTTGCTCATTCATCGCGCGGCGCATATTATAAGTGATTCGCAATCGAGCCGTGTGTGTGTGTGTGTGTGTGTGTGTGTGTGTGTGTGTGTGTGTGTGTGCGCGCATAATTACCATATTAATGTGTAGGAACATCGACGAAAGTTAATCCTAACCGGGGAGTCGCAACTTTTTCAATCAAATATCGTGGAAATTGGGAGGTTTTCACAACAAATCGGTTTTATAGCAACAGAAAACGACCGTAAGGCGTGTGGGTATTCCGGCTGATCGAAAATATTGCTCGCGTATAAGATGGTTTTTCGATTTCAACACGTTTCGGTGACACGTAACGTATTTAATGTTGCAGCAAACAACAATTGCAACGGTATTTAATTAATTTTTTACCGTCCATTTGCCGGGTTTAGATTTTATTGTAAATCGAATACCATGGCAGCTACCGCCGACTGATTGATATCGCATAAGGCAATAACAGTTCAATTCAATTGGATTTTTTTTTTATATTAAAACGATACGTCCTTTATATTCGCGACGACTTTTGATCGACCATAACGTCATTTTTCACGAGAAAAAAAAAATTCAACGTGATGAATATGTCCGAGCGTAATAATACTACTATATATACGTTATATATAGGTAGGTACCTGCGCATACATATTTATTATGATATTGTTGACACTCTCCACACCGTGTCAGGTATAATATTACTTTTTCGAATATTAATTTGATGAACGCGTGTTTGATTTACGATAGGAACCACTTCATGACAGCGTGTCGGTAGCCGATTAAAGTTTTCCACGAGTCACTGCAGCAGCAGTATAGGTAGGTATGTGTTTTGGCACTTATTAATGTAACATATTATATGCATCTCTTGAGGGAATTTACGTAAATTACACCGACGCGGTTATGTGGGTTATTTTCTTCGGTATAGGTATGACTCTGACTCGCTATAATAATAATCATAATAATAATATATAATACTCACACATACACACACACACACACACACATATATATAGGTATTATATACACCGCGTTCGTGTATATAACCGTATATACGTCACGCACACACGCCCTGTATATTATATATATATATCACTTTAGATTATTCGGATATCCGAATGAACAACATACCTCACATGTGAGCAAGTAATAATTTAGCGTGTGTATTATAACCGTCGAGTGTAGACGCAATATGAATACAATATTATGTACTCGGTGGTATAAGTTTGGCGAGAGGACTTTCGCACTTCTAGGTAAGTACGAAAGAAACAATCCACCGTAATGTATTATTTTGTAGTGTGAATATTATAATAATAATAGTGAGAGGAAGAAGCAGAAAGAGAAGAATATCGTTACGTGCATTTTATGAGATTACATTCGAAACTATATGATACAAACTGAAAACAAAACAATTATACCTAGAGTCGCCGGCGCATTAGATAATAATTATTGTGAATTGTAATAAGTCATTGTTATTGATATAACTAGCAAACCAAACTTAACTACAATAATTATGATGTTCAATAGTACTTTCACTCCAACAGGTGTATAAGAACATAATAGGTATGCTTATATAGTTCATTTTTAATTTTAAAAAAAATGTCATAATATATTACCTGGCATAGTTACCAATTCAGCTATCAACTGAATAAGTTATTCAAACCATAAACGCTTCCATTGTATTATATTTTATAGTATCTACTCTCTTGAAAATAAAAAAAATATATAACCCTTAAACTTACAAAATTTAAATTTTTAGGTGAAAATAAGAAATGTATATTATATTATGGTTTTAAACAATGCAAATAAGGTTATTGGCTATGTAATATGCATACTTTCTGAGTATAACATTATTACGAATAAATAATTGACATTTCGTTTATTTTTTTCTAACTGAATTCGAAATATTAAACGAATTTTGTCTGTTGATTTTACAGTGATAATAAAAAAAGTGTATTACAGTGGGCGTTATATTAAGACTGAATTTCATTTTATCTTAGCTAATAATAAAATGATATAAAATATTCATTCAAGTTTCACAGCATTGCGTGTAAACCATATTTTAAGAATTTGAACATTCAAATGTACGTTTTTGAATTGTATATAATATTTTCAAAGTAATTATGATAAATTATTATCGAAACTACATATACCTATATAATATCCTAATAAATATATAAACTAACTTGTTTATCTCTAGGTAGTACCGCTTTGAGTGATTGCAGTTGTATTGATGCGGTAAACCAAAAACCCGACTCAAAGCTTAATAGTATACCTATTATGATATAAATATAATAAAAGTACTTCTATAATGATTTAATAGATGCAACTCTTTCGGAAAAAATGAATTCAACTTACCGTATAACTAATAGTAAAATAAATAACTGAAATAGCAAAATAATTAATATAATATAATACAATATACTTAGTAATAATATAGGCTTACAGACTGTCTTCGCTCAGAATTGTTTTTCGTAGGTATTCAATTATTTTATCATTGAAATCGTTCAATTAATATTTTGACAAATACATAACAACGACTTACTCAATGACGGAGTGCACTCGACACGACCTGCTGTACTGCACCAGAGTGGTTACTTACTTACTCACTTTTTCTAAAATTTGATAAGGATAAAAGTTATTGAATTTGCATATAGTCAGTTAATAATATCGATCAGTAATTTCTATTAAGGCAAACAAAGCGATTAAGTTTTAATTTTCTTGTTTCACAAATATTATTATCCTCTTGCCTCTTCTTATAATTTTAATTTCTTGAGTAATTTGTATTCAATTTTGATTCTATAATGACTAATGATTTGTTTTTCAATCAATTTCATACGATTTATTTATATTTAGTTTTGTGATATTATTACTTGTATGCTTTTTCTGTTATTATTATTCATATGATTTTTTCATTATTATTATTATTATTTGTACTACTGTTGCATACAACTGATGTGTTTTTGATTCATTAATCATTAAATCTATTCAACGATCGCTTGATATATTATTATGATATTGTACATAATACGTTCAGATACGTACCTATTTAGTTGATGACCTGTCAACGACAAATAAAAATAAATGAGAATATTATACTTAGATATACGACATATTTTTTTTTTTTTTTTATTGATCTTAAGCTTCGGCAACTGAGGCCATTAGCTGTAGTAGGATTAGTATTGTAGGTTTGTTTGTATTGTATATTTTGGGACGGTAGGGGGGAACACGTGTGTGTTTGTTTTTGGCAGAATTTCGAATGGGGCACCCGTAGGTTTCTGCCATGCCCCGGGGGTGGGGGATGGCAGCACTTGTTCTCCGGTCACCGCGACTTGTCCGGAGAAAAATGCCGCCCGGTAGCCGAGGATCGAACCGCGACCGGCTGCGTCGCAGCGGACGCGTCAGACCACTCGGTCACCTCATCCCCCTATACGACATATTATAATCATCCTTTACTCTTTAGTTTATTGAACAACGAATATTTCTTTAGTAGGATTATTATAATCAAAAATATTTATTAGGTCGTAAACTTAGAACATCAATATTATACCTAACTATTAAATTTTGGATGTAGGTAGTCAATATTTTATTAATCGTCTTTACAATTCCTTTGTTTAAAAGCTATTTCACACTAAAGTCCACAATAAACAGCCTTACGTGTACGTGATAAAATTTTCTTGTAATTTCGAAAAATGGCTGCTTTCTGAACCTTTTAGACCCAACCACCATGGATGAAATGCATAATCAATAATATTGTATTCTTGTACATGATTATACAAATCATTGTTATTACTTTAACATTCAAAAATTCAAATCTTAAATAATAAAATAATAAAATATGTATCTGCGTTTTGGAAGTTACACATATTTTTTTTTTGTATTACAATCACTTTTCCATGTAATATTTTCTATGGATAATTTGGGGTGCGTAACAATAAAATCAATGAATTCCATTATAATCTCACTCAAATTTAATCAATATATATTGTACAAGATACTTTGAGATAGGGTTAGCGGTATTGAAATTTGCAACCGGTATTACGGTATTAAATTCGGTACTAGCATGAAACGGTATACCGTAATACCGATATATACCGAAAAGCTGAAAAACCATAATACCGGAAAACTGAAAAACAATGAAATGATTTGCTGAGGGAGTAAACAATTTTTAAAAATAACATTATATTATAATACATGTCATATTATATTTATTATTTCATTAAATAGATGGTGTCGCAAAGAAACTAACTTATTAAAAAAAAAAATAACACAGTGTAGGTCGTAGATGTATTTTTTTTCAATTTATATGGAGACATACACGTTTTAATTTTTTTTTTTTTTTTTATATCATATTATTACGGCGATTAAAATAATAAGGGTCTTTCCTTTTTTAATGAGACAAGATGGACGAAGGAGTACCTAAAAACTGTCACCAAGCGGTACTACGGTATTATGGTTTTCTGGTATGTACCGATATTACCCGTTGCAGCGGTATTTGAGCAAAAACCAGTATACCGGGTAACTGGTATACCGGTATTGACGGTTTGCCGAAAAAACCGTCAACCCTACATTGAGATATAAGATTTCTATTATAGGTACTTTAATACAGTGCTGGACGGCTTCTAATAGTGATATCACGTAATTGACTATTTCAGATTTGAAACAAAACTATTGGTTTATTTATGTGTTTGTTGATCACTTTTTAGAATAACCTAAAAGCTAAAATAAATGGATACGCTAAGATTTCATTTTAAGATGTATCGAAATTCCCGGTTTCCTAGTAAATTGCATGAAAAACCAAAAACGTTACGGGAAACAAATGGATCCGTCTCGAAGTATAACCGAATCCAGTTCACCTCGGAATGTTTTCCACGAATACTTCCTGAGTAATAACAACCGCCAAGGCGTTCAAATCAAATATAATAATAATTCACCACTATCTCGGGCCGATGTGGTCGAAACTGCAGTACCATGCATTACCTTATAATATTTGAGATTCATATTGGACGGACAGTTTTCTCTTATTCCACGACAAAATGTTTATAATTTTGTTTGAACAGTTGTTTTTTTTTTCCGATGTCAGCGACAACTGTTTCAAACTAACACACACTATTCGCCCAAGAATCACGGGGCCACAATTTGCCACGACAGTAATCACAAGACTTCGCCGTAGTATTTCGCTCTTGTTCCAATTAGTAGTCTAGTTATAATAATTGTGATCTCGAAACTACAGCTGCCGCCACACGACATGCCCGACACAAGCCGGTCTGAATATTAGTATTAATTTTACTTAAATGCTCACGTGGTAAAATATAGTCACTGACATGTTATTATATATTTAGTGTTCAACAGCACGTGGGTTATACCTACGTCACGACGCTTATATAATAATTATTATAGCCGTATAGCAGTTATAATAAATTACCCAAAGCGCGTCCGATCGTATTTCTATTTTAATCTCAATCTGAGAAAACATACATTAACTTAGGTAGGTACAAATGAAATACTGTTAGGGCACATACGATAAAATATAAAATAATATCATACTCGACGATCGCTGTCCTCCGTGGTCTTGGAGTCGTAAAGACATAAAATTAAAAAATAAATATCACTTATTACTATTATAATGGTCTGAACATACATAACTTGTCTCGTCTCTGCGGTAGTGCCATCGACGGACGTGGCCATTTTCGTACGTTTTTATTTCGTTGATATAATAATTGAATTAGGTACGTGTTTTACGAACATTTTTATCGGTAGCAATCGCGCCAATCTATTATATGATTTACGAGCTAAGTGTAACAAAAACTTAAATAAATGTCATTTGGTATAGGCCATTAGGTCTCAGTGGACAGATGGATATCTGCCGTTTTCTTTGAGACTGAACGACACGCCTTAAGATATAAAAATCAGTGGGTGTATTTTCATACTACAGAAACCTCCAAAAGCGTACAACTCAAATGGGTACTCGTGTAAGTAGAGTTTCGACGGTACTGAAAAATATGAGAAATAATTTTATTTATAAAACATTCCACGACGAACTGACATTATTCAACCGTGCAGATTATTAAAAACTGTGATATTACACATTCGATTTATTTAAAACACATACGTAACAGAAGTCGACTGATTTCAGCTTGAAAAAAAATGGGTCACAGACTTATAATGATGACGGGAGGGGGGGAGGTCGGATTAGGGTTGGCTTTCGATTCTGACAGCTGATATATTAAAATAATCGGTTTATGATCGCAATCACGCAGAATTCTGCAGTTTTCTCGTTCTTTAATACGTGTTTACATTCTCCCTTCTGGACGAGAGACCGACTTGTCGTCTGACGCGAAAATAATAATATAAATAATAATTATAGGCTTATATTATAAGCTATTTGTGCACTACGGTTTGTTATAAGGTTACATTTTGCGTTTCAGGAGAAGGAGGCACCACTGACTTCTGGTAACGATCACCGCGCGCGACGCGGAGCAGCACCACCCGCACCACCCGCAGCACCGGCACCAACACGATCGGACGGAATAGCACCCGTCGGCGGGAAAACCAACACGCACGATGTGACCGCCGTCCGGGGGGCGGACGGCCACCATGGACCCGCAGATGTGGTGGTACGACACGGGATTTGTACCAGGCGGTGTGCAGATAGCTGCAGTCGTCGGTAACGGCACGTGCGGCGGAGGTGTCGGCGGCGGTGTCGGTGTCGACGGAGACGGCGGCGGCGGCGGCGGCCACAACAACAGCAGCGGCGGTGTCGGCGCAGTAGCGGCCGGTGCAGTCGGTTGCGCGATCGGACCGGACAACAAGACGACGCACACGGTGGCCGGAGACGGGACGGCCGCTATCGGCGGCGGTGGCGGCGACCTCGTCGGCGCTGGCGGGACGGCGGAAGATGTGGCCGCCGCCGTGGGCCCCGTGCTCGTCATCAAAACGGTGGCCATGTGCTCGATAATATTGTGCGCGGTGCTGGGCAACGCTCTGGTGGTGATCAGCGTGGTACGGCACCGGAAGCTCCGCATACTCACCAATTACTACGTCGTGTCGCTGGCCTTCGCCGACTTCCTGGTGGCGCTGTGCGCCATGTCGTTCAACGCCAGCGTCGAGATCACCGGCAAGTGGATGTTCGGGTACGTCATGTGTGACGTCTGGAACAGCCTGGACGTGTACTTCTCCACCGCTTCCATACTGCACCTGTGCTGCATAAGCGTGGACCGGTACTACGCCATCGTCAGCCCTCTTCAGTACCCGATCACCATGACGCAGCGCACCGTCCTGTACATGCTGCTCAACGTGTGGACGCTACCAGCGCTCATATCGTTCCTTCCGATATTTTTCGGTTGGTATACGACTGCCGAGCACCAGGCTTTCCGCCGGAAGAACCCCATGTCGTGCGTGTTCGTCGTCAACCGGTACTACGCGATCATATCGTCGTCTGTCTCGTTTTGGATACCCGGCGTCGTCATGATCGTCATGTACTACAGGTATGCATTATTATTGTTGTTGTTGATGTCTTTGTTGTTGTTGCAGTATTGTCGCGAATCGAATAAGTCCGAGTACGTGGTCGCCGCTCGGTATCCGCGGTATCAAAAGTTATGTAGTGTAATGCAGTTGTGAGGCAAGTATGGATAACGTAACGCGTATGGATCGAGATGTTGTGAGGTGAACAATAAATCAGAACACTTAACGAGTGTGGCAAAATAAGCACAAATAGCGTTGAGATTTGGAGGGAATGGTTAAAGCCGTAATATGATAATATTGAATAGGCTTTATGAAAACTAATTTAGGAAAAAGTGGGGGGAGCTATTGAAATGTTTGCACCTAAAGCCCCCCCCCCCCCATTAATTATAAAAATATATTTTTGCAGATTGGAGATGTTCGTATAAACCTATTGCTCCTTCGGTACAGGTCAGGTTAGGTTACATAATAATGAAATAACTATTTAGAGCAGTGGTGTGTCGTGTATATGTGAAAGGAAAAAACTTAGGTATACAAAAGGGCACTTAAATGCAAGATCCTACTGCTGTTTGTCCTAAAAACCATCTGAATTATTAAGCACGTATTAGCAAAATGAGCAGTAGGTTCGTACATTTTGGTTAGGTAATAAATCATATTTAGGAAGAAAATCATTAATTTACACAAGCATTACTAAAGGAAACAGATACAAAGCAAAGTACATCAACACAAACTGCAGAACAAAGGCGTGACAACAGCATCGAAGCAAAAGAAGAAGGTGAACAAATAAAAATCTTAAAATTATACCTCAAAAGAAACGAGTAACAATAAATAAAATGGCAACCGAAAAGAAATTAAACAACTTAAAGTTCTATGAAAATATATGAATTTGAACTTATTTCAATGAAAATTTAATCGATTCACATATTATGTGTACGAGTCTCTATTTGCAATACAATAAGATGTTTGCTCAAGAGTATAGCTCATGTTTAGATTTATTTAGCAACTAGAAGTTGATTATATATGTTTTCCACGATTTTATTCCGTTAGTTTTGTGTATATCCAGGATATAATGACAATAATAGTAATATTCCTAATTTAAAATTATGTGTGTGTTTTTTCTAGAACGGTGAAATAACTAAACGAGTTTTATACAATATCATATTTACAGAAGAAAAAGATCTTTGAATTGTTAATTTTAATTAATTTCAAGAAAGTTTTGAATGAAAAAACTATGAAACAATTACATTTGATTTAACTCTAAAAATTAGTCAGACAAATCTAGTTGGTTGAAATTCTGAATGGACTAAAGTTACGATGTGTGTGTGTGTGTTGTTAAATACATATAACAAAACGCCTGATCAGCATTAATAGAGGTGTTTTTTATACAAATTGTTAAATTTACATTTGCATCTGAATGTTTTGATTTAATAACAAATTAATGAATCTAAAATAATTAAAACCAACGAAAAATAGTTTGTAGGAATAATTGTGGTATTGCCACACCTACGCCGTCTTTCCATTATTTTTTTGAAAATTATATACCTTAAACGTGAATATTTTTTTAACTTATATATATTTTTTTTAATTTTTACTATATTATGATAATCATGAATTCAGAAAATTCAGAAAATTCAGTAAACTCTGAAGTATTATTAAGATACGGTTTTAAATATCGTCAAATATCGTAAACTTCATAATACGAGTAATATGATGATGACACGGTTGAGAATTAACTATAATATATTTCAAATACAGCAAATATTTACAGCAAACCAAGTATTCGTATGCTTTTCACATGATTTCCATTAACTTAATAAACCTATCAACAACAAATGTGTTAACAGCATCGATAATTTTTGTTTGAACATTTTTTTATAATTTGAGTTGGCTTTAAACTAACCTACTTGCAAAGTATGGAAAGGATTTTTTTTTTTACACATTAAGATCAAACAATAACTATCACCTCTAAAATTGTATTTTATATTTATAACAAAGAGTAAACTAGCATATCGGCTGAACATTTGTATACAAACATGCCAGCAGAGTGTTTTTTGGACAACGTACTAGCGAAGTTTATCACTGATCAGGATCTCTGTGACTCAAATATTATTATTATTTTTTTTTATTATAAACTGTATAGTTTGTGACATTTTTAACATGCTATTATATGCATGTATATTAATCAGTTGAAATCACAGCCAACAACATCGTTCCTATAACAGGATATTAAAATACATTTTAACTTAAAAATGAACAGTGAGATTACAAAACAAACTCAGAGACCAACAATATTTAGACTACTTAATAATATGCTACTATATGCACGTTGACAATATAGCGCTGTATTGTATTATGTTTATATTCATATGTATCTATTGTATTTGTACAAGCTATTATTTACATGTTTATTGTTTACGATTACTTACAATATAATATTCGTATTAATATGTTTCTGCGAATTTTATTTGACGATTGATATTGGACAAAATGTCTGCTGCCAATCCTTATGTACAAATGAAAATATGTTTATAAACATCGCTTCAGTAAATACACTCAATGTAATGCACGACTAACACTACTATATATTCTAAAGCTACATCCTGCAACATAATCGGGATGATATAAATCATTTCCATGATTAATATTAATGCAAATAACTGCGATACGTGATATTCATTTTTTGTACTTCTATAATCTCTCTGTAATCTTTCTAATTGGCAGTACATCCTTCAGTATGAATTGAAAGTTAAATGTAGCTTTGCATAATATATTGACACAGCATATTTAGTAGAGCATTTACTATTGATCAGTGGTTTTGACTAAATTGTTTTCGGTGAAACAAAGTGGCTTTACATACGCACTAAACCTCGTACAAATAATAATAACACGTCATCCCGTAATCGCACTACAAACATAACGGCCAAGCCCACGTGAGCTGTTTAATCGTAAACTATTTTGTAATCAACTACTGAAACAATCCGAATAATTAAATGTGTACGAGCATAACGACTAACTCACATGTTGATAAGATATAAGATTTAGTTTAAACATACAGGAGAATAGTAATGTATTATAATATAGGTACGTAGAATTGAATATTATCGTAATTTAAAAGAAATTTCTGGCAGGTATTTTATTGGTGACGGGTTCAGTTTTTCCTCAGGCGACGTTTTTTTTTCGCCAATTCGCCCGTTGTTATCACCAATATTATATAATACCTCTTGTAGGTTAGGTAAAATAAGGCGTCGTTCAAGTGGCCTCGGTACTTAGAATTCTGGTTGAGCTTTGGAGCAACTTATAAGAGTGATGAGAACAGTCAAAACTACTACAGTCTTCGGGAGCAGAAAATAATTTTAGAGTTTACCGTTTACCGTTTAGCTAATAGACCCTCTATAGTATCTCCCCGATTGTGTAGGTAAACTGAAGAAAAAAAATGGTCTACAGGCTAGGTTATGTGCCGCGGGATCTTAGCATAGGTCCAATACGGTACTGGAACGGAAGATCTACAACTAATTGAATCAAACGTGCAACACCACGTGTTCAGAGCACCCAACTAGAACCATAAGTACCTGTGTAGCTTTAAGCCTGAGCACTATAAATGATTTCAGTTCCGTTACAGATGCCACCAAGCGACGGAGAGCTCTGCATGCTCTAAACGCACCAAGTCACCTTATCAGGACGGTTTTGAAATGTATTTCAATGATTGAATCACAACTATCATCAAATTCAGTGGACAGATGTAGACAAATTCGAAATCCTAGTTCTTTTCAGGATCCCAAGTGCATCTCTTGTCAGTCCCGCGTTGTGGAGTATCACGAATTATGACGTTGTTCTGAGAACCAAAGTGCCAGAAAGAAGGAGTATATATTGATTTAGAATGGAAGATAAGGTCATAGAATACGTTGGATTTCTGTGGAAGAATAGCGAACGTAAGGAGAAGTTGTATAATATGGCAATAGAAACCACTGAAATGTGTAAGCAGATTGAGCGTGTGACACAGAGATTAATTATTGCTAATTTATATTGACTTCGACTCCTTGTTGTGTACTTGTGTATTGTATTCCAATAAACTTCCTATTCATGTTTGTGTATTATTAGCAATTAATTGCATTGTTCCCCGTGGAAAAGAGTTCCTGGGAGACTCCTGCTATTTAAACAAAAAAAAGGTAATCAGGACAGAGAATAAAATAGTGAGTAAAAAGAATATGTAACTTGACAATACAAATCGAAATATAATGTTGATTTTCCTATGATTACGTTATTAATGTATTTGCTACGTTTAAGGTACTATCACTTTCAAATAAATTGTACCTGTAAACATTTTCATCAAACAATATTTCTGTACTGGTTATAGGAAGTTTCTTATTGACGAAGTTCTAACAAATTGCATTGTTCCAAAATTTCTAGAAATGTAACAATTTATACGAATTGATTTAATTTCTTAAATGTATTCCATTCAATTTTAAATCAGTCAATAAATTAACAACAGTTTATTACAACAATGTGAATAAGTTATCTAAATGCTACTTTACAGTAGACCACATCATATAGAATACATAATATTATGTAAAAACAAATTGATTAATCTTTAATTGCCTGAGCCATACACTAAAATATTATTTAAACATCATCATTATTGGATTTAATATAACATTTAATGATTAAGAACTAAACATTTTTTTAATTGATTTCAATAAAAAAAACCGAAGATGTCTCGTAACACTATAGTAGGTTTCAAGTACCTACCCCATGACGCAAGTAAGTCGTTGTAATGCATATTATGTTAAATTTGAATTGAATGATTAATCATTACATGCAAAAAACGATGATGGACGAAGACTCGTTCAGGCTCTATTTTTAAGGTGATTATTTTATAATTTTTATATTTTTCATTAATTAGTACAATACGTCAAACTTATTTTTGTCAAATACATCAAATATAATATAGTATTATGGCATATATGATTTCTTATTAATTTATAGCCAAATGTCGACGTATGGACGTGATAAAGTCCATGTGCACTATAGATGTAGCTAAAGGTTTTTCGAAATATTTTTTAAATATCATTGTGGGTAAAAAATAATAAACGTAAAAAATGGGAAAATGTTATAAGTCTCAACAGTTAATATTTTTTTAATTACAACAGAATAAATAAAATGAAGACAAAGGAAAAATAAATAAATATAGGGGGAAATTTTTTTTCCAACGAATCATAAAATTAATAACTAAATACGTACTACCCCATTAAAATTAGAATCTGTAAATAAGAGTAGCTAGATTTGAGTAACTTTTCAAACATAATATTTTTTTATACCTACTGCATTATAAATTATACCTTAATTTTTTTTTTTTTTTTACTGCTAGTCTGAAAATATTAATATACAATTAATTATATACGTGTATTTATAATATATATAATCGGACATTATCATCGATAATTAATAAATAATATTTGAATCCTGAATGCCAAGTATTAAATTAATATTTTTTTTATCTAAGAATATAATATATTTTCAATAAAAGCTAAACAATAGATTTTTAAATAAAATCGATAAGATGACAATATTTAAACAGTCAACTCTCAATTTTTTGTCAAACAAAACCAATTTCCTCTGCTATACACATCTTAATGTTTTTTTTGTTTTTTTTTTATTTATTGAAATTAAAATATATCAGTATATTGTATGCTATTACAAGTTTGCTTACGCTCTTGTTACAAATTACGAATTACAATTATTAAAAACAATAAGTTTTTGATATTGCAATAATTAATTTTCACGTTGATATTAGTTAATAGGATCTTCTTTTTCACTTGCATCTCATAAAAGAAGATTTTAAATGCCGATTTTTCTTTTTATTTCCCAGGTTGGTAACCTTGCGCTATCAGACATTTTTAGATTTGAATGAGAGTTTTTGAATTGGATTTTTATCCAGTCTACGAGAAGAAGGATTCCTGTATCATTGTGATTTTGTCTATTCCTCAAGAACCATGGGCCTTTTTTTTTCATATCCTCAAAAATTTGTTTTCAAGGATTTGGAATTTGTTGATTTTAGAAAAAGAAGCTGCTCAGGTCGGCAAGCATAAGTGATTAATGGCCGAATACTTGAGGTGTACAGTAAGATGAACGATTTAATTTGGAGGGTTGATTTAAAGTTAACTAATGGGTAAAGTGTGTTCATTCTTACATAGCCTCGGGTGAGTTTTTTATTTGTATGGATTTTCCATCTTTATGTTTAAAATGTATTAATAAAATCTATTTGTTCAACAAACATTTTTAGACATACCAAAAAGGTTAAAGGTTTTTGATTAAATGTGTTTTCTGCAAATGTGTCACTCAGCTAGTGTTTTTGTTTTACGCAGATTCTAAATAGGGTACAATAATTATTTTATACAAACTATTTAACATTAATTGTATGTTTTGTTTCATTTAAATCTGCCACTGTTAAGCCTAAGTACATGATGTAGATGTAACAATAAACCTTAGTTTAATAAAAACATTTACAAGGGATACAAACAAATTCATGACAACCTTGTGAATTAATAATGATGTTGGTATCCTATTTTAATTTTTAACTAGTTATCTTTAAATTTACTCATTTTCGTGATTTTTACGGTTTTTTTTCAAAAATAACTACACACCTATATGAAGGATCTTGTATTGAATGTTCCAGCTTTTTGATTTTGACTTAGAAATAAACATTTTGCCAACATAATATATCAAAAAAAAAAAACCAAAAGCAGTCTTAACTTACTAGCTAAATTTTAAAATTATAACATTTCTAAAAAAAATTTTAAAAAATCTTCTGTAAAAGTATAATATAAGTACATTATACATAACTTTATATCTTCGGTTATTTATTTTTGAATTATAACAATGAAAGAGGATCGATTTTTTTGACAACTTAGGTACTGATGAAAGCGTAAACATTTAAGTTCTTAATTATTTTGAAAAGTATTGGGGATTTTTACTTTTTACTACCATATATTTAGTTTTCTACTAATAACCACATTCCAAAAATTAAGTTTGGCATGAAACGTTTACTTTGTAATGCTCCAAAAGTGACGACAGACATAAAAAATATACAGACACATACCATTTTATGACAAATACAATCGTTAAATTCAAAATCTAAATTTTACATACCTAATTCCTCTTCTTTCCGTCTCCACCATTTTTCCCATCCTTTCACTGTACCAACACTTACATAGATGCTTTTTTTTTAAACTAACTTAAATTTTGATTGTTTTCATTTAGTATTGATATTTATTTAAATTCATTTAACACGTGATTTTACATAGTAAAAATTCTGATGTCGTGTATTCTTCTATAGTTATAAGATAATTACATGTTTTATATTATTTAATATATTTTTGTGAGATATAGTAAATTCCAATTGGCGTTAATTATTCAAATTAAATGAATAAACGCTTCATCGTCATCGTCACACTCACTTATTATAAAAATATTGTAACAGATTGTGAAATATAAAATTTTAATTTTAAAAAAAAAACTGAATTGTAAAAATTGTTCTATAACTCACACTATTATTGTGATTTATACGAAACTTTACTTGGTATATTCAAAATACGATTAAACGTTGCCTTTAATAAATATAATTTCATTTCATATAACAATAATATGATGGTAATATTTACTATTATATTTGATAATTAATGGTAACGAATTATTTTGAAATTAAATAATTCGTAATATAAACACCTAATATGACGTTTAATATGATTTAAGATATTTTTTTTCTAAACCAGAAACATTTAAAATGAAATATTAGCTATCGCTCACTTTACTAAGTCCGTACAACATTCAAACAAATAATAATATAATATAATAATGGTTTAAAGCCACGACTGGAATGCTCATCGCATGTACCTCGATCATAATATGTTAGTATTATGAGTGGATGATTTATAATGATAATATTATACGAACCTAATGTGCTGTTGTGACAGACAATAGACAGTCAATAGGAGATATGATATATTAAAAAAAAACTAGGGGTAGATTTAGTGCATTCGTATTCGTTGAGCAATATTAATATTAAAATAATAGGTGAAATCCATCGTACCATTATTTCGTCAAAACAATTGTGGAAAAATCGAGAAATAAATTCAAGAGTTCGGCTGTGGTGACGACGGATGGACGGTTGTGATAATGACAGTTCCGGCCACTACGGTGCGTGAGAGCTGTTGCTGTCGAGATGTTTGAAATTGAAGTGCACCTTCCTTTTTACATTTTTTTTTTTTTATGGCAGCCTATGGTACAGAGAGTACTGCCGCCATTGCCGTCATCGTTTAAAAACATGTTCCAACAACGTGCGAAGGCTTGATATAGGTGAAAATGTCACAGGTTTTAATTATATATAGTTAAATATAATTGACCAACATTTAAACCTGATTGTCGTATACCCTTAATAAAATATAAACTAGGCATTAAATATCTATCAGTATACAATTTTATAACAGTAAAATGGGTTTTTTTTATATGACATTGAATATTTTTGGTACGTCACAGGTGAAAATGTTATATAATATACTGAAATATAAAAGTCATCGTTGCAGATTCTCCATTTTTTTTTTTCAGACAATTTATCGCTATTTTCCTCTTTATTATAGTTGGTTCATACAATTAACAAACTATAAAACTTTAGATCACGTCTTGTATATAGACATATTACCTCAGTATTTCAAATTTTTATCGAGTGTTTTATTAGATTTAGCTCTCTATACTTACTATATTCGCAAAAAAAAAAGCTGAAAGACGTAAAAACGAAAACGACAGCGAAGATAAAGTTTGAGAATCTTGATGATCATTTTGCTCGTAAAAGTAAAAAAATAACTGTTTGGTTTTTATTATTTAGAAAAGTTCAATATGTGTTACATTCTTTTACCTTTTCTATACATCATAATATTTAGTGTACTTATCACGTGACGAACTCGCCTGTTCGTAGATGAATAAATTTCATTTCAAAAGTGATTTTTAACCATAAAATAATGTATCACCATATTTGACTTATTTTATTCAAAGTAATATAAATAAAAGATTATTATGGCATTTTTCAGCAACAAATATAATCAATTTAATAAAAACTTATTTTTTTTCATTGTAAAATACTGTTGGTTAAAATAGACCATTTTTTAAAAATTGTGAAAAATGAAACTCATTATTTCCTTACTCGTGACTACTTCAACTTTATGAATATTAACCTTTACTGTAAGCTTATCCCATCTGGTAAAATGCATAAATTATTTTTTTTCCAATGAATAATTTTAATCACTCACTCACTATTTTGAACTTCAGATTCTATCTGCTTAATTAACTGATAGTTTATTTAAGATGTTAAAAATTATTTACTCATAAAAATATATTCAAAATTTTAGGTTTCGATAAAAAATTATAAATTACTACCTCAGTCCTTATTTCATTCATTAAAAAAAATATATACTTTATCACAGAATTGTATAAACAAAAACCATGGATAGTAATTGTATTTTTAACTATAGTTAGTGTCCCCAAAACTGACACATACGCATGACACAAACAATAAGTATCTATGTATGTAAATGCGAATAAATGATTTACAATGATACGAGCACTGACCAGACAGCATCAGTGTTGATATTGCACGTCGATTTCAAGAAATATAATTTATCAATATTTGATGTAAAAACTAGACCATAAGGGGTATAGTAATAATAAAATATAATATCGAAGATATATCTACATTAGATTACTATTTCTTTCGAAGAACGTTTATTTGATTTCCCCCTTTTTATATTGAGCTTAAGTTGAGATTGTTATTTTTATGTTGGGAGAAAATAACGGAAAGAAAGAAACCACGATTAATGCAAAACTAATTAAATATTATAAAAATATTACAGCAAATGTTAAATTCGAAATGCATTAAAAAAGATTTTAAACTGAAATGGGGAAACTAGACTTCTGTGTGGACAAAAATGTACCACTTTGAGCCATGTTTGATTTATTTTGTTGCCATTGAGAAATAAGGATAAGGTTAAAAAAATATATTTCCCCTCGAGTAAAGTCTATTATAAAACTCTTAATAATATTCATGATGTGTTAGATAATGTGATTGAAAAATACGTTGGCAATTTTTCAATTTCCCGAAAATGCTTTACTCTGTATTTAAATTTTGAGCATGAAACATGAATCACAATGAAGCGCCTAGAGTTATAAACTTAGGAAATTTCGTTTATCTCGTAAAATCCGAACGCACATGTAAAATGAGATAATACAAGTACAAGAACTTCCTTACAAACCTAGTATAATAAACGTATTTTAAAAAATTTATATTTTTACCAAAGATGAGTTGAGATTTAGTTGATTTATATCAACTGAGTTTGATTACGTATGAAAGGCACGTTAAATAAACTAGGAAACTACTACAACAACAGACAATCAGTACTAACTATACCAACACAATAAATTGCCGGTGATATTCTCAAACAAGATGCTTAAAGATTATCAGGATAATTGAAATATAAACAAAACAAAATTAGAAGAAAATTGGTTTTTTAGATTACACACACAATACGTCATAAAATATAAAAATAATATTTATAGATACACATTTTGATTTGCAAATATGTTTCATTATTATTTCTTAGTTTATGCGTATGTGATAGAGTTTTGCTATTTGGAGGAGTAAAAATGATTCAACAATTCATTATTTTGAGAGAGATTTCTGATGAAAATTGGAACAAGTTGGTCCTTAGTAGTCAAAAGCAAAAAATTCTAAGTACATTTCAAAATAATTGGGGAAAATTGGAATATTTTTTTTAGCTATCCATATCTAAATGTATAAATTGGCCCATGGACTAAAAAATATTAACAACTCTGAGCTAATTCATCTGTAATTCAATAAATCTTTAGATTTTGGTCAATGGACACGATTGATTAATTGTTTAGTTTTTGTTTGAATATTTTACATTGTATTAGAGTATATTTTGAATTAGCACTATGAGTTTATTAATTTTAAAGACTTATTTTTTTGGACAGAACTAAAGATTAAATATGGAATCGGAAAATGAAAAAGTAGGACCTATTCTTTATAAGTCTGGATATCTGTCATACAATTTTTGATGCTATATTTTTTTATATTTCTCGTGTCAGTTTTTACATGCATAAAACGGTGTTCCTTTTATTTTTATAATATGTTCCATTGTTATTATTCAAATAACAAAATGGAACCTAATACCCCTGAAGATATTTTGCTGAGTTTTTGAACAACAACATAAAATAAAGTAAAAACATTATTAATCATTTTGGAATTCCTTGACATATTTCAACGATAGAGCCTAACGATATATTTACTTCCCTACAAACCTAACAAAACTTCAACAAGAACTTCGATCAATCGACTTTAAAATTAATTAACTGTGTGTACCTATTACTATAAATAAATCAGTTTCTCTTATCAGTCAATATTATTGATTATTTTTTATTATTAGGTGTAATATTATGTTCTGCCCTTAATAAAGAATGTAATAAAAGTGTTGGAAATTCAATATTAAATATAAGGTATATATTTATATGGGATTGTACAACGACTATACAATATAACATGTCTTTATAACTCACTCTCAATTGTACTGTATACAATGTGAACCGTGGTTGTGGTTGGAGAATGGAGATTTTCTACCCAAGTTACTTGTTAGTCGCAAGTAGGTGACCACCATATTTTCTGTTGGTCAGCCATCGGAAAAATGTGAACACTGACCGATTAATCCGCGTCCATCGAATTGCGTCCTCGAATCCAGATCAAATGGTTTTCACGCCATTGTCCAAACGCGAGATTAAAATATAGTGGTGTGCAGTACAGAGAAATTCTGTTGAAATGAGACTTGTTTAAGTATATTTGCGAAACTCATCACTGCCGGTTAGGTTGGGATCGCTTGTTTCCTGAGGATTATCAGTGGAGTTCAGTGCGTCGAATTTAGTTACACATCACCCACCTAAGTATATTATTCACGCATTCTCTGTATTAGAACGCCTCGACGACCGTTATTTAGAATTTATACTGTAGTTGCACATAGTGTAGTGTTGTGAAATTAAAACAAACACTTTATAAAATAGTCGAGCAATCGCTAAATCCTTAAACGCCTATTTTATAAAAATTGGTCTCTAGACAAGCACCATAATATATACATATATAATCATTACTTGTTTTAGACAAATAAGAAAATTGCGTGCACCATGGGAGACATATTCTTTTCTATGGGAACATTTGCTTTCATAATTTTTAGTAACAAATATTGTTATCTAGTTGGAAAAATGTTTTTTAATTTAATTTGTGTATGTCTATGAGTATTCATATTAAAGTACAGCTAAAAGCAGAACATAGAGTTTGAAAAAAAAAGAACTGATCTTAAGTTCTTTTTTTTATAATTGTGCAAATATTTCGTGGATATTTATAGAAACATAAAGGGACACTTTTATTCTATCCATCACACGTATGCCCCACCGACATTCGGTCCGTTGCCATAATATAAGACGACGACAAGCGTAAAGTCTGTGTATAACCCAAGTTTTAATATATTTTCCCTTCTAGGAATTGGTCTATTTTATTAAACTATGCCCTGTTTTTTAAATATAATATATACATTATACATACATTACAGACACGAGTATCGAAAAAGAATTTTTGGTTTATTTTTGTAGGGATATTTGAACAAACATTATATACATATTATACTATCTTTTTTCTAAGATTTTATTTTTCAATTAATTTTTAACTTACAATTTTTTAGACTCTCCAGATACACATTAGAATGATACGTGCAGATAACATCCAATTAAAATATAATTGTCAAATAACATAAAACTTGTTTTCAGAGATTTTTGAATAATTAGCACAATATATAAATGAGAGTTCTGAATAAATTTAATAAATTACCAGTTTAAAATAAAAATATATTTAAATTTTCAAATTATAGCTAATATTCATGACTGTAGTTGAATTTTCTAAGATCAAATGAAAAAATTCAAATTCAAAGAACCGAAGAAACATACGTACTTGTGTCATAATGTTAAATCGTATATTATACGGTTTTGGCAACGATACACAAATAAAAGACAAATTAATCATTTTAACATGTTTATTTTAATGCGCTGCTCCCTATAGCTACTTGTATCATTTAGTATTTATTTATATAATTTAATGTTTTTTTTTTACAATTTTCGATACTTGACTACTATACAATATTAATATTGTATAAAAGAATAATATAAAGCTTTGGGGATATTAGACTTTTATTGATATTACATAAAAGGTTGGTTATGTTCAAATATTAATTTGTGACCCAACATTTTGGGACAAACCATCGAGATAATTGTTTTATGTTATATTGCTCACGAGTGCGAAACACAAACATAACAAATCGTATTGTGCCTTATTATTTTATCCAAAATCAAATTAAACGTATTTTATGACCTAGACTGTCATAAATAATGTTTAACGTTACTGTCTTCTGGGCTGGGTATTTTTTTCTCTCACAATTATTAAATCTATATTTTTTTATTTTGTTCAACGAACCATCACATGTGGTTATTAGATTATTATTATTATGTTTTTTTTTTATAGGATAATGTTTATAGTCATCATTCATCCCTCGTCATAACACCAAATGGAACTTGGAACTCTGGCATCGGGGTTAGAAAAATAATGGTATACATTATGTACGAAAATCAACAGCAATAGAAATATTACAATAATATGGAATTAATTTTTTTTTTTTCATCTCACCATTCGCGTTGAAGTTATCTACGTGCTATTTTTAGGTACGCATTTATCTTACCCACGTACCTATCATATTATATGCTACAAAAAACATTGATTTTTTTCCTATTTTTTTTTCCACAATCGATATCGTTGAAATTAAATTGCGTTTTGTTTACAAACGCAAACTATATAACATGACGTACTAATTAACTATACCTACTTGCACGTTGTAATTACCCCGACTTGTGAGTTCTTTTTGCTTTTTTCACCGTCGAGGTTCCTATTATGAGGCAGAACTGCAAAGCTATTGGTTTTTCCTTTAGTGCACAATTTTTTTTTCTTATTATTTTTTTGTCCCACTGAAACCACTTTTAGCACGTTGTTAATGTGTTCTCCCGATTCTTTCACATATACCCCTACGTGTACAAAAGCAGTCAATCGGAAATTACGTGTAGATTGGACGTTTGTACTCGTATTATTAGAATTCCGAATTTCCCATTATTTCTCGAGAAGATCATTAAAGACTGCTACGAAAGCATTCTGAATCAACGATAGAAAAAAAATACACGAATATCAGATCCCGTATAAGTTTTATAAAATCCAAAAAAAAACAGGTGCAAATCAAAGAAATATTTCCCATGTATGAGAGCTAAAATAATATCATTACCGAGAAAAAATATACATCATTAACCTATGTACATATATTTTTTTAAATATAATTTTAAGTAATTGATACGCTATATAGTAAACAATGTAATATTATATACATCCACCATGTATGTATGATGACAAGTTGTTAGGTATTTTAGATGGCACAAAAATGGTGCATACTATTGATTATAAAATAATCACACCTAATAATATATAATATTTTAATTATAATGTTCTGAACATCAAAAATGTTTGAATTTTGATTAATTATTCACAAATTGTTCCTACACAGTAATGCTATAAAATTGTTGTTTTCAAACAATATCTCATTAGTCACTACTCATTACTCGTGGGCATAATTGAATCATGGCGCTGAAAGTATTCCATTTGCACAGTGGGTTATCGAAATGTTATTATTTTGATTGTCTTTAAAACTTCAAAAACGATTTATTCTGTTGGTTTCGGTTGATATTTATAACAATTCATTCTTATATACCATATGTAACACATTGCAACGTCATTTATAGAGACGCATTAAATTACAAGCCAAAACAGAACCACGATACAATTATGACGACTATAATATTATAAATGATTTAAAACAAAACATTCAAGAATCACATAATATTTCGAGAGAACAATTAATTAAAAACCAAATAAAGGGTAAGACAAAAGGGAAAATCCTGGAGTCATCCATAAGGTAAAGACTTAGTATTATTAAAAGATAATACACATAAGAATAAACTTCACACATTATGGCCAGATTCGTATGATGTCATTGACGTAATAGGAAATGGAAATGTAGTCATTACTATGATACTATGAAGTGTCACGCAGTAGGTACACAAAAATAATATAAAACAATATTATAAAGATAATACAAATTAATAAATAAGTATATAAGTATGACAGCAGTTAGATAATAATATAAAATAAATAGGTTAATTTTAATTTAAGAGACAATGGAATTTCATTTTGGAACTCGAGTTGCCACTCAAAAGTGAAGTAAACGAGACATATACATTAGGACCGGAAAACACTCCAAGGTGTCTAATAGGGCACATCAATACAACAAACAATAAAATAAATTAACCTTTCTCAACACTTGAAATAACCAAAATAACTGAAATAATTACTAAGCTCCCTAATGTATGATTTATCACCAACTTCGGTATCAAATATATTGAGAATAAGCCAGCTATACAATTAAGTTATAACTCATAAAAAAAAAATAATAATAATAATATAAACAATGAAAAAGCAATAGAAGTAATTTTTACATGAGATTAAATTATGAGAATTTAAGAAACAATGTACCACTAGAATAATAGGGACAAAATACATACTTATAATTTACTTTTTAATACAAGAGTATAATAAAAAATATGTGAGTTACTAGAAGGAAAAAATGTAAACCGTCGCAGAACACCTGGCAGACATGGCACATCGAAACTAGCTATTTTATACAGAAAATATGCATAAAAAATATGGTTTATTAAAAGAAATAAACATGGAATAATCAAAAACATAGTATTCAGACATTTTAAGAAAACGACAAGCTGAACCTAGTGGGGAGATTGTGGCAGCAGAACTATGCTAAGAAGTGTGATACCCATTTACGGGGACGAAATTACATAACTCGACAGTTGTTGTGACTTCTGATTATAATAACAAAAATACTATTATATTATAATTATCATCATTTTTTATTTTGCCAAATGTTGACAGGTAAGAGTATAATATCCCCAATATGACAATAATATGTGTGTTAAAAAGTGTTTTGTACGTTTTTGTAAGGAAAGGTATTAAAAGAGTCCAGCTATTGGATGTGGCATAATTTTGTGACGTTACCATATTATAATGATACCTATGCTATATTATGTTACTATTCAGTAATTTGAGCTTGAGCCTGAAATTAGTATAAATGAAATAGATATAAATAAATTGCATAAAACTATTATATATAAAGGGTAGGCATATACTGTATAGAATAACTATTTGGACTGGATCAATTAAAACAACTAGATATGACGTATAAGCATAACCATTTCTATATTTCTGTGTAAATACTAAATATTAATATTAGTTTACTTTTTTATTATTATTACCATCTGTTACAATTTCAATAAGTTTAAATTATTTTTCTTTAATTATTGTTGATTCTTTAACCGCTATCTAATGTGTATACTGTCTTACTGTTCTATTTTATATGGCCCTATTTTTAGTGTTAAATTATATTTTAACAATTCACAGTTTTTTTTTATTGATAATAACCCAAAGATAAAGAAATTAATCATTCATGCTTTTAATCTTATTATGGATAATCAAGTTACTGTGCATGTAAATACTAAATAAGTTACAAATCGTATAGATTTGTTGGCATGAGGCTATTTGCTGAAAGTGAGCTTTTACCCGGTTAACAACACTCATTCGTCTTTGTCTAAATTAATCCAGAGGGATCTCATATATTTATTCACATTCGGGTTATTCTAAAAACGATGCAGTAACAGCTGATGCAAAATCAAAATCGAATGTGTTCGATATAACTAAATCTAGATGATTATAGTCAATTTTAAGAGAACTGTATCGATGGTCCTCCAGATAAACTCCTCGATTCATAATATACGATTTGCCTATCTAAGTACCTATAATGCTATACTTATAATGTTAACTTGTCTTACAATGTACGAATATATTGGTTGACCACTAGCCGATTACGTAAAATTTAACGTTGGAAGACTCAATGTCACAGCCGCCAATCTTCAAACGAAAATTTAAAATCATTCAAAATAAGTACACAATATATTATATTATTTGTAAGCCCAATGGGACATGATGCCGAGGATATTTTATCATTAAAAACAAAGAATCTATATCCCCGTCGACATTTCGTTGAAGATGTAAGAGGCTATCGTTTATTCGTATCATGTACTCATGTGTATATAATGACTAATGATACTTACATACTAACAAAATCAAATGAGAGGGATTGTAATTCAGTGGTTGGTTGTAACTTCGTATATCTTTATTTTCTGAGCATAGACACTTGTCATATGACCGTTCGGGAAGATAAAACTTTTATGGTGATAGAAAAAACAAACTTTTGCATTTGAATAGGTAAACAATATTCAGACCGTCTGAAATAATTAATAGTATGCAATATCAGGCAAGACATCGATAAAATCAAGTGTAAAAACAAAACTGTAAATATATATACCTAATAGATATTGTATGTTCCCCTATGGTTTATAAATTAGTTGTATTCACTTTGAACACTTTGTCTGACGTTTCGAAAAATATTAAAAGTGTAATACTATTATGTTTCCAGATACATTTTAAATAAACGACAAAATTATATATAACACAAATTATACTTATAACGTTAAATGTTTTTTTTTATTACGTTTGCATAAATGTATAATTCATTTGAAATTATACCCACTTAACCCTTTTTATTATTACAAATACTCAAAGCCCATTACTTAAAATAATATGCGCACTCAGACATTCGAAAATGTTATCGTTGTTAGCCAACAACTGATTTAAGGTTTATTTTTTAGGATTTACAAAGAAGCCGTTCGACAACGGCAAGCCTTGTCCCGGACGTCCAGTAATATAATTCTGAACAGCATACATCAACACAGGATTCAACACTATAGTCATAGATTACGGCCTCCAGACAGCGAAAACATGTCAAATGGAAACGGTGAGTTTTTTTTTTATTTATCCAATTTTTTATAATAATATTATTATAATAACAAGGTTGATTTAAATAACTATTGTATGGTACATTTAGGTCACAGTAAACATGACCTTTGGTGATATAAACATGAAATAAAATGAGTTATTATCGTCCCTCCGGAATATTTAGAATAAATTGTTAAAATAATAAAACAAATTCGTTGTTTAAAAGTAAAACTGCTGTACTACTACACAAGTAATACTCTACCTACACTATTTATTTGTACATATAAGCGAAATTGTACAGGATTACCTTCAACTTAAACAAATAACTGATATTATTTAAAATTATTGATTATACAACTGCACTAGAACATAATATTAGCAGTAGTATTTACTATTTAGTACGGTAATCGATAAACTTTTACACTATCATCGATATTGAGGGATTCGTAAATAATAATATTAGAATTAGAATTATTATTTTATAATTTGCTATATAAAGAATATCAACTTCATACAATTATTTTGAGGATAAATTGAGTTCATTCGGTCCCTAGCTATAATATAAATAATATAATTATCGTGTATGTGCGTATTGTATATAAATTATCATTTCTTTCACTATGACGGAAAAAATACATGTCACAGGGAGCAAAATGTCTGAATCCGGTATTTGTTTTGTAGAATACTTCACAGTTGAGATGATAATTATCATCGCCAAGCATCAGCTGCTGTCGTTCCATTTCGTAATACTGTAGAATATTTAATATTGTGAACAATATTCGCGACTTTGGCGTTTAATTAATAATTAATACGACTTTCTAATTGCTTACGATTTAACAAGTATGGCTAATTTTTAAAACGCAATATCGGCACGTTGAAAACGGCTTTCAAATATTACGATGCGGAACAGCGACTTTGAAAAAATCCGTACGACATTTCATTGGTCGTGATCGACGTCGTATCCGACAAACTTCGATCGCGCGTCCGACATACCTACGGCATTTTTCGACGTCCATGTTTTCCACTGCAATCTTTTGGGACACCGGTGGTGGTTTTCGTGAATTTTCCTCGGATCCCACAAATGTATGCACTCGGTGAACAGAGCGATAACAGTCGTGCACAGCCGAGCAAACACTACGAGTTAACATAATATTATTACGACGCAGTTTTATTGGTACCAGTATAATATAGTGGGCACTTGACGATGGACAAAATAATTTATAAGCCTGCACGAGCGTATAGATTGGTCTTGGACACGGTGATGTCCATAGGTCAATTCATACACATATAATAATAATATATACACAGGCATTATAAAGGTACTGTTATACCTGTATAATAATAATATATACTTAGAGCGCAAACAACGGTCAATTAATTATTTCGCGTTTTAATAACAAGCGCGCACAATAATTGTTAGCCCGACAGACGGTAAAGACCAGACGGACGGACGGCGTTTAAGTGGTATTAACGCCAGCGGATAATAATTATTAATATTATATTATACTTTATTGCGATTCGGTAAAAATGACGACGTAATCCTAGCGAAGCCATACGACATATTCGTGTTCGTATATTCCCGCGAGATTGCAGTTGTTCCGTGTACACAACGACGTAGGTATGTGATTATTGTTATTTTTATATTATTGTTATTTTAAAGCGAGCGCGTGGCAAAAACGCGGGTAAACCTAACAATACGCGTAGGTTTATTTCTCTTGCATCTGATCCTGCAGTGAACGGTAATTTTCGATTATCGGCCAAAACTCAGCTGACAACGACGTCGATGCCAGCTCGAGTTATTTTAGTCTTCGAATATTATTACTATATACCAAGGGTGGGTAACTCAGAGTTACTGGAGGACCAATTTTTGGAAAATTAAAATCTAGCTGTCCAGAGCATAGAAAGCAACAAAAACAAGGTCATTCAAAGTATACATTTTAATTGGTGTTAAATAGATAATAGAATATAGACCATAAACTTTAAAATTGTACGATGTACTTTGAAAAATGTAGCTCGGGCCAGATAAAAAAGGCCCGCGGGCCACCAGTTGACCACCCCTGCTATGCATGCTGCAGAATGATTCGGAATGTTGCTCACCACTATTAAGGGAGACTTTAATAATGAAATTATTAGAAGTCTATTATATTTTCAAAGTCTAGAGATTTTTAGTACTACTTCAGGAGTGTCCTGTGGCGATACAAATATCTGTTTTCAAACCAGAATCCCCTTTCTGCTATAAATTATTAAGTCAATAATTTTTTTGAAAATGCTGATGTGCCCAATTCAAAATTTGAACGAAGTTGTTCGATAATTAAAAATGATTTTACAAAAATATGAAATAGACGTAATATAAGATATTTTATTTATATTTATTATACTTGGACCATTTTCACAAATCATAAAATATGCTTATAGAATAATAATATTAATTACTAACATTTTCAAACCACCAAATCCACCGAATTATCTTGTTAACCTATTTATTAGCTATTATCCTTACCTATTAGACAAAATTAAACACCTAACTCAAATAAACCACAACTACTCATTCTAATTTCGATTTATATACTTCAACATTTCCTGAAAAGAAGCTGAATAATTTACATTGAAGGAACCTCTCTCCGTAAGGGGGTTATTTAAAAATCCGAAGTTTTTACCTCCAAAAGTCTCATTAAGTAATGAATATACAGTAAAATATTCACGAATATATCTCGAGAGTTCATCGATAATATTAATATGGTCTTATAAATGATGTTTGAAAATGCCAAATATCTGATTTCGAATGACTGCAGTGCTGAAGAAAAAAAGAAGGGGGTGAACATGAACGATGAATCCTCCTGTATGATAATTATACTAATTTCGTATAAACGCATATTATTGCAATATATTATATTAGTATAATGACAATTATATGCAGACCCTGTGCCTATTGTACTCGATGAGCTAAAAGCCTGCATCGCGCGTCATCACTTTAATATAATATAATATAATATCGACCGTCCCGTTCGCTTAATCTATCTTCGTTTGTCGTTTAATGAACTATTTTACAATGGGAACGTTGTGCAGTCGGATATCGTAATCGCATTGTTGTTATAGTGTTCGAGTGTGCCAAGTACACTATATATACACATTTATGTAATATGTACATATATATAGGTACGCACGTGCCTGCCTCTACTCGTCGAATCTCACGTCGTCCACAAAGCCCCTTTTCGTGTACTAAAACACACCCACACATCGAACGAGTTTCAATCGTATTGTCTCCCATAGTGCCATCGAATAAAATAATACAGCGAGAGTGGATCGAAGGTAGAGTAGACTGCAGAGTGCAGGTCCGACATATTAGACGCCGGTGATATTATTATTATTTTTTATTTTATTTTTTTTTTTTTTGACGATAGAGCAGGCGGAGTAGCTTCTTAGCAGAGAGGTTTTAATGATTCAGTGCTTTTATTTATTTACACGCCGAACATGGTAATGTTACAGTTTTATTATCATCGTTATCGACTCATGATAATAATTATTACTATACGAGATCGAGAACCCGGTAGTATAAATACTAAATAAGTTGAAAAATAAATTATATAAATTTAGTACATGATATGTTTCATATTTTATAAACACTCTGCTGTGCTATACAACTATATTGTGCTTTAAATACAATGATAATAATAATAATACGAGGTAAACAATATAGTATGTCAGTAAAACGAAGAAAATATAAAAATGGAAAAAAATTATTTAAGAGGATTAGGAGTGGTGATTTTCTGTCTTTGTTAGGCTCACGTGCCACATAGGAGTTAGAAGTGTTCTACATCCAATGTAGCCACGTAGGTACTTACCAAACTATCTAACGAAGCGATAAGAACTCAGAAAACAAATTTGAATTTCCCGTTAAGTCTACTCGAGATTGACTTTTCATACTATTGATTTGAAATCCCCAAATTTTGAAAATTTTATATTCAAAAAGTAGAAATGAGTATACCTGAGAATCATAATTTAGTTAAAATCTATCGAGTTTAAATTTATTAAATTGAAGACATTGTCAATTGAGTTCGACTTCCGTACAACACGTGTAAAATATTTATAAGACAAAAATTCAAAAAATAATTCATAAAATATGTGTAAACAATTTCAATTGTCAGATACTATTAAAAATATTGAAAACAAATTACCCAATAATTAGATAGATACCTAATAATTTAAAAATGTCATAAAGTCTCAAAATTAAATTCATTATTATTTAGTTAGTACCAAATTCAGACTTTGTGCTAAAAAAGATATTGCTTAACAGTATACTAAAAAAGTGATTTTTCTACAAATTAATAACCATAATTATTATAATATTATTATATTACTCGTCAGCCGTAATAATAATTGATACTTGAATACATTTCAGTTATGACCGTTTTCACGATTTTGTTTATTTGAGTCATAAATTGTATTTACCACCCACTATTCAGTCTTACTTGGTGAAGCTTGGTTTTCTGGTCATCGTATCATAGGTTTCTATTTTTTTTTTTTTTATTATAGAATTGCTCACTCCTCGTCGAAACTCATCTAGTAAATGATCGAATTGATGACAAGTTCTGGTCGGAGAGTCGTAGGTTCTTTTCGATTTTTTCGTGCGAGTTACTTTGTACATGTAACTTGTGTTAAATATCATATTTATTTTTACTTAGACATTCCGGAATACTGCAGGGTTCATATAAAAGATGAATTTAAATCGTTTTTGCCAAAAACTTTGTGAAAGTTTTCGAATTTCGAGATTGAACAACATTGTTTCCTTCACCAAAAGATATAGACATTCCTAATAAATCCACATCAATCATGTTTTGTTAGCCGCGGGAGAAGTCGTCGGAAAGCGGACATGACATGTGGAGACTATTGTGTCTACATTTATGTTGAACATTTTATGTTATGTGCAAGCAAGACTGATGGATAGTGCACCTAATAAGGAAAACGGCTTAGCACATCAAGTAAAAGAAAGATAAAAAAAAAATACTAAAACAATAAATTTATACTAGTCAGCAGGTCATGAAAATATATCTACAATGAGTATAGTTAAAGTTTCATATTATAAAATACATATCATCAACCTATAACTTGAAACGATTTTGACTTTTTCCTTGATATTTTGAGTTTAAAAAAAGTCTCACAAATTTACAAAAAATATGTACGTGGACATTAAAGCTTCGTGAGTAAAGATTTTAAGGTTCTTACAATGAATTACTTGACTAAAAACGATAAGTATAAAAATGAAATGTAATTACGACAAGTAATCAAGATTTTTTAGTGACTAGAAACAGTTAGTTCAAGTGTTTAAATAATACCAATTTTTAGTTTCGGGAACTGTGTCCAATCTTTAAATGTACATTTTAGTGATTTCCGTTCATAAGATTCCATTTGGAAAGTATTATATTATTTATTATTTCCAAAATGGTGGCTTCTATTTTTTCCAATGAAAATCATATTATATAAGTAACAATAACTATAAAAATTCATTGTTTCCATGAATATTATAATATTATTCATTTCGTTTTTTTTCATTCACAGTTTGAGAACAACGTTTAAATAAACAAACGAATCTCGCTTTTTAATATCGTTCACTAATGACTCGTTACTGTATAATATTAATACATTTCTATAATCCATAAGTACCTGATTTCCCTCACAATACAATTTTACATTTAAGCATTTTATGTGTTATCTTTTAATTCATTTAGAGCACAGGGGACAGACGATAATGACGTATTAAATAACCATTAGCCGGACGGTTGACATGGTTATTTTATTTTTATTGATTCAAATTAACTATTCAGTTTTTTACTATACATACACACACAATGTCTACACTCTCACGCTTTACATATTATGTTTGTAGTAAAAATAGTATAATAGTATTTTTATAATTTTTAATATACAGTTATTATATTATGTTATATTTTAATGTTGGTAGGTAATACATTATGTATGTAATAGGTAATTTAATGTGTGCAACAAATGTGCAACAACGGTGACAGGAGATAATATGTCTTGTACCTACGTTTTTTACTTTTTACATTTCATAGCACGTGTCTATTGTAAAGGAAAAACAAACAAATTACATAAGTCGTTGCTGAAGTATTCCAATTTTAAAAATCACCAACATCATGTACGTTTAGGGAAAATGTTTTACTCATTGAAACATGTGATGTATTATTTTTGGAAAACGCGCTAAGATTGATGAAAGTTAGAAATGGCACATGAGATTTTCTGTAATCCACGCTATATTATAACACTTTGACTATTCTCCGTACGTAGGCAGACAGAGAATTGGCAGCCTCCGACGAAACAGCAAAGTCAGATGACAAATTGTCTTCGTTTCCTGGGGCTTATAGATATCCGTTTTTGATTTTGGACTCTTTCCAATGTAAGATAACACGACTAGACGGTCTGCAAATGTGTGGTGGTCACTGTCGATATTTAATTGAAACTATTTAAATGGTATTTCGATAAAAAAACGATCAGACACGAGTTCATAATCCTTAATTTTCAGAACGACCTAATAAAGGGATTTTGTGAGGTATTAATATTACCAAACCCGTTTCGGTTAGGTGATTTTGTTAACTATACTAAACCATAAAAACTCATTACACAAAGCGTAAGATAATTTTTTTTTAGGTTTTTCGTTTGAAAAAAGTTTTAAAGCTTAGCGTTTAATGTATAAATAATCCATCTCTTAACGTTTAAATATTTAATATGCTAAAACGAAATAATTGTATTCATAAAAGCACTTTTGAAGTAAAAAAAAAAATCGCCTTATATAGGTAGTTTATATTCAAATTAATCTTCTTAATAAAAGTAGATTATTATTGAAACACATTTTAAATAAAAATGATTTTACTTCTATGTGAATTGTTCAACTGCGTTTATTAAAGATATCCATTTTAAATCCAATGTTAATTTGAATACTTGTTATTTAGAATAATATTTAAATTTGTTATACTTAATAATTTTAAATTAATGTAAAAGATATATGTAATCAGATGATTACTAATCACGCTGTTCGAAAATTGAATCTGTAATTTTTATTTTTGTAACTTATTTTCCAAAAAAATGAGAAAACTATATACAAATAACAATTAGTATTTATAACATGACTATTATTATTGTATTCTAGCAGTGTTTAGTTTATTATCATTTATAATCACAAAATTTCGTAAATCTTCTGATACAAACTGTAGTTTCTATAAATTAGTCGTTAAAATAACCTATTTCAAAATACTTCATTTTTTAAATGTTTTTAATGGAAAAAATAATTAACATCGATAATAAATTGGTATTTTTTATACCTGTTGCGACATGATAGGTTATTAATTAATTAAACTACAGTGGAGTGTGATGACTTTGCCGTTTTTTGCTTTATGCAGCGGACTGTATTGTATAGAAATATACAACGTCGGTGCAATTCTATAGGCCTTTCCCCGAACCTACTCGAAAAATAAAACGTATTATGTTTAATCCGCGTAAATGCTCATATCGCAATATTGTGATACATTCATCCAGCGGTATCCTTCACTCCTCCAACGCCCAATTCAAATGTAAATAATAATACATTTTCATTTTTAAACGACTCGAGTCAATTTGTTATGAATAATAATATTTATTGCTTAATGATTTGTGATTTGAATATAAGCTTAATAATATAATATCATGAGTCGTCTCGCACCAGCTTTATAGCGCCACCGCCGCCACTTCTGTCGGTATTGTCGAGAAAGCTGCCAAAGTCGAGACGATATTATGACCCCAACTGTCCTCCACACACTACGCGCCTCCTCCTCTTTCTCCATCACCCCTCCTCTATACTATAACCAAAACATGCCGGGTTACAAATATATAAATATAATATATATTGTAATCATTCATTTTTTACTGACTGTCTATTTCCGTCCATAATATTATTTTTGTTAAAGACCAAGCGCGTAATCGACCAACAATATTTTACGTCCTCGAAGGTCGATCGAAAGACCTGTGCACGTCTTTTAGTTTTTTATATTATTTTTTCCCAACGAACATGGATAAGTGGCTAAGTCAATACAAATCACTCCCTCGGCAGTTTCTCAGTGGTGGTTTAAAATCAGTGGCGAACATATACTATCAGCACGTCATATATATTTTATACGAACATACTATTGTTTTTTAGGTATCTGGTCGGTACGTGTTTTCTCATTTTATTATCAGTTAAATCATTTTATACGTTTCTTCCCGAGCATCTAAATGTCCCTTTGATCAGAAATAAAGATTATACATTATTATTATTATCTATGGACATGGTCAAATCGTGAGGAATGGTGATGTATGATGTGCATGCATAATATGTATTAAACAATATACACGAGTGTGGTAATTGTCAATACTAAACGAGTGATAATTTATGATAAATTGTTACTGTCGTTATTATTATTATTATCATTTATCACTATCATCAATATTTGTTTCCTTCTAAATTGTATTTCACATGGTTCGAGTTGTATGTCGTTCTACTTTCTCAAATTGAATTTTAATAAAATTATTCAATCCATTTAGACAAACCGATGATGATAAAATCGGTAATTATTTATTTCTCCCTCCATATCTCACACCTCACGTGGAAAGAAGTTAAAGTGATGGGTCAATTATAAGGCCCGTGGTTGGCGACCTGACTCAAAAAGTAAACGGTCGACCAATCTGAAATGGTGTTTACAATGAGCATTATATGTGCGTAATATATATACAATGTGGAACTGAGACATGAGGAAAGAAGTCACCCAGCAGTAACACTCGGGACATAATTTATAAAACACAAAATAATACTCCATTACATTCGATACAAATCGAGCGAAATCCAAACAATAATATAGTCGAGTCCGTAATACGTGTAATGTGTGTTTTCAAAATTTCGAATTCAGCTGATAATAACGATATTTTCGCAAATAAGAAAAGTATAAATTTCTTCAACACAAACTATATTTGAATACATAATAAAGCGTTTACATGCATACCTCTATGTTTTTTGAACCGAAACGTACACGCTCATACACACGTGCTAACATACGCACTCAGCCGTCTCGTCGTATAAATTGCCCATAAATATTAAAGTATATCACTCGGGAATTCGTCTTTTACGAGTCACGTCTGTACGGCGGCGGAGGTTTTTCCGGCCATAAATTCGCGTGGGACTCGGAGTGGATTGGATAAGACGTATTTTCACTGAAATTTACTGTATAATCTATATTATGTATATATAGCGTGCGCACACTTACGTTTTGATTTCTGTTCGATGGCAGTCTGCAGCCGATTCAACAGCCTACATCTGTTACAAAAAAATATCACTATTAGTCACGCGCAGGTACCGCAGCAAAGCCAGTAACTCCAAAAACGTAGGTTTTCAAAAACCTATAAATCCGTTTCCGACACTAAATTAGTCCTTAAAGTAAAAATAATAATTTTTTTTTACATTAAAAATATGGTATGTTATTATAATAATATGGTGTACAGGGAAACTATTGAACATTAAAAAAAAAGTTTTATTCACAACTGCTTATGTGTTTTAAATTTTAATGGACTTACTGCATGTTGCTTGTATGAATCAGAAGACAAAAAACAGTAAATACACTTTTGGAACTACTGCCAAATGCCTTCTGGTATCATTGGCATTTGTGTTAATAAATGTGTGATTTAAAATGTTTGATGTTCAATTAAGTTGTTACCACAGTATTTACATTTTAATATTAGATTAACTTAGATTTATTTAAGATTAAAATGTACGTGTGATATTATACAGTTATCATACAATTTAAATAGCTGAAATTCTATAACATATGATTTTATGAGCACACAGAAGCAGAACAGATTTAATGGATTTTTAATTTTTAAATGGAGATGATATCATTCCTTATCAAGTTACCTGTAACATAGTACAAATATCAATTATATTTCAGGACCGATGTTAAATTCACATAAAAAATTGAATTTTATGCTTACGAGTTAGCTAAAAAAACATTAACTCCCATGATACTACTCTGCATAAAAAAAATAAATATTTGATTTTGTCTATATGATATCTTGTGTTGTAGTAAGTGATAAGAAGAAAAACAGTGGGATATAATTTTAACAAAATTATTTTTAACTAATTTAAATATTACACATTTTTTTTTTTTTTAATGCAGGAGGTGATTTAAAAAAAATAAACTAACTTGTTTTAACTGAGTTAAGTTATTATTTTTCTCTATACCACAGAGATATAAACTTTTTGAGTTAAATATTATATATTATGAGGTAATTAGTAACTTTACGTTGGCTTAACTTAATTAAGACAATTTTACTTTTTCATTGACTTGTCTACTTTTAAAAAAATATTCTGATATACGTAGATACTATACATTACTTCAATGGAAACAATAATTTTAAGAATATAACCAAATATTATAGACAATAACTCTTAATAAATAATATTTTAAATGACTTACTGTATTTGACTGACGACCATTGTTCGATTTTGATACTAAATCAATATTCAAATATATGGCAGAAATCGAATGGGTCCCTCTAGAGCAGTGAAGTTGAAGTATGTTAATTTGTAAGTCATTATTAAAACATTACTCAGCTAAAACATACAAAATTGTTTAGGCGTAAATTGTTATTTTAGATACCTAATCAATTCAACGATACACAGGGAATTCTCATGTTCCGGCTGATCCGTTTAACGAAAAACACTGATTATTCCAAAACGTATTAACGTTTTTGACAAAAAAAATTACATGGAAAATAGTCGTTATAAAAAAAATATTTTATATTTATCATTTTTTAAGTTTTTCACTTTTTTGAATGACATCACACAATTTTCGAAAGCAAAATATTTTTCTTAGTATTTCCATAATATACAAATCGAATTTAGGACGATTAGTTTATGACTTATAGGTGTTTAGAGTGTATTGACGAGAGGAGCAGTGTGGACTAACATTTTGAGGGGTTACCGCGTATACCACTCCGCTCTGCTCATCTTATGAATAGTATTCCGTATGATATATAATGTATACGGTGTAAATTTACAAAAAATATATATTATATGTAGAGGGCATAATATGTACACCACTTTTTTAGGTGCCTATAATATATTATGTAACGTATTATTATAATATATTACCTATGCACGTATATGCGCGGAATTCGTGTTATTATGTTAATATTATAATATATTGTCGTACTGCGTACACGGCCACAGTGTTATGTAAGAAACTTATTATAATATCATATATGGTTGGCGCAGCCAGAGACTTTACCGACGACAAAAAACAATAATTATTGTTGAATCGCCATATAATAATATTTGAATTTTCGTATTATATAGATCTAGGGGTGTATCCAAATACTGGCTCTTGCGTTATAATGTAACAGTAATAATACTGTTATATTTGCTTTGGTATATATCATAATATATTATAAACATGTTATTGTTGGTGTGCGTGTAGTGTTTGCGTTTATTGCGACGTTATAAGTTCGCGTGGCCCATCCATGACTCCAGATCCCTGCTTCAGCTTCCTCACACAACTCACTCGGTAAACGCTCGAAAATATTATGGTTTCAAACGATGCCGCCACAGTAATTAATTTACGCACTCGCAACATTTACACCACGACATTAATTACAGTTTAAGCCATGACAAAGAATGGTATAATATATGCTAATACCACCGCCGTCCGCTAACTTTGAGTATAATGTATGATATAATATATTAATTAAGAAGTATAGAGGAACCCGTCCATATACCAACTCTTATGACTTCATACGCTCTAAGAGACAGCATTCGATAGTTGGATTGTTCTAAAATTTGTCACCGACGACAAATTCAACAATATGACCATGTCCATGCATTTTATTGTATGTACCTATACTGTGCACCTAAAACTGGTGATTTTTTTCTTATTTTCTGTAAGTTATTTCTAATAAGTTAGTAAAGTAAGTTTATGAAAAAATCATTTATGTTTTTATACCTCAACTTCCTGGTAAAAAAGAAACAGAGTAGACACTCAAAAAAAAAAAACCATATAATAAAAATATTTTAAATTCGCATATACTTATTTATATAGTGCTCAAAGAGACCGGTATTTGTATACATTGCATTGTATTATATATATATATATATTGTCTACACCCACGCGCCCAAAATAGAACACTGTATGATACTTTAACTTTAAAAGCGTTCCTATTCATGCCGTTTTCGATATTTCGAATACGGTAATATAATATTGAGCACATCGTATAAAGCATCAGATATTACGAGCACACGGAATTCTATCGCTGTATGTATTTTTTGGAAAAAAAAAAAACAGAGACTAGCTCTGCTATACAGATATATAATATAGTTACAAGTAAATGTTGTTCGAGGGAAATATGTTTACATACGTCTCGGTTAAAGCCGACGGTCAAAGAAGTTATGTGTACGCTGTAGGTACCAGCTATACGTATCGACCCTTAAAAGGCCTTGATAGTGAGTGTCTAGTCGGACCGGTATACCGATATAAATGTCGAATTTTTCTTCTCGATGGAAGCGTGAATTATTTCGCTCGCGTCTCATCATCGGCTCATTAAGTAGGTCACTGTAATGTATGTATCAAATCTGAATTTAATCATCGACCGTTGCATGGTATGAGGATATGAAAAAATAGTTCTGAAAGTATGGGAGAAGAGTGGATCGCGTTCGTTCTCAAAATATGTCTTTTCGCTCAACTCGTTTAAATTTTCTTTTCTCTCTCTTTTGTTCTTTCTCTTCGCCTTACAATTATGTGAATAAAAAAAGCTGCCATTTTGGTTTGAAACGCTTTGAATAGACATGGTTACAACATAAATAGACATTAACGTCGAGCGGTGGTCACCCGCGACAGTATTGTAATAATATAAAGGACGACCCACGCGGACACGCGTATCCCATTAGATATTGAAAATTGGGATTCAAGCTTCACTACACGTGTCGTACTGTGACGTGGCTGACCGCATATCAGAAAATCCAAATTTTTCAATTTCATACGATCTGGTTGTAAACGGCAAAGTTCGTTTATAACTAAATTTTGATTGTGATGAAACGTAAATCGGGTATAGGTGTCATGGACATGATGAAATATGAACCATTTGTGTAATGATTATAATAGGTATACTAATACAGTATATAGGTATGGTTGTCATTGAAAATATTATTATTTTCATATTTTCGTCATGCCGTCGCGGTGGGGCCTACGTCGTCGTCGGTGCAGGTAAACTGATTATAACAACGTATCTGGTGTCATGATATTAACATTATTAATATTGGCATCTCCACTATTAGGTATAGTTCCATCTGTATATCAAATTATATGAGGTATTTTTGATAATTTATGTCATGCTATTATGCACCGTATGCGCACAAATAGTTCCGACCCACGTGTAGACGGCTACCGGTAACCACGTTATAACCGCTATGTGCCTCCATAATAATATATATATTGGCTTATTCCGAATGCAAGTGTAATGCGTGTATACATGTGCGTGAAATAATTTTATGTACAGTGTATTATGTTGCATGTAACTACGCAGATATCATAAACCTTTGGCGCTCAAGCGTCTCTCTGCCTGCACGCCAAAAACATAATATGACTGTAATACACCACGTGTGTAACGATCGCAATTACAGCACGTCGTTGCGGGGCTTTATGTTACTTAAATCCTTCGAAATTCACTAATTACGATAGTATTCATTATCATATTAGCCTATGGGTTAAGTATTGTACGATATGTCGATATTGATCACCGCGTCAGTTATGATAATTATACGCGTGTCCGTTATACTGTGTATGATAATAATATAATGTTGGGCATTATATTATGATATTATACAGGGCGTTGATAATAAAAATATAGAAACACCGGTATTTTTCTCTGTATCTGGAAGATATTGTTACGAGTTACGACGCGTCAATAATATTCTGATCTGTGCACAATGAATTGCGTTATGGCTAAGTACCCAACTATCTTAGGCTAATTATTAAAGAGTGTCATAATTTTGATTTTTAAACAGCAACCAATATTTTATTATATTATTATTTAAATAAAACTATTGAAAAAAAAAATAATTATAACAATAATAATAATAACTGCACAAATATAGCTATATTGATATTCTTCTTTGCCCCATTCATTCTTTGAACGGTTTTTTTGTCGGTACATTTGCACATCTTGTACAAGCAGTTGTACACACTCCCGTTAAGTATTTATTTTACTTTTTATTACAAAAAACAAAAATATATACACAATCTGTAATAAAAATGTATTCAATAAAAAATATGGGGGGGGGGGGTACAATAGTACACAGGTCCGAATCGCATGATGGAAGAGGTCGCCGTACTCCATTGTATTAGGCATTATCAAAATAAATATCGAACGCAGACTTTTCAATATCACTCTACACAATATATAACCAATATTAATGAACAATTCAGAATACAGAAATACTCAGAAGGCTTATGAGTTAGATGCCAACCACCCAGTCCCTATACTTATTGAGCACTCTGTATATTTAATTCCGTTATAATGCGCACGCGTTCAAATAGAATTAAACAGGGGGATAAAGGTTAGATAATATCCGGTTTCAATATATCTTTTGTGTTTAACACGTAAATATTTTTTATACTGCTTTTAAATTAATACAATTTTCTGTTCTTTTTTTACCTAAATATACATTTTTGCATAATGTATTTCTGATTGCACCAGCACATTGTACTCTAACAATAACAGAGTTTTACATATTTTTTCCAAAAGATTTCATAATAATAATATGTATTTATTGTATTTATATATATATAATTTTTTTTAAGCCTTTAGCCATTTTTCCTATCCTACGAGTATAATAATATGTCACTGTTTTAGTCGATCATTTGTTATTTCTTTGTTATACTCTATAGAACACTTTACGTTACAAGAAACTCCGAAGAACTGAAAACAATAGGATATTTTAAATTTTGAAACTTTGACCAACTCATTGAAAAACCTTATCAAACTGACACAGATTAAATACTACTCGAAAAACTAAGTGATCGTCTTGTTGAAAGTTTTAAAAGTAATCTAAAGTGTTCCTTTTCATTGCTGAAAAAAACATGAAATATCAAAACACACTCGTTCTCGGATAACTTAAACCAATAATTAATATTAAACCTGTTGTATTATTCATTTTAGCATAGGTAATTTTCAAACCATCTTTAATGGACTCGTTTCAGAGTATATCAGTTAAAATTACAATGCTCTCGTATTATAAGTTCGTACCACAATCTGTTGTATACTTTCTATCAGCCGTACTTAAAAAAACGATCTTTTTTAGACGACAACGTTTTATACTTGCTTTATACTTGCCTATTTTGATTGTCAACATGATAAATTGATTATACACAAGCCTTTATGTTTATCATAAGGCGTTAGGTATATATATAATATTAAATAAACAAAAATCTTTATCCGAATCATGCGTCATTTTTGAAAATCGTCTTCTACTTTAAATCATCACCAGCAACTATGAAATATAAGTACAAAATATATTGTATTCATATAATATTTGCAAAAAATAAAATTAATAATAAATAATAATATTGTGAGCCAATTCTGAAGCCCAGCAAGAACTCGACGCAATTTAACATCGTGTACTAATATTTTTCATTTAGTACTTTAGTTTTATTTTAAATTGTTATATTTTTCATGTATAAAGTAAACTCTCGAAAAGTGAGCTCTAACTATTGTGTTCCCAGCGAAAATGATTAATAATAAATCAACTGAGGCTCTTTTTAAAATATTTTTGTACATCTACGTAATTTATAATTTCGTCAGACGCACAAAATTAATAAACCGTTGACGACAATTATTACAGTACAATAGAAGTCCTAACGCCGACGATATTTGGACTTCACACTCATTGACGTCCACTTTTCGTGATTCCCGCTAAGATAAATATTAAATAGGATGGAGAGAATAGAGAATTTTATTTTTTTTCTTCCGAGAAAGATTATTGTTCAATAAAATTCAAAGAAACTTTTTTTTTTAGTACACTGCAGTTTATCAAAACTGTTCAATACCAGACGCCAATATTGTTATTTACTCACAATTATACCTCCATAAATACAATTTAATAAGAATCAAGCCATCAGAGTGAACTCAATAAACTAAGTTCTGAGTGATAGAACCCGCATACAAATAAAAGCAACGCTCAGAATTATATTATTATTGTAAACATTTAAAGAACTGCAATATTCATTTGGTATTCACGTGTGGACTTTCGCAATAGAAAACTCAATTACAATGCCATCGACGGCGTTTCCGATAATAGGCAACTATTTTTGCGCCACTACAACATTGTTAATGAACGAATCATGACGATTCTACGGAGGTATATACCATACACCTGGGTTGCGTCCTACAATATTCATAATATATACAACTATTCTATAATGCGAGTGGCGTTGGCAAACATTCAGTGGGTATATAAAGTCCAAGTAGAAAATCGATTTCACGCGAACTTTTGTAACGCAAAAAGTGTAATTACGCGTTTGCTATATATAGGAGCTGCGTTATAGGTTGAACTTTGCAGAAATGCCTCTCGTTTTTTATAAAAAAAAATTTTCACCTTTTTCCCACCTCCCTGCACCCCCAAGAAAGGCGAAAACAAGTACGTGGCAATAATGGTATACATTATAATATACCATATATATGTATATACTTTGTACATGCGTCGTATGCAATACATATATATTAGTGTATGCAATTTGTGTTTATATAATATATTTTCAATAGACAGATATATTATTTTAAGTCCATGGTGTACGAAATAATTAGATATACTAGGTAGAATGTTCCACGAGCATATTATAATAAACACGAATTGTTTCGTTTGAATTGAGATTCTTAATATTCCTGTATATTAATCCGAATAATAATCGTCGGGTCAGCGAGTTACATCTTTAAGCATTTTTATAACTAAAAAAAAAACAGTGTTATTACCTTAATATTAATTTAAGGGTACCTAATAGAAATTATTATCGTTTAACAGTTAAATTATGTTTTTTCGATGATATCAATATTTAGTACAAACAAAATCGCATGGGTAAGTAACCTAGTACCTAAGTGTCTAATTTAAAACGATTTTATAATAACATCATGAAATAAACGCTCACCGTCAATTGATTATGATAATGATACAGGGGCCTATATTAAGTAAGCACCTATATAGAATACTTTGCTAATAGAATAATATTAAATTAATAATATTTTATTATTTAAAATTCCCTAAAATATTTATTTATAAAACCCAAATTAAAAACAAAATGTTTATATTCAGAGTATTTCAGACATAATTTTATAGTTGTGAAAATTATTAACAGACCAGTTTTTAATTAGAAATCAATAGCTTTTTTACAAAATAATTATCCAACTGTATTTTTTATTTAAGTCAGCAGTTATTTTTTAGTATTATAAAAAACCAGATAACTATGTGCAACTTAACTTATCCAGTGTTGTAGCCGGAGGTTTAAGTATGAATACCTTCCTATTTTTGTAAATCCTGGATACACAACTGAAATTATTATCCACCTCTTCTTGAGTGGTATACTACAATTTTTAATGGTGATGAAATTGGTGAACCTCTTTCACTATATTATAGGATCACTAGGATATAGGTAAGTGTGTTTTTTAGTATATACATTACAGTACTACCATACTAGATGTAGTAGGCATCGTTCAATTAATATTAAAAACAAAATATCTTATGCTTATGATTATCTTGTGACATAATAATATGTTCTGCCTGCACATCGATTGCATATAATTTCATCGCAGGAGCAGCAGATAATGATGTACCATTATTTTGTATATAAAAATGAGTGATTTCAAAAGTAAACCGATAAGGAAACAATTACGCTAACATAATATTATACTAATTTGTACTTACCTCCGCCGTATTTGTTTCATCATTATTATAATAAAGCTCGACCGATACTGTGGTTATGCGCCTTCTCCGATTAGGTGTAGGTAGACACGAATAATTATAACAACAAAACCGGGGAAGCTATTCTGCTGTATAGCAGATTTCGAGTGTACTTCTTCGCCGAGACTGTACACTGCAACTATAATTTAATGGCTGTGTTCGGTTCGAATTCAATAATAAATCATTGCACAGGAGAAACGATTCTGAGCGGAAACAGAGTGTCAGCGCCCCCAGCTCCTATTTATAAGGATGTTTTATAACCATTTATTTATGCATAATACTGTTAGGCGGTAATTTATATTTTATAAAAATAACCCCTTTCCCCGTAAAGTACCAACCAGATTCAATTTGCTACCACTCAATTAAACGTTTATAAGCATGCTTTTTTATGGGGGGGAGGGGGCACGAATTGACGTCTATGGTGAGTTTATCGCAACGGAATAATAATAATAACAAACCTATTGGTCGCAATCATAAAATATTCGTAAAAATCCTTGCTCTAAACGTATCATGTTATTATTATATAGTGTTGGAATGTGCACAACTTTAAGGACGCTCGGGAGGAGTCAAGCAGTATATTTTATATTTTATGGAGCCTTAACCCTCAATACTGCCTGCAGACAGTAATCGTATATTACAATAACTGACAAACGTCTGGCAAACGATTGTAATAATTGTGTTATTGCGGTACGCCACACGCTACAATATCACATTAACACCGACCCAGCAATAATGTATGTTTCGTTGGGGCTTTTGGATTGTACTTATGAATGACAAGTATGACGCATACTATACGTATTTGCGGATTCAAAATAAGCCAAAATAATAAAGCTCACCCGTTGTTGTACTAGATATTGTTATAACTAATCGAATCAAAAACTCATCAGACGAAAATTATGGCAAATTATAAATCACTGATTTGGTTTTTGTGGCATTGAATGAGAACTCGCACAGAAGGTGTACAGAAGTAAAATATATTACAGGTAGGTATTACAGTTGACGTTAGTTTTACACTTTTAAATTTAATTTTTTATATATCATTATGCGTTTGAAGTAGCTAATATTATTGTACATACGCAGGCACATTGGTATAGCCTTTGTTAGCTCTTTTTCCTCCTAAAAAATGCATTAACTATATAGGTATGCGAAAATTGTACAAAACTTAGTTTAATTTATACTTGACCCTTTTTTATACCACCCCCCTTCATAATCCTAGCTACGCCACTGAGCCGACAGTTGATTTACGATACATCATTTACATTTTAGTAGCACATAAAAGTATAATACATTATACATCAATTCTTTTTGAAATCATATTAGTATACGTTATTGGTGATAAAATAACCACTTTGTATAGCATTGTGTGCTGCTGTGTATAGGCATACTATATAATGGGTTCGTCAAGCATTTACCATGCTGCAGTATATTAACATAATATCAAAAGTTAACGCAGTCAAAATTATTGTGACACAACGAATAAACGTATGATATATCAGTAATATTTTATTCTATACAGGAATATGAGCTAACGTTAAAACCTTTACATTTCAACAAATTTCACGTGATGTTGATAAATAATTTAATATGCAATGTGCCTTTGAATTTTTTTTTAGGTCGAGATGGTAGAGTATTTTATTGCATGTGTCAATCGTTTAAAATATAATAACGAACTTAAATTTTAAATATTCCATTCATATAAATAAAAAATTTAATTATTATCATTCGGAATCTTGAAGCATTATTATTACTACACAGAGAAACATTTTTACATATCTTCCTAACTTATTATTATAATATATATATATATATATTACCAATAATTAGGAAATACAAGCATTAATATAATGTATTACGTAACAGTTTAAAGTTACAAAATATTAGATGCTAATATTAATTATCATTAAGTTTTCATAGGAAAAAGAACAGAAATATTATTATACGAATCTACAACAAATATAGAATGGTTTGCAAGACGTAATTATTTAATTATCAAAGATCCATGTTTGTTTTACGTATGTTTGACCGTAAGAATATTAAAAATTGCACCCATTTTTGACACCTGTTTAAAGTCTGAAAATCTTAAGTTGGGTTTTCGTTAAGTTCTAACTATTTACATTTATCTTACCTAATTAAATTAGCAAAGTTCTATGTCCAATGTCTTATGAGTCTACCAACAATTATTATGTAAAATACATATTGTTCGGAGAATATTATATGCACATATATAGTTTGTAAAATACGACGTAACAATTAAGACGCATTATAAGGGTGGGTAAATACATCCCTTACTGCAGTGACCTACTCAATAACGGTGTTCGCTCGGAACCTACAATACAGAAAAGGGGTTTTTCCGGTTGTTTTTTTTTTAGGTCAAACAGGTATCTAAATGTATGAAATACATACATCATTCTTATAGACCGGACGAGTAAAATATATGTACAAAGGGTGATGAATGCTAGACAATACACTTAATGATTTTACAGCACAAGTTTTAAAACAATTTTCAGTATAATTCGTGTTCAAAAATAACTCAAGTTTGTTAATTTGATTATTCACTATTAATTATTATGATAATATATTATTCATAATTCAAATTGACAGTGAATTATATTTTGGACGGTCTTATAATATTCGAGAAATAGTGTTGTAATTTTATTAAATAAGTGAAAATAACTTGAAGAAATTTTGATATTTTTTGCGACGATAATTGGTTATGTACGCTGTGAAATCATATTATACATTTTATGAGCAATAGAATACTAATGAATTTTAATTTAATAATCTAATTGGAGTTAGCTGAGCTCAAAGTATAATATATATATATATATATATATATAACTTGTTCATTGATGACTAAAGTTATAGGTTTATATTATTAATATGTTTAATTTGCCAGATACTATACAGTTATGAATAAAATTAAAATTTGATGTACTGCGGTTCGATCGAATAAATTTGAGTTCCTCTATAACGTGTTTTCAAAATCCTCGCTTTTTAATTTTTTTTTTTTTAAGCATGAAACTTATACTTAATATACTTCATCATTCGTGTATTTATAGATAAACCTACTTACACAATATCGATTAGTAGAACGCATTATTTTTCGTTTTACTTTCTCCGTATTCCTGTCCGTTTCGGCGACACGCATTCGCATTAATAATAATGTCTATTAACTTATTGACATTTCTTTCGATGGAAAACGTATTCCCTGCGCGTTGTGCCTACTTATATATCACGGAGCTCGGCTGAATAAACCGTCATAGCTGATGATCACGTAATGGTTATTTCGCGGCATTGCCTTTTTTTTTCGTACAAAATAATAATAAAAAAATGTTTCAACCTACGTTACAATCTTATGGTGAACCTCAAACAAAAAGAGCTGTACAGGGATTATTCAAAAGTCAATAGAATATGCACTATAAGCTTAAATATTCGGATGAAGTGCATAAATTTGCATTGGTATTCAAATATCTTCAGTGGCAGCATAATTTAAACGTCAACTAGGTGTTAAAAAATATAGTCACATAGACATTAATTATTGTATCGTGCCATAAGATATATGTTAAAAAATAATCCTTAATTGTGTAATGTTAAATATCTATCGTACCTATCATATTACTATGTATAGACATACACATATTGATTAAATTCAATAAAAATCCGTTAAAATATTCTTTTACAGTATCTATAGTCATATTTTGCAAGCATTAATACCTTAATTTGTATATTAGATTGTTCACAATAGGTTCTGTTTGTAATGCATCAAATTTTCTATTAGAGTATTATTTTCTTGAGAAATGAGAAAATCTTTTTTTGTAAAATTAAATTGTATAACAAATTATCTTTTAAAAAACTCCTGACAACTTTTTGATAGTTGTTTTTTATCTAAAATTCTACTAACAATAATTTAATAAGAACTGTAGAAATAAAAAAATCTATTAAATTTGGTAATATGTGAACGTTGAATCATTTCATTGGTCTGACACATTTTTAACATAGGTATTCATGACAACAATTTATATTTTATCCAATATATTAACTCTCGAACTTACAAAAATCGGCAACAGGCCATACAATTATTGTAAATGTAAGGTCATTTAAAGTACTTATTATTTTAAAGTAAATATTTAAGTTGACAATTTTACCTTTGTTTAAATAATAATAAAAACAGTGAACCTCGACGGGAAATCAATAAATCCCTAAAATATAATGAAATCGTTATAAAAAATCACTGTTACAGAAAAAAAATGTATATCAGCTATTGATTATTATTTTTAATTTGTATTAATAAAAAAAAAAATTCAAGTTGATTTGAAAATAAATCATGATATTTGTTTAAAGTTTCTATTATGAAACGGTAAATGAAAACAATGACCGTAACTTAATTATACTAAGATAGTGTTTTCCAGAGAAAAGTATTGAGAAGTATAGAAACCAACTATAATAGGGGAAAAAAATGTAGGGACTTAAAAAACAAATATTAAATACAACTTCTCAGAGTATTAGTCAAATCAAATTATTATTTTAAAAAAAGTTACCATAATACTGTTTGAAACTTGCACAACAGCTTGAACCTTTCTTTGATTGGCTATATGCCCACATAATATTAAACCTCTTCCGGCAACTTTTTATTTTACACAATTTATTATATTGTGTCAAATCTTTCAAAATTTATTTTCTACTTTGAAAAGAATTCGTCACTAGGGGATAGTATTAATTTTCGTAACGTGCTATATAATTTTGTTTCGTTCTACACCGCTAAAAGTTAAGTATCTTCAGCGGCATACGTCGGTGTAGATGTATAAATAAAATGTTGTTGTTATTACATTTTTGAACTTCCGGCGTTGACAAAAGATAATATTATACCATTATACTTTGCAACATTTTGACGTATCCACAGCAGTCCACTACTTTTCTGGCCCTATAATATACAACCGGTGTCTTAGTAAAATCTTACCCCCGGCACTTGGCGGCATACGATGCCCTAATTTCGGGGTTATCTTTATTTATCATTTCGTCCTTCCCGCAGAGGTTTATGCGGGCAAAATTTTAGGTACTATACAATTGTACATTAGTTCAATAACAAACCAGACTGGAAAACTAAAACAATACGTGTCTGTGGTGGTGCGACAGATTGTTATGAACGGTACAAATGTTTTTTTTTTTTTTGGGAAACCCGACCCGTATGTTTTACTGTCCCTACACAACAATAACGAGCCTGTTCCGGACCGCGGGTGGAAAGTCGACGAAAACATGTCTGATATATCAGTCTTTGGAAAGCCTAATACCCGTATATTTTAAACACTATAAACAACTAAACAAGTCCACAATAAAACCGAAAAGACGATAATTTATTGCAGTCGAGTGTCAAAAAAATAATATTAATTATAGGTAAACACTGAATAGAAAATATTATATAGACTATAAATTATAAAACAAAAACATAATACTCTGTAGGTACACGACATAAGTTTAAAAAAAAAATTAAGGAAAACATGTCACCTTCTGAAACTAAAAGTTGAGTGATAATAATAAATAATATTATTGTTCGTCATGAAAATCGAACCAATTCGTTACACTATCTGTTTAGTTGTAGTCTCCGGTACGCTCAAATAGTTAATGTTCGTATCGAGGTCAGATTAGTACATAGGTTTATATAAATAATGCTATATTGCAATTGTATCATTCGAACGATAAATTATTCGAATTTATGAATGAAAAACCACAGTGACGAAATAAAAAAATGTATAAGATGATTTATTATAGAGTTTGTAATAAAATAATAACCATGAACAAAATCTTCTTTTTTACACATTTTGTTTTTTATCCCACGCAGCTTATTACGGCTTATAAAATATAATCCACGAATGCACCACTACTATAACGAACCTCTTTGCGTTTGATCTGACAAATTCTGTGCCAGTCATTTGTACAATTCAAATACCGACAGTCAACAGCTATATGAGTATTCGGAATGGCTGATGAGATGTGCGCCTATATTATCCGTATACATTATAATACCGCCAGTTTCGTTCGATTTTCCATTAGGAAAGAGGTGTACAGCGCGTATTCTATTTAAACCGTACTATTAGAATTGTACAATCTAAGTTTGATATTTGATATTATTGTTTAATATATAATATAACTGTGTGACTAGACTTCACCCTGAAAAAAGTGAACAAATATAAAACACGGTGCTGATGCGCTTAATTGCCGTATTTCGATATTGCTGATTTAGCGTACATCGGATGTATCCCCCAACGAAAAGGGGTGTAACACAATTTAAAAAATTTGTTTTTCAATTTGTTTTCTGTTTTCTGGTTGTCCAACGAAGACGGCAGAAATTTAATCTCATTGTGAACGTCTTTGGTTGATTTATGCTACAGAGAAACATTGCGAGTAACAAATAGACACAGCATACTTATCAATATATAAATGCACAGGGACAGAGGGAAATTCACAATAATAATTAACAAAATAATAAAGCAGTATAAATTAGCTAGGGTTTATGGCGATCTTTAAATTAACAATTAATTATTTATATAAAATGTGTATGATAAGATAAAACCTAGAGATCCTTAATTTACTATGAATATAAATGGTAATTTATTAGTTGGAAATCCGAAAAAAATTTAGTTACTTCCCTCTTTATCGGGAGAGTCGTCGGTCCAAATTGGCGTTGGTTATACTTAATAAACTAATTTGACGGAGATGGCGGATTGAATGTAGGCATACAGCACTTGGTTTATAATTTTGAACTTGGGCCAAGCTACTCTACATTTTCCTTCACTCTGCATTTTGTGTTGTGTCAAAGAATTGATATTCCTGACTTGCAAAATAAATCGTCACTTTGATCATAGTTAGAGATATTTTTATGTCTATACCATTCATTCAAATACTGTGTATTTTCATACTTTGACAATTGTCTGTATTGATAGTATTTTAAACTATACATAGGCACAAACAATGGCACTTGCACTACGTTTTACCCAATAATTATGCAACAGTTCGTTGTCTGTCACGCATATTGTGCATTTTTGTTAGGAATGTGGACAGTTTTATTAAGCAGATTCTGTTTAAATTTCAAATGTGTATTTTTATCACTAAAGTTTAATAACAAAATATTATCACCGTATTCTCCTGTTCGATGCATTCTTTTGTTGCACCTGAAATCGGAAGAAGGACTCATGTAAACAGTAACATTAAAATTACTTTTTTTGCACAGACTGTAAAAACTTAGTCGGTATTAGTTTAATTTTATTTTATTCTGTTGTAACAGTATTATATTGACGAACTTTATTATTAGATTATAATGGTTAGATGATTAAACTCTATTAAAGTCTATTAAACAATGTTGAATTCGTATCGTTATCTCGATTAAAAAATAACTTATTTTTACTTTGCTTATTTAGAACAATATCAACCCATATTTTAAATTCAACGAATTTTTAATAATAATAAATTGTGACATAATATTATTCAAGATTATATTTTCAGAATTCTTAAAGCAGATTTAGTTTTTAGAACTCGGTAAAAATAATAATAAGTTATATAATACAGGCTTATTTACTAAGCATGCTCTTCAACGTCTTTCCTTTAGAAATTAATTTATTCAAATTCTAGTTTTTGGAATTTTTAAGTATACTTACTTAAACATCACACATTTTTTTCAAAAACTTATATTTTTATGTCATTTGAAGATTGCTCTGTTCTAATATCATATAATTATAATATAATATAATATTTTTTTAAAGAAAGTCCATTTTTTACTGTAATTCGTTTAGCAGATTATTATTTTTTTTATTATATAGAATTTGTAGATGTATACAAACCGTCATTCGAACACTTTTTCTGTGAAATGAATGACACACTTTTACGTTTTCATAGTTGATTATGTATTTATTGATGAAGTTTCTTTATACACCTATTTTGCGATGATATCATATTTTTACCCATTATACACACAGAAATAAAATAAAAAATATTAAACACATTTGTCTTTGCCATGTTTTGTACATAGTATTTACACGTTCCGATTGTAAGGATATTTGGAAGTATTTCTGTGATGTATTCGATTGATTTTTTCTTGAATCCGCGTAGTGATTGTGGTGTAACTCGGCCGTTGTCGTCGTCGTCGTTAAAAACAATATTTTTTTGCGTGTGCCGATGCGTGAGCGTTTGATGACATTGCCCGTCCGACGTGTCCTTGTCTTCGCCTTAATTATAGTGTTCTCCTCTCAGACCAAATGCACTTGTATAATATTTAAAAATGTTTTAAAAATATTGCACAGGCGTAATACCTACTACAACCGATATTGCGCCGAGGATGTGTAGAATGTTGTATGCGTATATTCTTTTTTTTTAATGAGTGATTTTCACTAGAAAAGCCTTAAAGGTAAGCCTTTTCTTAAAATGAACCAACCAAAAACGCTCGTTGAACGTATATTTTTGTTTAATTATGCGTACTAGACTTCGACTGTGAACACATCCAAGTATCGGACCGAGACAAAAAATATTTGAATACATAATAATTTCATGACAATCAAAGCTAGTTTCATTTCTGATTCTACATTTTTTTTTTTAAAACCAGAGCTAGGCTTAGGCAAGATTTTTACGACTATGTTTGCACACATATCATTATTTTTTGTTCTGAGGATTTTATCTTGCGAATAACTTAATAATAAAATCAAATACATAATAATCTACTAAGAAAATAGTTCTTTCCACCTGTATTTAGATTTATCACCGACTCAAAATAAAACATTGAATAAATGCTCTATAGCTCACGAAAATATGTAAAAAAACCATAGCTAAACATAGGTCATTCAATATTATAGTTATAAAGGATGAATGTTTTTGACTCTGGTTGTAAATCGTTGTACACGCATGACGCAGTGGCAGTGGGTTTATGCAGAATTACAACTGCAGCGTGCACATGACACTATATGACCTGTACAACTGCAGACATATTATTACTACCTATCGTAAAATACGAACCGAACACAAAATGTCATACTTATTCGAAATCTGAGTTTACGCGTCTCGTTGGAACATTTTCATGTGAATGCGGTGCATCCAAAAAAAAAAATGGCATCTAATACCGTAAACCTACGTGACGAAAGGGACCCAAACAGATTAAGACGCGATCGCCGGAGCTTTATGTTTGCCCAACCATAATGCTACGTCATCACCGACCACTATGCCCGGACAATACACGTGAAATACAACGCAATATATGCCACAGCTATACATAGGTCATTCAATATTATAGTTATAAAGAGTGATGATTATAACGATATACACGCTAGTTAGCTCAACAAGTACAAGAACGTTTGTCGAAATAGTTTTTTTTTTTTTACATTATATTTTAAAATAATTACAAATATTATCATTTTTGAAAAACTTAATAGTTTTTAGTATTTTTTTGTTGGTTATCATATTTTTAATGAAAGCAGCGTACTACACAGAAATTAATTTAGGTACTATTCGAAACCATAATACTTTTTTGTTTATCTTAGTGCCTACCCGAGTAAAAAGTCTCTGCCGCATAGTATAGATTCAACAATTCAAGTGCACCACGCTATTGACATCGAATGTGATAAACGATTTTCAGTGGAGGTGTTGTATCAGCATCTATTTAATATTTTATAATTTATCATTATTGCTATTAGTAATTTATTTTTCTATAAGTAGAATAAAAGTAGAACTCTATGTCTCTATATGTTTAACTATTGTTGGTCAAAAACATTGCATGTGTTTTAATATTATTTACTACTTTAACAATATGTAATTTATAGTACCGTGAATTAGGTCAATTGCAATGGTAAAAATAACTCTAAGTTAGTATAAATATATTGTAAAATTACATTGTGTACCTATAGAAGATAATAATCATTTATGTAATGGCAAAAAGTTTCAAGTTTCTAAAATTAATGTTTTTTAATTACAATATAATAACAAAAATTATTGGAAGAATAAATTTAAATACCTAATGTCGTCAAAATATTAATTTCAAAGTCCTGAGCAAAACTAATGTAGCTTTACTCTGAACTATATTTTGAATTCTAGTTTGAACAACTCATAAGAAATCTAGTTTACAATTCTCCGACATAAGATACAAATAAATTTGAATTTGAAGAATCATAACTACAATTAATAGATTACACATTTTAGTGATTGTGATGAACTTCATAAATATTAAACTTTGCATATAATTGCAACGATATATTTTTTTGAATTTCCGCATGAACCGTTTCAATAATTTATGTTCTATTAAATTTTCAAGTTTATTGACCAAACGGCAAACTTAAATATTTGTTTCAAATATTTCTAATGTGTCTTGTTTTTTTGTAGTAGACAAACATTATTTTAAAAAAATTGTCGGTAGAAAATTATTCTTGTTGTCACACTCAAAATGCTTGATCAATTATTTTAGTACTCTACTAAAAACTCAAGGGAAAGAAAAGTTTTTTACTTCTTAATCGAGTCATCTTCCCACATACTTTTAATCTTTAAAAGGAATAGACGATTAGATTTAACGGGATTTAAGTTCTATATTCACTGATTTCAATCATAGTATATGTTTGATCATAGATTATAATTTAGTTGATTGTAAGAAATTATATATACATATATATGTAATGTATATAGCATTATGCAGTACCTGTATACAAATATATTAAATTATTACATTGGGTAGTAAATACTTTTTTTGTAAGTTGGTACAATTTTAACAAACTTGTGTTCAACTTAAAAGTTCTTAGATTTTTATAATATTTTTCTACTTATTTCTTCACCAATAAAATTAATATTTCATGAATTTCAATTTTTATTATGTCAATAAATTAACATTTCTATAACTTTGTATACAAGTACAAGACTACTGACTAGGTAATATATTTGTAATTAATTAGACTATTATGATTAACTACCTAAAATATAAATAAGTATTATCTACAAAAAAAATATTAAAAGCTCATGAATTATGAAAAATGATAACAATCTTAACGTCATACATGTTAACGGTAACAGTTCGGGTAACATAAGATTTGTATAGAGTGCCTAATTGTAATTTAGTAGCATATTATTTAATCAACTAATAATATCCCAAAATGTAGGAAACGGTCCGTAATAACAATTTAAAATAGTACCTACCCAACTTTCTGACTATCCCTTACGAATTATGATACCTAAGGTGAGAACTTAAACACTTTACACACCCTTATAAGTTATAATGCATCTTAATTGTTACGTCTTTTACAAGTTATATATATAATATTGTGAACAATACATATTTTACATTATTTTTGATAGGTGCGTAAAACATAGTATATTACACATTTATTTAAGTATAAAATAAATTTAATGTTACTCGTTGGATCTTAACGTGAACCTAAAGTTAAATATTTGCATTCTATATACTAAACAAAAACCTATAGAGTCTTCTTCAAAAAAATAAACTCAACAAACAATAACGATATAATAACATAACAAAAAATTTATTTATTTAACAACGTTGTTAGTAACTTAAGATAACATAAAAAAATATTTGAAAAGTACTTCTCAGTAAAAAAAAAAGTTTATCTATAAGACTGTTGCATTTTAAATATATACTCGTATACTAATATCTATTTTATTTGGACTAGCGCTTCTCAACCATAGAGTCGCGAATAATTTTGAATGGGTCACTAAAAAATTAAAAAATGTTGTTACGTAAGAGACTAATACAATGCGATTTATATTATGTGACTTGTTATTAATATAAATAATATAAGTGGAAATAAATAAATGAAGAGTACCTTATAGTTTTTTTAGTCTCACGTTGAACATTATTTTCAAAGAGGTCACATGAAAAATAAGATAAAATACCTTGGGTCGCCTACACACAAAGGTTGAGAACCGCTGATTTAGACCATTATTGTGCGCAACTGTCTTCAAAATCACCTCGCTGGTGACACATAACATGATGCACGACTTACTCATATTATAAAATTGTAGGTACCTATAATATTAAACACGAGTTTATTATAATTCTTGCAAACAGTTCAGCCATGCAAATGTCATTTTATTTATATAAATATATATACATGTACATTAAAATATGGGTGTCTGGGTGTCTGCGAATCATATATATATATGTATGACAATAAGCGCAATGCGACGTATGCAAAATGCGAATGTGGAAAACAAACGTACTATTTTTCAGCACTTGTTAAACATATGTAAAAACTATTAATTTCACAGAATTCGTTTATTACGCGCAGGAAAATGAGTAATAATATTATATTTTGAGTATAATGATACACATTTCACATATTACTGCACACGTTGCACCTACCAATTCAATAAAGCAATTTCGAGCATAATTTGAATAACTCAGTATAGGTACTCCTTTTATGGGTTATCCGTGTTTCATTATTCATATTTATTACGATAAATAAAATTGTTCAAAAGACCGTTTATTTTTAGCTTCAGTCATACTTACACCATTTTCTCAATACACACACACTTTATATATTATATTTATATACATTTTTAGGACCGTTTCAATATCGCATACAGCCATACCTATACGTATATCATATTTTATCTGCGTGTTTACCCTCGCGTTTTGGAATCTATAATATTATTTAAATAACATGTATATATAATATCCTTTAAAAAAATTTGAAAACAACAAACACCATTTTACAAATCAATAAACCCAAAAACCCTCACGAATCGTATACAAAAAGAATTTACTACCTAACAGCACAATACCAACTTTAATAGTAAAATACTATTTCATAAATCAGGTTGTTGCAATATTTTACTCTCGGTTCCTAACCTATCATAACACGTTTTATATTAATAATCCATTTAATTTCGTGTTCAATATGGCATTAAAAGAAAAAAAATCCCGTGATCAAATTTTATGAGAAATTTCTTTCGACCTTAAAATCAATAGATATAATAATATAAATATGTAACTATTCATATTTTCATAACACAATCTAAACTTTCACATGGGTAATTTAGTCTCAATTTTTTAATACGATCTCCAAAAACTAAAAAACTAAATTACAACAATAGGAATTTATTATTACACAATTTAAAAAAAAAAAAACAATAATAGTTGCCGGTAACAATAAAAAATACCCGGAAGTTGGCATCACCCTTAACCTCAAACACACAAACACACCAGCGTAAATGTAATAATATGTAATTATAATAATATGCTATTATGTAGCGCTAACAACTTTGTTAACAATGACGCTAAAAAAGATTTACCTGTAATTGCACCTACCGGGTTTGCCTTTCCTGACCAGGTATAAAACATCTGTATAACAAGATTCTAATATATTTGCGCATTTTACATACATATAAGTTCTACATAAGTTTTAAAGTTAAATATGAAGGTCTATAAAAAACTTTACTATTTTCACTATACCACCTTAAGATAACGTGTGAATTCGTCGTGACAATCGCTATTATAGAAGTACTGTCTTGTGGATATCCTGTTTGTAACTTCGCACTCTCGGAGGATTTTGGTGGTGTTGAATGTTTCCACTGGAAAAGGAAATGGTAACCAGGTGACCAGTCCATGACGACATTGTAAAGTTCAAACATTGTTGATCACATCGTGCGAGTATTGGTGACAAGAGCAGATGTTAAAAAAACTTAAAAGTATATTAAAGACTGTAATATCGTCGAGGGGAAGGAAAGAGCTCTAAAGGCTTTATCAAATTGTGTACTTTATTATACAGGGTGGAGTGTGGTTATTTCTTTTTTTTTAAGGACTTTATAAGGAAGTAATCACGTATTCACGTCCCACCCTGTACTGAACAGTTTTCAAGTGTCTACACAAAATGTTACTAATCAATAATACCTATACGATGAGTTCAACGACCATTTATTATGTATGTAATTTTCTTTTGTATGGTGCAAAACTGTACAGAAATTAACTAAAACGTGTTTAGTTTAATGTCTGAGAAAATTTAAGTCTCCCCAGAGTAAAATTCTTGGTCACAGTTCTAATCACTTTTTGTTAGCTGCTATAAATTTTCATAAACGAAAATACCTAATCAAAACTAGCTGGTGATTAGCTTTATTAGACTGCAATAGTTACTGCAAGCCAGGGGATAATAAGCCAACGTGCGTTGGACCACTGGACGGCTTAACATTTTATGTTTAGTAATAGACGAAAACATTATAATACATACATAATATTTTAATACCGATTAGCCGACTTTGCGTTCATCTTCAAAATGGGTCACTTGGCGCGAAACAAACAAAACTGCAGCATGAGAATTTTACCCTCACACGATAAACTATATATATTATACACTGGTACAACAGCAGTATCTACTAAACGATCCTAATAACCTATATATATATATATATTATATTTATGGTGTATTGCAGCAGTCGGAAAATGTTGAACACATTTCGGGCCCGTTGTCTTTGCCTTCGCCCCGTGACTTTTCATCCCCTCGCCACCATAGCCACCATTGGTACACACACTGCATTATAAAACCATCGATTTCTTCCGATGTTTTACCCCATATACATAATATATACAACTGCTACAAAATATAACGCACATTCAAACATCCATCTACTCTCAATCCGAAAGATAAAAGGAATTTCTCAAAAGTAAATAATGCGTTTAATAAACAAATAATTTTGCTATCTCATCGTATACTACAATATTATACGAGACCAAGAATACTAAAAGTCAGCATCATTGAAGGATGACGGAATGTGTATCGTATCTTCAAAAATTTAACATCAACTAATATTGACACAATTTAATGTAATGTTTCGATTATATTCTGTTTTAAAACATTCCTTTTTTATATCCCTTCGTCAGTTATTTTCGAGGAATTACTTCTATAAGCATATCGGTGTGATCTGTAAGCCTGTGAGTAACAGGGAGTACTTTCGGTTTAATTACACGGGAAATTGTCTGTGAACAACGCTCAATAATACCCTCTAGGTCACCATACTTTGATATTGTCAGTACAAATTTAAACAGCGCCAATTTTTTTTGTTTATTATAACTTGATTGCCATTCACTAGGTACCTAAGTACCCAAATTTTATTAGCACAGATTTTGTTTGAAATATCACATGATATTATACGAACATGCCTGCATACTTTTAATGTTTAGGCGCCTTTTTTATTTTCACTTTGACGTTTTTAAATAGTTAAAATATAGAATAAAACAATTCAATGACAAGTGTATAAAATTTTTTGGAAAGTCAACACAGTCTGTACCAAGTTCGTAAATATGAATAAAATTTCCCAGGTGAAGATGTGTGAGCAGGCGCCGCGCGCCGTTAAGATTTCCAACAAAACAAGGATTGTATGTTAAAAAAATAAAAAACAAATTATATTCAAAAATATTTACAGTCACTCGTGGATGCCAAAAATGAAGGGTATCAGTATATTAAAACGAACGTACACCAGTTTTCAGTTTAAACTATTCAAAATAATATGTAATTGACATAATGTCACGTCTCTTCCATTTTGCGTTACTAAGAATTTCATGAGTTTGAAAGAGCCTGTAATAAAATAATGTATTAATTAGATGAGATACTAGCGTAATAAAATCTCACAGTGTAAAACAATTTGGGTTTATAAGTGAACTATTCAATTTTTATAGTTAGAAGTGACTTTCAAACAATTACAATTTACGCTCCCTTTTAGACGATAGTCATCCCCTCACCTTATACATTTTAAACTCAAAAAATAAATAAAATATGTTAAAAAAATAAACATTTTATTGTAGAATGGTAGACTAGTTTATTAAAAATGTAGGTACACACTGAATAATAATTCATATCTGAAAACTATAGATTAGATATTATTAAATATATTCAATCAACTAATTTTAAGCTTTTACCGTGTAACTATATTCATGCTACTCTACTTATCGTCGGTATTGACTTTGAAGTTAATAATAAATTAATATATGCTATGATATTTTGAAATTCAAACTACCATTTAATATAAATATCCGGAAATATCAACTACTTGTAAGTTATTTTAATAATATAAAATATATATAATAAAATATCCTTAGAAATAGTAGCTGACACCCAGAATCGTTTTTCAAATACTCCAATGATTTAACATCGAATTAAAATTTAACACGTCCTTTACAACTGTGGCCTAATAAAGGTGCACTTGAAACACAATATACAGCAGAGTAAATTCCACCGGTTTTGTTTTTTAATATATTATTTTTAAACCAGAGTAGTTAGTTTAATAACGTACTTTGTGGTTTTAACTAAAAGCGATGCACCCAACCATGGTTTTTAAATAATACATATTTTATTTTCCAACACTCGGTCAAACATTGATAGCAACTTGAAATCGATTCATAGGTATGTATATGCAATTATGAAATAAAAACATATAATAGAGATTATAAGTTCATTATAAACAAATAAAAATGTAATATTTATAAAGGTTCTAGTAGTATTTATAAATAATATAGATTATTTGAATTCTGCTTATTTATTAAACTAGGCATACCATTTGATGTTTTAATAATGGCCTAAAAATGATATCAAAAAGAATAAATTTAAACTCAATACATATAAATGCATTTATAATTATCATTCTAAATATTAATAGTATATGTGATATACATTTAATATAGGTCCTCAATAAAAAATAAAAACCATTTTTTTTTTTTTTAAGTCGACTATAAAACCGGTTATAAATAAATAACTGATGCTAAAATGACAAATGATAATACTACATCGGGAAATTAATCCCAAAATAGACACAAAACGTACTTTTGTAAAAAAAAAAAAAATGATGTCAGCATCAGGATTACGTTAACTTAACTTACCAACAGTAAGTTTATTGAAAATATAAAAATCTAACTACCGTAAAAACATTTTAATTTTTACTAACATAACAAAATGACAGTAATATTATCATTGGTGCAATTCATAGCTAAGGGTGCTTAGCATCCTGAATTTTAATGCTAGATCCTTGAATCTCGTGATCATCTTATCTAATAATTAAGAATCTTAGATACGTACCACTATGGGTCGACATAATATAGAATATCGTACTTATCAATTGTCCACATCAGAAGAGATATTATAGTCCTTAAACTGTTTAAAATAAATCAACTGAAAACAAGATGGCGCACATTACATTGAATTTCTAGTATAACTATTACTTAAATTACTATTCATTTATAAATATAAATAACTTGAAAACGTTATAATTGATTAAAATCTATGATTAGTTTGATTTTATTTATAGAGATATCAAATGTAACGGAGGTGGTAATGGTGAACGGTGTGAGAAAGTTCTGTTTTAACACTTTAATTTTTCTTGGAGGATTCACGAAAATCGATATCACTATTATACTATTAGTGTTATCAAATTTTCAGAGTTCAAAATCAAAACTGTTTGCGGATTATTATAATATCAATAAAAACTAAATTGACACTACCTAGTATAATATCTATAATTTCTTAAAACTACTTTCGGGCTTTCTAAGTGCAGACAACTTAGTAAATCGCGTGTTCCGTATATTTAAATTAAATATAACTGTTACTATCACTACCGACTCAAATCGAACCCAAACGTTATACACTGTACTTAATATTTAATGATTCCCATACAGTGAACCCTCAAACTTTATGTTCTTATTTGGAATTTCATTATTCCTTTTCATGGTAATGGTTCCTGCTATGTGCGCATAAATATCACTTATGTGCTGTGTAAAAACTAAACACACACACAACAATCCTCCATCGACGAGATATTTTTCTCTTGTACCTATAAATTATTTAACAATTAAGAATGCTGAAATGACATTTCAACAAGCCGTGTCGTCAGATATCGAAAAACCGGAAATTTTATTTCGAATATTCAGAAAATTTGATATTGTATTTTTACCTTAACATTTCTTGTGCATTTATTAATTCAAGCATGCCTATAAAATAAATTAAGTACATATATTTAAATTTCGTGGACAGAGACGTATTTCTTATAATTTTGGAAAACCAGCATGGTTCGACATTAGGTTTCAACAGCTATTATTTACAAAATAATTGGATCATACTCTACTCTGAAGCTTGATTTCACAATAAACTTCAAGCTCATCAAAATATGACAAAATACTATATGCATTGATTGAAAAAAATTGAATTTAATTCATTTTTGTTCAGTCGTTTAACATTTAACATTTTGAACGGACGAACAAATTAATTTAAACTCATTTAGATTGAGGTTATTTTTCTGACGTTGAAGGATATGCTGACAACTAGTCGAGTATTTCAAAATCAGTAGCTGTGTTGTTACGCGATTCACCGTATCTTAATATTTATTATTTGCTTAAAAACTAAAAACCATACTTTTAACAATTTTAATTTAATTCAGAAATGTGTTTTAAAAAATGTGAGTGCCTTGAATGATGTCGGAAGTTCTAATTACTATCAAAAAATGCAAATTATTCTGTGACATAATAATAATATGTACATAATAAAAAGTTATTTTATACTTTCATGTAAAAATATTTAAAAGAAAGCTATAATTACTTTCTAAATCCATGACAAAATCTAAATATCAAAATTGATTAAAATAAATATGTACGGTCAATATAATATTATGTTAGGACGTAGGTATTCAAGCTAAACAGTCGGTTACATACTTACATCACAGTCTATATAGTGTATTATGTATTTATTAATGTCAGTATAATATGTATAATTTCACCAATTCATATATAATATAAATATTTATGAAGACTTACCTATATTGATAATGTTCGAGTATATTGTATAATTATTCTGTTTTTGTATAATTATAATGTACAGTTACGAGAATTGACGAGCTCTTCAATCTATTTATGTGAATCTTCACCTGCACCTGTGTGCAAGATACACATGCTTTCAAGATGATAATAAGAATACGAAAACGGGGATATTTTTCACCTATTTAACTGCGTTGATAAATCGTTTGGAGTTACTAAGTCAGTCTCGGAATACATGTTATACAGATAATAAATATGTATAAATAATGTCATGACCCGCGGTGGATATGCAATTCATGATACTCAGAATACCAGAATATCATATTTTTATTCCTGTGAAGGCCATAACTACCTATGGTTTGTCTAGTCGACGAGATTAAGTGGACGGGAAGCAAACGCATAACATGATCTATTATTTTTGTACTTGTGTCGGTATAACGGAGACCGCGACCGATGGCTGTCCTACGAATCCATCGTTCCTTCCGGTCGGAACGGACTTCGTGATAAATAAATTAGGATGGACTAGAGCATCCGAGTTCGTACGCAAATACCACAGCAATATGGAATAGAATACTATACATCATCATTACATGTTATGTATAGTTTACAGTTTCGGTAAACCGACCCTTTCGTCGGGTTGGGCGCAAAGCTCTTCCGAAGGAGTATATGCGATAATATTATATGTTGCGAGGGTAGGCCGACGTAGATGTGTAGGTATAATATCATACCGTCTGAAGTGGTAACGGTTAATGTTTTATAAAAACATGTTGATAAAGCCGATGGATTCGACATAATGTGTTGAATGTATTCGGGCTACGGTCACCAAGTGCAGACGGTAGGGTAATTATGGTATCAACCATTTTTATTAAGATCATTATTATTATTATTATTATTATTATTATTATTATTATTATTCAAATGCTGTAACATAATATTACAGCGAACCTATTGTCCAGCAGGTCATTCGAGGAGACGTTAGAGATAATAATAGTGTAGGAGATTGATATTAGAGGCAATGTGTAACACGTAGGCATGTAACCTCTGGATGAAAGAAGAGATGAGGAAACATGTGGTCGAGGTTGTATACAAAATTATATGAATCTGACGTCAGTACATGATGCTATATATTAAATTGGTTGATACATTTGTGAAAAAAAATTCCCAACTCATGCTTACTGTAAATTACCTAATGGTTAAAAAAAATATGTTCATACACATGAGCAATGAGCATATACCGCATGGCCCTTCTACCACATAGTACTTATCGATTGTTTTCAAAAATTAATAATCAAAATATCAACCTACTGAAGTCGTAGATAATAATACTGAAAAAATAATCATAAAAATATACAATATGTATAATCTGTGGTGAGGTGTTGTGCTGAGTAAGTGATATTATATACTTACATTAGTTATTGGTAACTATGGCAACTGTACCTTACCGTACTGAATAGATAGACTATTTTTCAACATTCTTTAAAAGTACCGGCAGCCAAGGGAATTATTTATTTATTTATTTTTTAGAGTATTTTAATTTATACAAATAAAAAAAATATATGAACTGCAGTTGAGTATTTACAAAAATATGTTTACCTTTTAAACTTTTCGATTCTTTAAAAATAACTGAATCATTATAATAAAAAACTTTAATGAATTCTTCATATTATGATTATATTATGCTAAATAATATTTTACCTACTATTTAGTATCTATGTAATCTAATAATAATGTCAATTTGATGACGTATTTCTAAAATCATAATTAAATAATAGTTTACTGAGAAATATAAATAGTTAATTACGAGGCTGTTATTAAACTGCGTATGAGAATATAATATCATAAATCTTGTACTAAACTTTTGAAATTTTAAAAGTACATAACTGATGATAGAAAAAATTTAAACGTTCAGAGACAACGGGGAAAAACTTAAGTAATTACCTAAATTCCAAAAAATAGGGAAAAGTTTTGATGGTTATTATAATATCTACGCCGTTTCCTAAAATATTATAAAAATTATTGATATGTATATTATAAACTACAATTGAAAAATCGGTTTTTGTTTTCAAGTAACTTTTTATTTTCTGATAGAATTTCTTTATATTCAAAGAATAATTGGTTACTTTAAAACAAAACAATTTTTATTGATTGATAAAATATTATATTAAAAAATGTATTTACATTATTTATGTTTGTCACTATTTGTTATGATATTATATTTAATAAAAATTTAAAGCTATGACTTTTCCGACTTCGACTTTTCAACCATTAGAAAGTTTAATTGGGTTTAACGTTCCAACTAATTATGAGAAAAGACTGATTGAAGTTTATGCTTGTTTTTGAAAAGTCATTTGAGTTATATATTATCTTAGAAATTGTTATTCGTCCAAAAATCTAAATCATTTTACTTTAACGAAAATCCGTTTTTATAATGTACATTTGTAACAAATTCCCATCGAGCATGATTAATTTTATCAGAATGTTGTAAACACATACAGTCATACAAGGTCCTTTCTTAATGTGTTTTCTTGATCTTATTACAAGAACACATAAAGTATACTTATGAAACGTGTCAACAAATATTATGTTAAAACTTGGTTTCCGGGAAAACGTGTGGTGCGAAGTCTAAAGTGATTTCTCTAAGCGGCTAACCAGTTTTGGCATAGCCGAGTAATCGTTCCGAGAGGTTTTTCGATGTATTTTGTTTACGTATTATTTGCGTCCCTCTTCCTTAAATTTGTCCACTAACGGGGTACAAGTCAAATACAGTGAATTGAATATTGTACAATCATTCAACTGCGAAAAGAAACAATTGGCGATAATTTGTTGGATAAACGAAAAACACAACCATCATCGGCACCATGTACCCCGTATGGGAAAATATTCGTCTAAACCAATGAATTATATTGAATTTGTGTGTGATCGTTTCTCTGATTACAGACTGCAGTCCTGTAAACCGTTTTCCACCGGACATTGACTTTTCCTATACGGCACAATACGTCAATACGAGTATAAACAATATGACTGGGAAATTACGGGCTTGTACTATTATACAGTACGTCACTACAATAACTCCTTTGTACTATGTACGCTTTAAACTTGTATACAAGTGTATTATAATCACATGTCGTATATCATGGACTTGGTAGGTGAACTTCCCTGTTGCATACCACGAAATTAGCATGCTTTGGATTACTTCTTCGCAAAAAAACAAAAATGTCGAAAAGAAAAAATCAGACTTGCAAAATTAATTAAGAAGGAAACTCAATATTGTTTCTCACAAACGAAAAAACCTTTGCTTCCCGGAAAATCGATTCTGAGAAATCGTCGTCGCCTCTCTCGCCCAGAAATGTTAAAATTTATCTTCATCGTTTATTTTTAGCACCAGTGCAAAAGTTTTCTGCCATTTCAAGCGGCAAAGGTGCTGATTGCGTTCGGCCTAATTGCCCCAATTATACAAAATCGCCAACAACATAATATATAGTGAGCAATAGTATAAGATAATATATAAATTCAAATTAGTTACAGGCTTTTTCGTTTAAAACGCAGTGTCATAAAACAATTAATTGAATAAGAGAGTAATAACTTAATATACTAATCACAATTTGAAAATAACTTTTTGTGCACATTTCTAGTTTCTACGGGTATGCTATTAATTATTATTATAGCTAAACATCAGATGAATGCTCGTCGCAAACATTGCCGAATTCTCAACCTGACATATTTTACGGATCCTTGTCGTCGAAGACAATAATTGAGGCACTGTCGTTTTTAATTGTTGCTATTGAGATTACCGCGATATTAATTTATTCATAACAATCGTTTGGACTCGCCGCCGCGTGTACGTCTCATAACCTTTGACCCGTTCGCTCGATATCTGTGAATTGCACGTGCACTGACAATAGTTAATTTCTCTGTGACGTTGATTTGATTTTTTGCTGTTGCATCCACGACGAACTTCGTAACGTTTAACGATCCCGTCATCATTCAAGTCTATAGTGTACGTTATGCAAAACAATAATTAACATGCCCAACACTGAAGCGAGAATAATTTACATTCTCTTCACCGGTAGTACCGGCTGTGGTGCCCTGACTCCTGAGTGCCCTGGAAAGTATTTGAAAACCCGTGTAGAAACATATTACAGTCAAGCACGTTGATATTGATGTCCCGTATAATACCGATTACTTCGTCCGCCGGATATAACGAGACCTGGTCCTTCGCTGACAGCAAGACCGTTAAGCCAGCCCAATTGCACTCACGCCACCGCCGTCAATCTTTCCTTTTCATTTCCTGTAATCGTCAATAAACGGCGTTTTCGAGATTATTTGTCCTTGGTAGAAAAACTACGGTTTTCTCGTTTTCCAAGTTAACGGCGTAACTTCAGTTTGACAAAAAAAAAAACTAATTTACTTTCTTGCGGGATCACACGTTCTCACTAAAGAGTCGGAAACTAGTTACGCGTACGTGAATATTTACCAAGTATACGATAGAAACCGATTATCATCATTATTTTATAAATGGTTCTTACTTATAGAAAGAAGGAAAATCAGCACGAAAACCACATAACGTCAATGTAATAAATATACTCAATCAAATTCCGCCGAATACACTGCAGCGGTGTTTAAGAAATATTGACTGATGTAAGTCATATGCATAGATGTTGTGTTATTAAATTAACAATTATTGTTTCTATTAAGTGATTAAATGTTCTGCGTAGAGGTAGACAAAACTTGTTTGACGGGTTGTAAAGATAAACTTTTGTTACCAATCTTGAGATAATTAAATTATAGTGCGGCACAATATATTTTTGTTTTTAAAAACAATCGTTTCCTATTTTAGACACAATATTGATCTCGCATTAGTGTAAAATAAGAGATTTAAGAACAAAACTATCGTTACAAAAATGTATAACGATACAAACGATACTAACGTGCAATATTGGAAATGCATTCATAAATAATTAATAATAGTTATTACTGTATAACTATTACTATAGTTATACCTACTATAAAAACCATAATATAAAAAATATGTGTTTTCAGGCCTTGAATATAAAGACGACATGTGTACCTACACGCAAACCTACAATCACTTCAAAGTTCAAATACTGTCCCTTTAATAATAAATTAGTATTGTGTGACAAGCTAATTATATAGAGTAGCCTCAACAATAACAAGCAAAACGTAATAATTTTCTATTTGATCATTATGTGACTAATACACCGTGTATATTAACATTTGGACTGAATTTATAAACCAAGTAATTATATCAAACTATCGTTAAACTGATTAAATTAATTGAACTTAACTGATTCTACTTTTTAATCGCTTAAAATTATATTGAATAGTTTCACTATAAAGATTCGAAGACAACATACATTTTAATAAAAATATTCAACAATTGTATTATCTCCGGAATTATTTTATCACTAATATTAACAACAGTTAATTTTCCATTCAACGATAACGGTACCTTATAAAATACATAAATTATATTATGGAAATATTTGACTGCATGATCAATAATTATTTAAGTGATAACTAAAAAAACGAAAATAATCGGGACTTACAAAAAAAATAGCGTCTTCTATTACACATATTATTATATTATTATATCTATGATATTCCTGATTATTGTCCCGGTATAATATTGGTTATCGATTTGTAAAATAATTTATTAATGGGTACAAATGACGGGAGCTTTCACGCCTTGTTCTCTATCGTGCAATAATGTGGCTCGAGAGGGACAGCTTGTTTATCAGATTATTATATGAAGCCATCGGTTTGTTTCCGTAGTCATTTCCAACACGCTCGTTGAAGCTATAATATTGCTGCGTTTGACTGCCAACAATAAAGCAAACGGAATTTTACAACATTTACCTCGCGGTTATTCAGAAACAGCCGTCACCGATCTGCTCGGTTTCTGATAATAATAATAATAATAATAATAATAATTAATCGATTTATACAGTTAAACTATTAATACCTAACAGAATATAACTTACTCTTCGTTCGAAGGTGGTGGTAAATAATTATTGTGTTCATCCAGTTAAACGGAATTCGAGGCTTTTAAACAATCGCAGCAAACACGTGTATTACCTGTGATTTTGGACCGCGGTAACAATAATGACAATATTATTACCTACAATGAGACATTTGTCTTACGATTATTATTTGATTTTCACCTAATGAAAATCTGAACACGTTTATACTCACCCGTACTAGATGCTTTGATATTTTTTAAGCGTATAATATGATATGTATACACTTAATTCTATTGCTTAGCTTAACGATAATAATTCAATACTTTTCGATAATAATATTTGTTTCATTATCGTTGTAGCCTTTTTTAATTTGATTTACGAGCAAGGCGACTGCATCTAATGACCGACGGCTTGGCAACACGGCGCTTCGTATAGTCAATTTAGGTACATATATAAATACATCGTCGAAAATACTTGTCATGCGCATTCATACCATAATTGATCACGTAATGCTATTTAAATATTTGATAAATAAATGATAACATTGATGTAGTGTACAACTAGCATACTCCCTAAAAATAATAACTAATTATCGTAACAAAATTTTAATAATAATAATAATAATAATAATAATGATGATAAGATTACCAATATTAGTAAGCATTCATTTTATTTTATTACAAAGCAATTGAATTCGTTTTGAAATTACTTAAAATACTTACCTAATGTATTTAAATTTAATCCATGATAACGTAAAATATTTTGTTTAAAAAAAATGTATTTTTTGTTCATTACAAGGCAATTATAAAATGATCAAATATTTACAATATTTCAGTACCTTTATTTAAATAACTTCTCATTTAAAACATGTCGAGTCGATATAATTGTATTAAACTATGAAATCAACCCATTATATTCGTTAATACAGATTAAATGGCATGTTTGAAAGGTTTATTTACACAGTAAATAATGCTGTTTATTTTTCTTATAATATTTTAACCGGTATTTATTTGCTTGGAAAAAATAACAATGCGATATGTACTTGTTTGATAGTATATGTATCACTGAATGATTCTATAAGTAGGTATACATTAAGTTGTCAGAAATATGATTAAAATACATTTTAAATGGAAAATGTGAACTTTTACAGTAAAGAATAACAATATTTTTGAAATAGGATCGGATTTCGCTTTTTTTTTTAAATCAGTATTTGCTGTCTATATTTTTGTATTAATAAGTTATGTATTTTACACGGAATTGACAAATGAGACGACCGAAATTTAAAATAAAGCTAGTGATTTTCCAAAAATAGAATGAAGATATTTTTATGTTGCGTCACTGAGTATAATACACATACGCGCTACAAGATATTAATATTAACATATAAAGTAAATTATAAGTTCCATTAATTGTTTATACATCAATTACATAAATCACACTTATTGAGAGGTTAAGTTTATTTAATCTCATATTTGTCTTATAATTCTAAGACTAATTAAAAGAAAATGTTCATGTTTGATGCTCAACAAACTTTGAGCCCAGTGAAGAAACTGATTCGGACCTCGTAAAATGATGTATTAAAAATGATAAGTATTATTATCTCTTTTAGACCCTATTGATTATTTTAGGTAGTAGCATACCATATGAGTACTCTAGGTAAGTACTACAATACAATTTAAGCATAGATAAAAGCAAAATATGCAAACAACAATAATCTCTCAGTTACTATTAAAAAAAAAGTTTTTCATTTCTATTAAGGAATTTAAATAAGCATATTGATTGCCATTTAAGAATCAAAAGTTAATACATTTAGGGGTATATACAATTATGTCAAAATACGATATTGTGATCTTTATAATCATATTGCAAATATTTTTCAAATCTTATCTTGTAAATTCATATTTAAATATTGTATAATACATACATGTCCTTTATTTTCCTAGAATGAATTATGTTTAAACAGATTGTTTACTGTAAATATGTGAAATGCACAGGTTACAATATACACCGTGTTTTGTTTCTACTATTATTTAAAAATATGTTAGGTAACGAACGCATTATGCACGCGCATAACCTATTAACTTGGTTTCTCAAAAGTGCGTGTTCTAAAAGTTTTACAAAAATTATCGTTGTTTTGAGAGACATTGAATATTTTTATTATAGAAAATTACGTATATTTAAAACCTTTTGCTAAAAATGAAATACGTAAACTTAAAAAAAAAACGGGGAAGTTGCTATAGTATAAAAAAAACATACTTATTAAAAAAAAATAACCAGTGGAAGTCACTATACTGTATAGTAAGTTTCAAGCGTATCCCGTGATTGAGTTAGGGAATATGATGGATGTGCTGGATTTGAATTCAATGATAAACCATTTGATACAGAAATAAATTTTTATCGGAGATATAAACAGTCTTCTTCTAATTTCGTATTAAAATTGTTCAAGGTCCTATAAAATTAATATTTTTTTGAATAATATTATAATAACTAAAAGGATAGTAAGTTGTTTTTAATTTTAATATCTAATTTCATCAAACCTTTTACAAATGTTAACAAAGAAAACTTGTAAATATATGTTTACCATACTTTTAGTTTGATGTAAGAACAAGTTTTGAAGAACTTTTGTATTTAATTTTAAAGTCTTCGCTATAAAAATTGAACATTTTAAGAATTTTCAGCTACAACATTATTTAGACATTTTTCATGATTTTGATGTACTTTGTGTCAACATTTTAAATTAAATGCTTAAAAAAAATTATGAATATTTTGAGTTTTTGATATTTTTTAAGTTGTGTAAAAACAGGTTTTGAAGATATTCATATTAAATTTGAATGCTATTTGAGATACAAGCAACAATGGTATCAGTAAGAATAAAAAAATTAACATTATTGAGTACTCCTGTAGGTACAGCATTAAAAGAACAAATGTATTTTGTGAAAATTTCAAGTTTCTATAGTTATGTATTTTTGAATAATCAACAAAAAATCGATTTCATCATAAACTTAAATTGCATAAATACGCCCGTTATCAATAGTTTGAAAAATAGTGGGCATTTTGTTTCTTTTTTTTGTCATCTTGATCCCCCATAGGCCAAAATACTAACTAAATTTCATTTTCTTCCTGAAACCGCTCTTAAGTATTTTAGCATTATTACATTTTTACATATTTTCATCGCGCAACTAATCGCTCCTCTCAGAATCTAAGAAATAATATTTCTTTGTCTAAGATTGGTTATTATATTTTTGTAGTCACAAAATGAATAAAATGTTAATCATAAATTGTATTCATTTTAAATTAACTCTATAGACTTAAAGTGTGTTTCAAAAGCAATAGTGGTGAGGTTAATAAATTCCAGTCACGTGATGTGCCTAAAATTCGATTTGCAAATTATAAAAACCATTTCTCTATCATTTTTGTTAATATAATTTATTTTTAAGTTTAAAAGTTTTTACCTTTAAAAAAATATTTTATTATTTTTACTTTAATGTTGTGTGCAGTTTATTTTTATCTGACAGAATACAGAAAAGTTCACGAATACCTACAGAATGGTCTTCATTAGGTATTACAAAACTCATGAGGTACCAATAAATGATTTTTGAAAGATAATACAAAACATTAGGTATTGACTTTTGTTGAAAACCCTTTAAACACGATCACTTCACTATTTTATTTTTAATCAAATGACGTGTTAACAATAATTGTTACAGTTTCAACTTTCAAGTTAGTTAGGTTGATTTTAGTACTAAAATTCATTTCGTCACATCGATTACTATTACTTTATAATGATTGGATAAAACATGATGATATTTATTATTTTTTAACCAGCCCTACAGTATCGAAAGTTGAAAAATTAAATAAGTAATTAAATAAGTGAAAATCGACTTCAAAGAATGATGGTTTCGTACAGAAATTCTAATAATGAGTTTTAAAAAGTGGAAAACAAACTTCAAGATTAATTACAATGAGATCGAAATAAAAAATAATAATAATGAAGGATTTATAATATATAGAATGTAGACCAAACGATTTATAGTGAATACTTTTTTTGAGGATAAAATGTTTAGACATAATATCGTTAATCGTGTAAATCGATACTTTTTTTTGTTTTGGAGACAATAAAAAGGAATTTATATACAGCATTATTTCGACGATGGACAAAGTACTTTGAAACTTTTATCACGATTTTGTTCTATACATGCATTCCATATAAACTTAAAAGCATATTTTTCAACGAATATACAATTTTTGAGCACGTTCGAAATGGGACAATCCAATTGGCTCTCAATATTAGAGAAATTCAAAACCATACCGTCGAATTGTCGCCTAAAACCTTAAAATAATATAATTTAACAAATGGTTATCAAAAAAGTTCTGGGAAATTGCCAAAAAAAATTATTGCACAATAATGGAACTATAAATTAGTCTTACATGTATTATAAAGTGCTTAAGCTAGTACTTCAATTATTGTATGAAACTTTAACACAATAAATCTACACTGGGAAAAATTTAATATAAAATAACAATTTTTGAAAATCAAACTCAAGGTTACAATATATAAAAATGTTAACCTACAAGTATAAGCCGCCAAGAATAATTTCATTTATTTTTTGTGTTCATTTAATTTGCTCAATTTAGTATTAGGTATTTTTTTTTTATCATTGTTTATCTTACAATATTTACCTTGTAGCTTATTTGATTTTATTATGTTATTCAACTTTTAGTGATCATCCAAATTTTTCCTGATTTCAGTACCAACATTATATTATATTAAGGTACATTTATCATATAATAATATATAATATATATTCCACGCACGTTAAGGTTAAGAGCATTATATGACCAGTTTGCAGTCTAAAACCATTTTTTCCCCATGTTGGCTGGTCAGGCTCTTAACGTGCACTGAGTAATGAAATAATATCTCTAACATCAACCTGGTCACCTGGGAGTTATTAGTTATTGCATTCAAACCGTTACGATATGCGCTAAGACTTAATTTTTAATACAATTTTAGTAACCCGTATAATTTTAATATACTTTTATCGGGAGCCAAATAGTTAGTCAAAGCTGAGGAGCCAATTCAAAAACAATTTTTTAGGATTAAATATTGATTGCCTAGGTTTAGAAGTCAATTGAATTGCACTGCCTTTAAAATGAATTTCACTACTCGCCATATTTGCAATTATTACCTAACAGTTAAATAAACTGGTATCAGAATTTACTAGAAAACTGATCAGATTTATACCAATCAAGCCAAACTTGGACTGTTAATATACCAACATAATATATGATGTAAATAATTGTAATTATTGTAAAATCAAATATAATAAACAATTTTTTTTTTTTTATTAAACACAAAGCGGTAGCTCTGGCCATTGGTCTGACAGTGACTCAAATTATAACATATAACATTTTAAGTACATACATATAAAATCAACTTAAAGATGATTCATATTTCATTACACAAATTTAATTTTTTTTTTTTAAATACAAAGATTATGAATTGTGATTTGATCCGGACATAGGATTTCATATAGATGTACATAATATGCTATTTTAACCACCCACTTGATTTCATAAATTAATAAATTAATAAATAAAAAAACTAAAACAATTAAACCAATCTATACAAATAAAATAACAATATGAAGTTTATAATACAATAATAAAAATAATATTCGTAATATTATAATATAATATTAATGAATATGAATTTTAAAGTCACTAACTAGAGATATTTTTCTCAATTTTTTGAGTGTAACACTACTTAAAATAGATTTTAAAAAAGAAAAAATCTAGATAGAATTAAATAAATAACAGATTGTCTTTCCATCGATTCGGTGGGAACGAGATCATTTCATGTACTCTTTAAATTACTGCATATAAACCCGACAATATTATTTGGTTTAAACAGGATGTAATAAATTCACAACTTTACACTCGATTTGCATAAAACGATAGATCTAACGCCACAAAACATCGATTCGACACCCGAATGTTTACCTATATATATATAATATACACATACAGTTTTCATACCCACGGGCCATGCACGACCGATCGAGCTCAGTAAATTTGCGACTTTACTGAAACTAAATATCTAAAAGTATATAACATACTCCATGAAGTAATATATATCATCTCGTATTGATGTCGACTTAAGTCCCCATAGCATTACTGGTAAGAAAATGTGGAAATGTTTCATAAACGTGCCTCATCATTACACCATAATATTAAATAGTTTGTATTCGTAAGCTCCAGCATTATATTTTCTATCATACCGAGTTTAATATCATGATTGATGTTATGAAATAAAAAAATAGATAGGCAACGTTGTTAGATTTAACAGGCCATTGAATCCAATAAGCGACAGGTCACTTTTTTGAAGTTTATGAGATAATTAAATTTTTAAGGATTCCATAAACGCCATAAACTTCAAAATTCACCTTTTTCTGACACAGCTTTAACGATTAATGAAAAACTTCACAAATTCAAAATCATAATTATGAGTGTATAACTTTAAAGTAATCAAAATGGTTTTTTTTTAATATAATAATAATATGGTTTATAAAATGAACTTATATCTTAAGAACTGGCACTATAAATTCCATAAATTATATTTGTCTGAAAATAAAAACCTGGACTGTATGACATAATTTTATTGTATCTGCTTCTATTTACAGCAAAAGAAAGAATATTATTTTCCCATTATAAGTGTCAAATATTATATAGTTTCAAGTACAATCTGATTTGTCTTTAATCTATAAATTAGAAATTAAACTGTTATATTTTATGTACACAAAAACTAGAAATACTAAACAACTATTTGCCTATAAATCAAATTAAAACATTATAGGTGCATGCAACGTGTTACCGGGATTATTTATCGTACATGAATTAAAATACCAAACGATAAAAGGCAATATTACACTACAAAATTAATATCGTCTCTAACAAATGAAATATTATGAAAACATACGTGTATGTATATGCAATAATATATTATATATAGGTAATAAGCACGAGAAAGTTTATTATGAAATAGTTTATAGACGTAAAAGCTCTTCAAATTTCGCAACTTATACAGAGTCTTATATGAATTGCAAATTAGACTTAGATTATTGTAACTCATTTACTTTATACTCAGTCGAATACGAAAACGATTTATCAACTTAGACAACGATATCCATAACACATACTTTAAGGTATTTCGGTTGATTTATATACTTAGGTGGTACATCGATCGCCATGACATATATTTTTTCGACTTGCATTCGTGGTCCTTAACCTAGTGACGTATAATGGTGGACTCCTTATTATAAGTGAGAAAGGTTAGACAGGAGTAACAGAAAAATACCTAAGTAACACAGACTAGTTTTATGCTAGTGTGTACGTCAAAGTATATTATTATTATAGTAAATGTACATTATACTACATTCGATCAACGGTGCCTTGTCGAATTAGAGTTTATCGATTCTAAACTAGGATAACAGTTTTACCAGTGGTGGTCGTGGTTAATGGTAATATTGTTTTAATGAGATCACATTAGCGGTATGTATTACTACCGCCCCTCCAAACACCACGTCATACCAAAATAATTATTAATTATATAATGAATGAAATGCTTTATTTTGTTAGTAATTGTTTGTTCAAATTTGGTTTTTTGAACAAAATAGTAATTGAAATACATTGTTATTTAATATTTTGTATTTTAATTTTTTGAGTCAAAATTGTGTTTTTAACAATGATATAACTACTACATCAATTGCTGTTTAATGGATACTCACAAGTTAGAACACTCGCTTCGTTGTCACACAACTATTTAAAATCCACAAACTGTTCATCGCTCGCTATTAAGCAGTTGTAGTCAATAGTGTCCCTCAAAACTATACACAAGAGTAATATATTGTATATATTGTCACGATCAATGTATACCTACTACCGTTTACCGTTAACAGTGTGGTATACCGTTCGATACCACGGTCTTCGCTTCGATGTATCGGATTTCGATTATACACTTCTCTGGCCCAAGCATTTGATTAATATCATAATATTCTTAGAACATACATATCGATAGTATAAAAATTGTTGAGCTTATCTTCGGACCACTGGCTATCTTCGGATTTAAAATTAAAATAAAACCGCCTTAGCCATTGGAACGATTACACCACTGCAGTGGTCGTTTCAGACGCAAATTAAATAACTAAATTCGTAGTGAGTGTGTCGTATACGAGAGAAAACTCCTTCCCCCCCCCCCCCAAAAAAAAAAAAAATAAAACCCAACGTAACCCGAATCCGTGAATAGTAATATTGTTATGAGCAAAGGTCGGAGACGTCTAATCGATAATCGCAGTGTAACTCCCGACCGAAACGTCTGCACGTTATTTTTATTTTCTCTGGAAGGGTTGTTGTATGCTCCCATATATGACGTAATATATTACACTCGGCCCTTAGGACGTCACCCACGTTGTGTACAGAGTGCACGGCGGGAAATTCGAAAACGGTACACGTTGAATAAAATATCGAGTTCGATAACGTACCACCGGCACGCTGGTGCGGTACACCCCGTACACGGTGCTGCAGTGTACCGGTGGAAACCACAGGAAAACATTCAATCGTGAAAAACCTCCCTGCGCCCCCGTGCTGCCGCTTTCCGCGCGCGATGATATATCATTTCCGGGGACGGTGGTCTTTATAATCCGAAAACCTTTGTCACCGCCGCCGTTATTTTATAATATCAATGCGAGACGCACAAAATGATAATGCGCTGTGCACGGGTCGGCGGGGTAACATACCGCGACGGGGTTACGATGAGTGGTTGGGGGGGGGGGGGAAATGGACGTGTCTGTTTTGTTGAGACGCGAAGAACTGAATTCGAAAATGCAAAATATGAATGGAAAAAATAAATATACAGGGATGTACGACGATACAACAATAACAATTTCGAGGACTTGAGGTACCACCGCATTTATTTTACTCTGAATCGCATAACTCATAAGCCATATATTATCGCTTTGTAAAAATTGCACAGAAACTATTGTTGGATTAACAATAACCGATGCGAAATATATTACACCGGCGAACCCCGGATGCGTGTATACAATAGATTTAATTTGAACATTATTTAATTTAAAATATTTACCGTAAGTTGTAGACTGCTGTAGGATATTGCAGTATGTACAAACCTGTATTTTGACAGTAATTTAATATAGTTGGATTGGTACATTAACACCTGGGGATTACACACAAACTGTACTTTCTTTTTCAACCACGTAAATGTTGAAAGCAAGTTTTGTTGGGATTAAACTGCAGTATATCTTGATTCGTGTACCGCCCTGAAGAAATCAACCTTGCAATGAACTTTTAAATCGTCCGCAACCGTTACATTTCTCCTCATTGTGAGTAATACCGTAATTATTCCAAGCGAATACACATCGTTGTGTCGAATAGCTGCCAAAAGTTCTAAACATGGTTTCATCCTAATCAATCGAGTAAACGCTTTGTTTTCGTATGAAAATTATTTTTTCCTCAATCTCATTTTCACATAATATTGTAAATTATAATGTTTATTCTATTAGAAATGTATAATAGTGCAAGGAACACGAAAAAATATATAGTGGTATTGCATCGACAGTTCGCTACAATAGAACAGCTCTGACATACAAATAGCAAACGACAAAATACATGGCAGCGGATACTGATGACTAACGCCTAGGCTACGACACCTCCATCCTTACGACACCTCCATCCCCTCTCCGGGGTATAAAATTCGAGCGCCCTGCTCCGTTATGGGAACGGTGAAGTAACGGTATGGTAACGGTATGGTTACGGAGAGAGGTTTGGTTAGGTTAGGTTAGGTACAGGACGTAGCGGTCACGTCGAGCCAAATTCAAAATAATGCGATTTTGTATCCAACGGTGTCATTTATTGTAATTCCAACTTTTGTCCACATGTGATAAACTATATCCAATGAGTTTAATGAGGAATTCAACGTCAGGTACAAAGTTACCTTTATTGCAGTGTTTACTACTTGTAAGGTGGAACTCCCTGGGTCAATGTTTCCGACTTTAAACTCTTACGTTCGTATTTAGCTATGACAGCTATATTTTTATGATGTAAACATACTTTGTCAGTCCATAAACTGGGGTTTTTTTGCCATAAGATTTTGCGCACCACACACTTGCTTTAGTGAAAATATATTTTATTATATTACTTTTTTTCTGTCATTATTCGAATGAACAGATCCTTGAACACTCATAACTACCCGCGTCATTTGGTCCTGACGAGAACTTTTTTTTGCATTTTTTTTAACAGGCTGGGTGACAGCGTCTTGGTGCTGGTATTAGACTCTGGAAATAAATCTACACTTCAACTAAAAAGTTGGTGGTAACGTGTTTCGACAAATATATAAATAAACTTATATTTGCTGTTTGGAATGAGAATTATTGTATCAGGGTCATAGCGTAACTCCGTGACTGTCAAAGCTAGATAAATTGTGTTGAAAACATAAACGATATTCAGAGTTTGAAGCTTAAGGTACAAATAATGAATATAAAATATAATGTACTGATTAATTACCAAATGTCTTATTTATAATTCTTATTTGACACCCCAAAATTATCATTGATATAAAATCTAAATTAAAACCGAATAATATTATAGTAACCATCTCTATAAAATGATCGACGATAAAGCGTCTTCACCTCATGGCTACAGAATGTTAGGTATCATTATAATATCACCTCTTTGCACACTTCAAAAACGATTTTCCGTCTATTGTTAGGCTTCGTTTATTCCCCACAATAAACAGTCCAATCGACGACCGACCATCGTTAACGACTAAATTAATGAACACGAGCCACGTTTATTGAAGAAGGTTTAGAGCGAAATAATGGAGCTTTGGGTTTTAAAATACGATGTATTTTTTTTGGTCGTTGAAAACATTTTAAAAACTTTTACATAGCCTTTTTTGAGTGAGAATTATACACAAAATATATTATATATATATTTATACTTATTTCTCAACAGCTTTCGAAAAAACCACGAAAGACTGCGTTTTTGTTCAACATTGTTGAACAGCCGTTTCAGACAAATCTTGACCATAATTATATGATTCAACTCCACTTAAAACTCCATTTTAAATCCAATAATTTATCATTACCTTCGAATTTAAGGATTTAAGGACTCACGCCCTTCAGTGGGCTATTTACAATTATTGTTCTAAACTTCTCTTTTTTTTAATTGAATTGTTTTTTAAATATTTTTTTCTTAGATTTATTTTACTGGATGGCAAAGAACATTTTTATAACTTATAAATAATACACCATGTATTTTCAAAGTGTAATGATATGACAGGTATTTTTAAGCTCAGTACGATTTGAATTTTTATTAATAAGCCTTTTTTTGATGCATTTTAAAGGGTTTTAAAACTGTTTTGCATGATTTTTCCATAAGCGTCTAGTTGAATAGAGTGAAAATGATGATATAGAAATCTTTTGAATAAAAATAAACTTATGGATATTTTTGCACTCGACTAGCTTCGTGTTTAACGTTTTTCACCTCTAGAGCCTCACTATATTCTATGTTGAATTATTTAATGTAACACAGACGTGCACTCATGTTGTATATTTTTTTAAACATAATTTAAAAATGTCTTAACAATAAATTTATATTATTCTAGGGTATTTATAATGGTAATTTTTAAGATTTTACTTTTTTTTTAAATTTGAAACCTGATATAAATTTTATATTGTAGACTACAATATGTTTTCAAGTCATTTAATAAAGTTATGTGTTGTCTAATTCTAATGAGCATTTGAAGTTAAAATAATACGTAAATATATGTTTTAGTTTTTGTTTATAGTTTTTAAAACAATATGTAATGTAGATACTCAATGATGTACCATAAGAATAAGTTTTTGCCACAGCAATACTAAAAAGTACAATAATATTTTTTTACTTACTGTTTAAGGCACTTTGCAAAAGAGTGAGTGTAGATAGTGTACTATAATATTATACACTCGACGGTATTACATACTGAATATACTGAAGAGTGATACGGCGTAGACAGTAAAATTATGGTCTGCGTAAACTCCTTTAAATTGATTGATTCGTACAACTTTATCAGTATCAATCTTACTATCTTATATACCTTACACATTGGCAGGCAGTAATAGAATATGACTAAAAATAAATAAGTATAATAAAATTGCATATCGCAATACACCTGCACAGTTTACATAACCTTCCCGAAAAAACTTGCGGACGATCATCCACGCCAAATCTGTACTTGAAAGTCTACAGTTATTCGTTTAGCGTCTATATAAAAAAAATACTTGGTCAGTAAACGTCAGTGACGTTGCGTCAAACAAAATATTATAGTTTATGATGGTGTGAGAATAACTTTCAGTGTCGAATCACAATCCATCATAATTGATCCCGATTAACGATTCGGAATAAATTATAATTTATAGGATAATGATATATGACAGACATCGTCCGAGCTCCCGAGTCCGAGTCGTCTCCTATCTTCAGCGTGACACGTATTATAATAATAATAATAATAATAATAATAATAATAATAATAATATAACATATAACCATACCATAACTTCTGCTGTTATTACTGCTCATATACTGTTGGCATAGGACAACATCACGCATTATAACATGACACAGTAGTATTGATGTAGACTTACTAGTGAGTGCAATCTACGTATTATTATTATGATTATTATTATTATTGTTACTATAGTAGTTTATATAGACACACCAAGTGTGTTTACCGAAAACCCTTTGAACGGGTCTCTACGTATATATATATCAAATACTTGACGCGCATTCGTGATGAACAGACCGCAGAACGTGGAAAAGCACTTGCTACGGTCACGTGGCTGTCACACACATACGGAACCGATTACTGTGATTTGCAAACGGCCATTGTTAATCATATTTGTGCACGTGATAACTCAGTGTGTAGGTATAGTGTCCTCTACGGGCTTACCACCACCATCGAAACCAAGCACCCAATCCTGCAGACGATGGGTTTCTGCGTTCGTTTGCAAGCGAGATGATAGGACGAATAAAGGTCCAAAATTCCTGAAAATGTTCTCGCGAAAAAAACAAAGGAAAACAGTCTGGTTTATGGTTTCAATTTTAATTCTTGCGACCCGTAACCATCTCAACGAACCACCTTTCTATTATGCGGGTGACTGTAAATTATGAAAAAATAAGTTGGGATTCTACACAAAGCGTTCTCGATACGAGTTCCCGACAGCGAATTACAGACCGTTTAGGTCACAGCGTTGGTAGTTTTTGCGCAATACTATAATTTAGGCCTGCATTTTCTTAACCTTGATATTTCAACAAATGTAGTTCATTAAGACACAGTCTTGAACACCATTTGTGGATTGAATTGGTTAATTATAATGAGGAAAACTATAGATAGCTCAACTTACTTTCGAATTGTTATACCTCAAAGCTCATCAGTTTTGGATGTATAATTTGTACAAAAGAATATAATACTTATGTAATTTCCAGCTGCATGTAAATATAATGCAGAACCATTCATGATTCGGGTCTATTCAAACTTGTATGTACCTATTAATTCAAAAGTATTATCTTACTTCTTACATCTATTCTTTCTTCTCGCATAATCTTAATGATAATTCTCGACAACTTTGGCCATTGATTTTTAAATCACAAGCGACATTTCAACAAAATTTAAAATATTATAAAATTGTTCCCAATATATTCGCATTCAATGGAATCCATAAGAAACTTTGAGTAGGTTGTAGTATACACTAGTGTACTTTAATATATAATATTAATGATTCGATGTTGCATTGGTTAAAAGATTTGGACAGGTTAAAATATTGTGTCTTCGGCCTTTCCTTAATCCTTATCTTAGATATGGGTTCAGTTAACATGTTCACTTCTCATCATATTTGTGTATTAGAGCAGGCCGCGAGATTAGTTGTCAACAATGTTGATAACTCTGAACCTAGATGTTATTTATGTTCGTTATAATATGTACTGGCGAATTTTAATACGAAAAAAGTGAATTTTAAGTCTATGAGTAATTGTTTTCCTCAAATACATTTGATATTTTCCATTTATATTATACTATTGCTAACATTGTGATTGCCAATCAACTATAGTATTAAATTATATTTTGTTTAATATTCATCTAAATTAATAAGTACTATAGTAAATCATAAAGTTAATTTGTTATCAAATAGAAGATTAGTTTGTTGTCACAGGAGTTTAAGATTCAAATTAAATATGTTTGTATTTGTTACAAATTGTTAACTAGTTTTTTTAGATTCTGAGCGAAGCATTTAATGTATTGATTTTACAATGTGTGTGTGTGTTTGTTTTTTGTTTATGTGTCAATAAGAAAAAAACGTACTACCGGTTACTATATTATGATCATTTTATATAGTCCACACATGACACAATTTTCAAAATAATTGGACTCTTTGTAATCCATTTATAGTCATATCAATAATTTATAAGTACTATTTTATTTGTGTATTATATAGTTTATATAGTTTATATATTATTTACTGATTATCGTGTATACGACTATTATTCAACGTCTTTATAAATATGCCTCAGCTGCAACTGAAAAAACTATAGGCACGAGAAGTTTTTGATTTATTTTCAATCATCGTTTTCAAGATATTTTAAGTTCAAATTTTTAAGAAATCGTTATTATTTTATTGTCATTTAAAAATATTATTAGTGGGTACTTGAAAGTTTTAGAGTACATTATTGTATTATATAAGTACAAAGATATTTTCAAATGCAAGTTAGGAAAAATAGGCAATAATTAATTAAACCTACTGTATTACTAGGTAATAGTATTAATTATAAATATGGCAATAGAAGACTAAATTACTTAAATAGCAATAATATCAGAGAATATAATTAGTAATATAGGCTAACCACCTTCGCTCAGAGTCGTTTTTCATGTGCAATGACTTATCTAAATATTAGATCAATATTACACACATTAATACATTATACATTGTTGTTAACCTGGCTTGACCGTAAAGCACTACATACTTATTGATATGAAGTATGAAACAAAATGAAAATATATACAAATTACATCTCGCTCATTGTTAATTTAATTGTACACTAATTCGTTCCAATATAATGACACCACGTAAAATTATTAAGTAATTTGTGTATTATAAATATAAAGATACAAATAATAATCATAACCTGAAATGAATAAGGTCTAGTACAAATTTAAAACATTTTGTTTTTTGATTTGAGCTGAGAATCAAAATCATTTCAATGGGAAATTGGTCCAATCATAGTTTATCAATGAACTGAAATGTTTGAATGAATATCTAACATTAAAAAAACTACTTCAAACACACAGCAATATATTTATATTAAGAAGAAGTACAAACGGAATCCAAAGATGATTTATATCTGTTCAATCGATTCCGATATAAACTGAAACCAGAATAAAGAGATTTTGACATAAACTTATACTACAGATTAAGTAATTATTTAGAAACATTCACTTATCAATTGAGTATTGAAAATTTGAAATATGATTTTTTAAAGGATAAAAAAATGTGATTTACATTCCGATCCACTTAATCACTTATTAAGACTGTTTATAACAATCAGGTGCAAGGACGTCGGGTTGACTTTCTAGTTTCTACTGAAATACCATTTTCATTTTCATTTTTAGCTAATACATTTTTGTCGTATGTAATAATAATTGTCAATCGTTTTACATTTCTTCGTAACTTATAGACTTGTGAGGTTATTATTATACTATATTATATTTATTAGTTTAAAGTTATAATGACTGTAATGTATACGCTGCAGTTGTATTCATGAAAGCAAGCGTTTGAAATATGATGTTGGGACTATTGTTACCTAGCTTTTTCATGAGGTTATATGTTAAGTACTGTCAAAAGTGGCCCTTGAAGGAAAATAATTGGCCCATCCTAAATTCTCAGTACTTTCGAAATCCATTTAAATGGCACCCATTGACTTTGAATCGTCCACTGGCCTGATAATACATTCGAAATTAAGTCCACGACAATTATTACGATTACACATATATGGCAATTAGTCACTTATCGTCATATGAGTATATACTATGCACTAAATGTTATGTTATTTTTTCAAACTAAGACACACACGGTCATGTCTTTAGAAATTGTGATGGAATTTTACAAGCTATACAATCTTCTGTGTAAATAAATTTGTTTTTTTCGAGTTCGTTGGTGATAATTAGACATTTTCAAGGTATAGTGTTAATTTATGTAAATATTTAAATAGAGTTTGATTACTAATTCTCATTAAGTTTCCCAATGGTAATTGTGGGTAACCGGGTAGGGCATACTTGCAAGTTGTCGAGCGAGGGTCCACAAACGGAGGGGGAAAATTCTGAATAGTATATAATGCCGAGGCACATATACTACGGGCAGTAATACTCATCATCTCCTGCTATACCAGTAAACGATTTCTTCATACATTATAAAGATTAATGACAATACATAAAAAATACCTCATTATACTTTAGATAGGTTCCGATTCGTATACGACGCAACGTAGCATCATGATTATGTCCCGGGAAATGTCACTCGTTTTCGTGTCGACCAAGCATGAGGATATTTTTTAGAACCTATATTATATATAATCAAATTTTCTGCAACACGAATATCGTGTTATCACATTTGTACAATGATATAGTCATATGCAGTAACAGCGTGCGTAAATGGGTATTCTGTGAAGGATAGCTGAGTGGTGGTGGTGGGAGGGGTTCTCCAGAAGAGTGGTGGTGGGTCGATTTTGGTTATCAAGAAGGTATCTAGAGGAGTTGTATGGATGAATTCTAAACAGAACGCAAAAGCCACAGGCTTTACATTTGCGTTTCATTTTTTTTTCTGTTTACATTTTCTCGAGTAGTAAACATAGTCAAGAATAGTCTTATCCTGAACCTTTTTAGATTGCAAATTGAACACGAAAGTTGTTTTTTATATAGAACATTTTACAAGCGCCTCTGCAGGTTTTTGTCCGAAAGATTTGATGATATTATATTAATTTTATTAAACGCGTACGGCATATAACATTTGAATAATAATATAAATTAAAACATAATTTTGGATAAATCACAGAAATATGAATAAGCTATAAAATAATACATATTTGAAGTTTGCAAACATTCAAATTTAATTTGTTTTATCAGACTTGTATAATGTGTTATTGTGAAAAACCAAATCAATAGTGAACTGTTCCATTTGAGTATCCATTATTGTTAAAGCAAAAATATATACCATTTAAATGGTCATTGAAAGAATGAAACAAATTAAAATGGCTTGCGAATAAATACATATTATATATATACATATTATATTAAATTCGCGGCGTAGTGGAATTAATGTATTGGCTATAACAATGAAGTGTGTTTTTTGTTTTTGTTTCTCATCACCTTTTAGAGCAATAAACATGCTTCAATGTTCAACTCCAAGGGTGGTTTCTGGTAGCAAATTGGATTGTATTCGGTAAAGATGGGGAATCAAATGTAAAAATGGCCTACACAAGCACATATTATATGGAAACATATTTGAATTTTTCATCAAATCTAATTGAAATCGAATTTCCTTCATTTTTTATGTTATTCCTCTAAATAAATTATAAGTGGAAATCCTACAAAGAACCTTGTATTAAATTTCTTAACTATTGGAATTTAAAAAAAAATTGGTCAACACAGTTGAAGTAAATTCCAAAACTTCAAATGTTTAAAGTTAGCTCAAAAATGTACAACATATTTTTTTAAAGTTTATCACACAAATAGAATACTAACAGAAATATTTGGTGAACATTTTGAACCCCTACGATTTTTGCTTTATAGATGAGTAATAATAACAAAAAACAGAATCGATTTTGTTAAAAACCGACGGTGCGTAAATATTCCAGTTTTTCTTAGTAATGTGGATTTTTATAGTACACAGTATAATGGTGTTTTGAATAACATTATATAAGATGTATACGACATTGTTTTACAAAAAATTAAAAACCAAAGACGTACAATGATTTATAATAATTAAAATTGCTATTCATTAAATCATAAATCATATATCCTAATTTATTAATATATCTCTTTAATTTAATTAACTATCGTTCAAAAAATATCACAAACTATTTTGTTAATTTTCTAAATTATTATTTTTAAGAACAAATAATTGATAGTTCGAATTAAGTACCTATCTAAAAAATGTACTACATCAAAACCGTCTGGCTTCTTTTATTTGTATCATTGTTAAATGTTAATGCATTTGCATTTGCGACGGCAATGTTTAATGTACATAATTTGCGTAATTTATAAAACAAAGGAATTTTTGAATATTATATAAAATGTGTACAATGCAATAATTAATTATACCTAGTATAATTTAGAACACATGGTATCAGACAAATTTCAAAGTTCAATATATGCACACTAAAACTCAACAAATGTAATAAAATGATAAAATATGAAAAAACAAAAATACAACATTTTTATTGAGGTACCTAAATTACTAGTTTTTAACAGTTATCTCAAAAAGTAACGGGAATTTGGAGTTAGGGCCATATTTATTTTATCAACTCCACAACATGGTTTAGAACTATTTCAATTCTTAGAAGTTCTGAGCTTAATCTTTTATACATTTACTATGTATATTTAATCAATGATTGTACTATAAAACGCCATTTATAAAACCTATTTATAATACCTACTTTCATCGGTAATTAAAGTATATTATATTAATCTTAACTAGAAAATCTGAATATAATAAATAATGTGCACCATTTTCGGTAAATTGGGCTCCATTAACAATCGTTCTTCGAATAAGGGAAGTTCTAGTTAATTTTTTTAAAATTAAAACTATCAAGTTTAACAAAATTATATTTAGACCAATAAAATTATATTCGTTATAAAACTATCATCAACTACTGCACAAGATTTTCATCAAACGTTTATATTTGTCTACAAAGTTTCATTTAAATCCTTGTACGTTGTACTGTATAAACATATTATTAATTAAACTTTCTACATAGATTGTTCATAATATAGGTATATAAAAAATATAGTTATATCTAGTTAAAATCTTTTTGGATCAATCGACTTGTTAATCATCTATTGTAATACACGTCTACTGACTCACATAAGCTTATGCATGAGCCAGCCGTAGACAATTTTCGTTCTTGGATATTATGAGTTGTTGTAGATAAAAATATATTCTCCCGTCGAAATTTAGATCAGTAGAATGGGCTTACATCACTAAGCTTTCAATAGTATTTCGTATAATGCACCTGCGCACGTTTGTGCGCACCAAGTTAGCTAAGTCAGTACTATGATTATTTACTGAACCGTAAAGACAAGGTAACCCAATATAGTTTTGCTCTTTGATTGTGTTCGTACCAAAGAGAAATAATATTGACATAAAGACTCGTCCCATTCCATCCTGAGGCCAGGAAATGGATCATACAGAGAGAATTGTCAGTGAAATGTCAACATACATTTTACTAAAAGTATTTAAGGCTACAGTTACGTAATAAAATATTATTTATTTTAGCGGACCTATTTTAGCATTCAAACGGATTGTAATAAGAACCGTTGTAAATATCACTATTTTATAAATTACTTAAAACTACAGTCCTTTGTATTCAAAAATTGGTATTATAAAACAAATGTCTTATATTAAAATATAATTTCAAATCATTATTTATACATGACTATAAAATATTTAAACAATAATTATTACCATCATTCCAAGTCGGCTGAGTGTCTGCCCATTAACGTAAATTTTTAATTTTTTAATTTTTCATCTTATGGTGGTTATGTATTTATAGAAATATGCGGTGGCCGTGGGTAGATACCAGTAATTTTATTCCAAGTTCCTTGTATGGGACTTTATGGATTAGAAGTCAATCTAAATATTTTAAAAATTGTATTATGTATAATGTATATAAAATAATAGTATAAAAGTTTCGAGTCTCTACAGTTAATAATTTTTCAATTTCAACATAATAACTAAAATCGTTTTTTTTTTCATTTAAATTTCCAAACACATAACGATTTTATTACCTAACGCATAAGAATTAATTTGGTTTCAATTGACCTTTAATGTTTAATAGGAAAACACTACTCACCACTCTCTATACTTGTTTTTATTTACATAGTGTTAATATTGGATTAGTATAATAAATAAACAGCTGAAGTCATACGAACGTGCTGCAGAAATGATAGATGGCTTACTAGACCCAAAAGTTATATTTTACTTTACTTCACTATTATGTGTCTCCATTGATGTGTCACGGATTTCACTCATGCTTAAAAGATAAGCTTTTAACCAACTCACTCTAACTGGCCGTACTTCGATCGACTGAAGCTGAGCACCGAACAGGTGTTGACGGGTCAGTCGCAAACCAACTTGTCACAATCGAACGTCCAGCGAATTAATTATGCAAACATTTCAAACGCACGTAGAAATGTGTGGACGTTCATTCCATAAATGAGAAAAAAACCTCGATCCTAAATAAATGTTATATTATTGCGGTGCATCGGTTTTAGATTTGAGTAATGCAGTGATGATTTCAAAACACGATGACTGCAGACACAAAAACACACACACACACACATTACCGTATAACCCTTCACTCTGAATCTAAAATACATACAATAAAATTATATCATTTTACAATTTTTTAAAATTGTTTCCACTCAATTATTAGTAACAAAAATAATCTGACTTTTTCAAAACTATAATCAAGGAAACAAACTTAAAATTTCGAGTGTGATGATAAGTAAACTCCTACATAATCTATTTCATCTAAAACACTGAATAGATAATCAAAAATTTACAAATAGTATGGATTTTTAGTGACCTACAAAACCCTTGTTTGACTTAAAAAGTGTGCTATAAATTCTAAATTCTAAAGACCCTATTATATACTATAGCAGGAAACTATACGTACCTACTTATAATTTGACCTTGCATAAAGCTGCATCCTTAAACACTACTTTGCATTACTTATGGACGGAAATAAATAGACAAAAAGAAAGGTCTGAAATCGGTGCAGCATTCATATATCGGATTCAAGAATAGTCTGTAAACATAACAAATATTTCATAATTCTCAGCTGGTATTGTGATACTATGTTGCAATGTATAAAATATAAATTTACAAATTTACAAATTAAAGCACTAATTGAAATAAATTGCCACTATAATTCAAAAATGCATTTAATATAATACAGTTCTGTAGAGCCTCGAATATTATGTGAAAGTGGAATCAGCGAAAACCCGGAGAAGTGGCTCTGCTGTAGGTTTCGAGTGTACGTTTTCATTGAATAGGTCGCTGTAATGGATGTGTTAAATTTGAATTTAATAATAACTCATTTAATACAATCAAATCGATAGATTGCACTAATTGTTTCCAAAAACAAATCGCGTAGTATATTACATTAAATAATTTATTACAATATATTATTTCATAAATTATTGTTTTTAACTTATATTTGAACTTACATAGAAAGAAGATCAAACCAATAAAAATATATATATATATATGTATGTAGATACCTATATATTCTGATATTCATATTTCCAAAGTGTGAGTCGAGACAATGGATTTTTGAAATTTCAATGAATAACTTAATATTGAATAGGTATGTCAAATATATAAACTGTTAAAGCTTAAATATTTATAAATTTTGTATCGTAATTTATTGAAACCTATCAAGTGAGATATTATATTAAAAGGCTTCGAATGGTTTGGGAATATAAGTTAGTTATACAGCGACCGCCATAGAGATGCCACGACATTTACTCGTGCATATGGCGTGAAGGGGCGTACACAAGAGATGTGCTTTTTCTGACTGTGTTATTTATTACCAGGTAGCTCCAAGTTGCGTAAAATCAGTTTGCTTATTTATGACACTATAGATCAAAAGGAGCTTTTAAATACTATAGGTTGTAAAAACGTTTTAAACACAACTAATTAGCCCTCCCACCCCAAGAAAAGAGTACCAAAGAGAAAACTTGAAGTAAATTAAAATAAACTAAATTAAGTACATACATTTTTAAACAAATATAGAACGGTATTTTAAATAATTAAGTCATATTATATAAAATATAAACTAATATTTATACTCATTCGGTACACGCAATCAGAGTTTCATTGATTTCAACAAATCATTAATGTATTATTGATCCTCAACATTGAAGCTATGTACTTTAAAGCATACTCTATATCCAGTAAATTAGAACTCGGAGAGTAGTTTATTAATCACCTTGTTTTTAAATTTAAGTTTATTTTATAATGTATTCGGGAATAAACCAATCACATGCACGATACACACATTATATTTATTATTTAAGGAGAACGGAATGGATAGTTTTTGTTACACAACACCTAACTTATTACAATATTACAATAAGTAATAGCTTATTACAATATAATACACAACGTGTTTAATGAAAATCATAAGCTCTAAATAAGTATACACCTACAATTTACAAAACATAACTACTACTATAATGTGTATTTGTGTCAAGGAAAAGAAAAATCATCATGACTTCTTAGTACTTAAGTATAAAAGAACACAATAAAATCTATGAAAACCTTAGTTATCTAAGAACCTTACTTGCCTAGTAATTTTAGTTCCTAATCGATAAATGAAACAGACTCCACAATATACATATAACGTAACAACTTTGAGTTGGAGTCCATAGTAAAAATATATCAATGTAATTTCGAAATAATTTTAATTACTTTAAAATATCTGTTTAGAAAAAACCGAAGGATTCGGTGTTGCTGTATAGCAGATTTCTAGCGTCTAAACTTATGAAGAACTCTGTACGAAGTGATCAAGCTTTCGACTGAATAAAAGAAAATTCATGTAAAATTCCCGAATATCAAATATTTTTAAATAGCTAAAAAAACAGAGCTCTGGTGAAAACAATTTAAACATAAATATGAAAGTAAATTTATGGTTGACACTGATTACTTTTGATACAACTCAGAAGTTACATGGTATAAACTAAAATGTTTTAGTGATCATAAATAACATATAATAATTAAACAAAACGTACGTACATAAATAATATTGAAAGTACACTGAACGTGTGTGCGTAACTGTATTAAAATTATGAGTACCTATGTAATAATATGTTGTGAGTTCCGGAAATACAACAAAAAATAAAATAAAATAAACAATGTAGCAATTTGTTAAGTAATAAACTTACAGAATATTTTGAAAACAATTATTTTAAACCTTGGATCACGTTTTAAAAAGATATATAGTGATCGATATTTATTTGATGAATATTATAATCATCTAAATATCATTGTCACTATCATTGTCAATATGAGATTTTAATAATCAATAACTGAATTTATTATAGAAAATATATTGATAAATTGACTAACTGTTTCTATTTAATTTGATACAATAAGTATAATATATACGAAAAATACAATCAAATTTTAAGCATACAACAAACAATCGTATAATATTTCTTTAAAAATCGATACGTACAACTTATACCTACGAGATTAACTACTCTTATAATAATTAACTGTATTTTGAAAAATTTAAGGAAAATAACTTGATAGGATTTTCCCACTTCTTGTCGTAGTTGGGATAACCTCTATTAATTATTGATGATTTTACAATGGCAATCTATATTTTAAATTTTCATAATCCAAAACAGAATGAATTACTAAAAATATTGATGTATAAAATATATGAAATTTCGAAAGAACATTTGTTTGTTTATTGTAAAAATTTAAAGTTTAGATCTATCGACAAAACATAGTACTACATAGAATAAGTTTAAAAACAAAGCTGTTCTTATATTAAAAAAAAAACTGGGTACTGTGGTTAATGCAACTGCGGCTAATGAGGTCATCAATCAGGGAAGGAAAATTGGAAAATGTATTATTTTTTCATTAAACTATGAAATACAAGATTGTTTACTGCTAGATGAACCAGTGAGCTAATTACATTATATTAATTCACTTCGTAAAAGAGCACAACAAATCTGAACAAATCATTTTCATATCACTGTACGCTATTTGATACAAACGTAATAAATTCAATCAATCACTCATATAATATTGCAATTGAACGCTTGAAATGGTGTCCATATATATGTGTGTGTATGAATGTGTGTGTGCGTGTGTGTGTGTGTGCAAGTCGATACATTTTCACAACAGCAAAATAACGTACATGGTGTATGTGATTTGTGTTCGTCTGATTCTACAAAGCATTGTTACTCAACCATTTTCTGTGAAATCGTACCGGAAGTATGAAATTAATAATATTACTGATACACTGACGAGAGGGTGCGCAAAAACTACACAGCACAAGTATCAAGTTTCAATGCGCCATCATAATACGAATATTAATCTCGTAATGATTAACGATTCGACGGTCTGGTTTCATATTTTTTAAATGTTAAATTTTTCAAGACGAAGATATAGGTATACAGGTATACTATCGAAAATCAATTAATGAAGGTAATTCAACTCTACGTATGTCTACGATTTCGTATTGTAGTACACACCCTGACACCCATAAGTTAATCGATTTTAATATTGCGCTCAAAACAACGCGACGCTTCAACGCTTGTCAATAATATTTCAAAGACCGATTCGATGTCCTTCTTTTTCTCCTTCTCCTCCTCCTCCTCCTCCTCCTTCTTCTTCTTCTTCTTCTTCTTCTTGTCGTGTCAGTCTTCGTATTACCTACCCTTTCCAATAATCGGTAAACTCGGCAGTATGTATTGTCATTTGTCTTGTATGATTCGATTAGAACTACCTACTGAATACAGCAATTCGTTTCGACGTATTGTTCAGGGACTATTTATGCACTTTAAAAAACATCTGTTAACACGATGTTAATGCTTTACCGTCGGCATAAACTACATTTTTCTAGTATAAACGGCCGTAATAACACTGAATATATAAAATATGTTGCAACAATATGCGACACGGCCTCACCTATTATAATGTAAAATATTATGCAGTGTGCACACATTGTGCACATACGTGTAGGGAATATCTGCTATAATATTCTCCGTTGTTATAAATACGTTATGATAATATTATTATAACATAATGTCGTCCCCGCGTAATAGAAAAGAGGCGACCAGCAATGTATATTTTCGTATCTAAAATATTTCATCGCCAGACATTGTTTTTACTTAAACCTTAATATTTATATTTTATTCATACAAATTATCTTATTTCTCTCCATTATGTTTACTTAAATGTTTATAACAAAACATTAACGTTAATAATTAAAACTGACAGCCGCCGAGACAAAGCCATTTAAAAAAAAAAAAAAAACATTAATGAAAGTAATTATATTTTGGGTTTTTTTTCGTGAAAAATACGCAATTTAGAATACTCACATAATATAATTATAAATTATTAGAGATAACGAGAAAAAAAACATTTATAAAATGTTATTTAATTCGATAATAACGATATTCATAAAAAAAAACCCCCGTTTTAGAGTAACAATATCCTAATGACATTTTAAATCAGTCAACTTCGACTATATAATTGGCATGAATAATATTATGATAACCGAATTCCGGTATAATTGTATAGTAGTTCAATACGCGTCACCTATTATCATACGTTTAAACACTGCGAAAAACCAGTGTGCGGATAATAATATTAAAATATAATTATTTCTACCACACACATATATAATATTATATATTATATAAACGTACGCGACGATAAACGTTGTTGGCGCTTCACATAAATAACCGATTACCATGTACGCGTATTTATGTGTATTTTTCCGACCAACACACATCAGTAAGCTTCAATAGCAATCCGATGGTTGTCGAGGGGATGAGTGAAAATGGTCTGGAGGAGCGTGTCGAAAATTCCCGAGAGATTGCGATCGTTCGAAATCCACCGACGTCGGGCTCGATTAAAATTCGACACGACGCTTTACTAAAAGATTCACTGCGTTCGTCAGCTTCCGAATACTTGAACACATTTTACTTAATTGATTCTGAACTCGGACGTGTTGTGCATTGTGGTGCACATAATCCACACACCGACTTGGGTCAAATATATATGGCGATTTTTTTAACGGTCAAGTTATAAAAAATACACTTAATCCGAGTTTTTAAACCTGCAATAGTAGGAATAAAAAATCATGACGACTACCGCCTTTAATAGTCTACATTGAAGTATGGATAAATATCGTTTTCGTTTTCACGAAAATCTGTTTTCGATATTGCTATTATTAAGTATAAAATGAATATTATTTCATATAATCTGTGGTATAAACCTGGCCCTCTGTTAATTATTATCAAACTTTTGTTATTCGACAGGCTCGAGTTTGTTCCTGTTAATTATTAACTATTCACACTAAACTGTTTAAACTTGAAAGTTAAATATCTTTAACGTCTCAATTTTTTCTGTAAATCGATATTGTCTGCACTTCGAAGCGAATTCACGGTGTGTCTACAAAAGGTATTTTCAGCCATATTTAAAAAACAATTCCATAGTATTAAAATAATATTTTCATAGATATCTCAATGAAAATACCCGCCTTAGTAAATAACTCAAAATAATTATATTTCGAACCCCTTTGAATTCATTAAAAATATCCATTCTGATTAGCATATAGATATTATTTTTATTACCTACATACAATTTTAAACAACACTAAACGATCCTTACGAAATCAATATTTTTAAAATATGTAAATGAATGTAGGTACTTATACTTAGTTTGTATCATTATAACTCAGGACATTATTGTCCTCATAAACGATGAAATCGACATTTAGTACTTTCCTGCTTATTTTTTTCCCCACTTACTTTTTTTTCATTTACCCGTAGCCTCGTTTATACCGTCATCAAATAAACGCATTCAAAAACATAACGTAAATCTAAAACGAAAAACTGCAGTGATGGGCTTTACGCCATATGTCTTCCAGGCGAATTAAAGGACAAAGCGTTCCGAGTTCTTTCCGGGAACGTCCAAGTGTAATGGCTTGGAGGTTTTAAAACAGTTTCATTGCACTCTATTTCCTCCGAACCTATCGTATAATTTGGTCCGACGGTTACACGGTTTACTCTTTTCACTTAAAAGTTTTATGTCCACGTTTATTTTTTATTCAACAGTGGCGTACATGGTAATGATTATGCAGCCTTCGTATACCCACCATTCAACCCTTAGTAGGCGGTAGGTACCTACATAAGTGCCTATTTTCAAACAAAAGAAACATATTTCCGCTACATAATATGTGACTATGTAACTTCCGATTTATAATTTAATTAATGATACCATTGTTTGCAGTTAGACGTATAGAGCAGTACGGAATTATTTTTAAATAAAGTATGTATCACTATAGTATGATCGAATTCTTTTCTGAAACAGAATTATTATGGAATCGGATTAATTCAAACTTCAACGTTCCGTAACGATTACAAAATTGTTCAACAATTTTTTCTGGCACTTATAGACCTTAATCTATTGCATAAAATATTGGTTTTATGTGTAGATTTATAACCATAGTTGTTAATTGGTATTATTTAAATATACCTACGAGGAAGGCCTGAAATCGGTTGTCTTACGTAATATATTAGCATTTAAAAACGTGTGTCTGTGAACTTTTACCAATTGCAAACATAACAAATCAAAAATAAGGAATGTACAATATTTATAAAATAGTTTTGATAGCTTTTTATAAGGTATTAGAAAATAATATAGTGATATCTGTATTCTGACTTAATCAATGCTATTATTACGTGTCGTACCCGGAAGTAGAATAACTACCGCTTCATTGTATTTTCACAATTTAATAGAGCTGTGTTTCTATTCGATGCCATTAGAATTTTCAGTAATGGATTCCAACAATGTATCATAAATTATATCTATATAAAACGTGTAATAACATTATTGGTCACTCTAGGCTACACTCTGTTTTTTTTTTTTAATATCTTATAAAAAAAAGGTTCTGGATTTATCGCCCGATAACTATTTAACTGGCAGCCGACTAGGAAAATTAGCCAACACGACGATCAACCAACAACCAAAATACCAACATGGATAATCGACCGACAGCTAGAAAAGAAAAATAATATAAACAAATTAATATGTTATGAAATATAAGCTAGTCATTTAATTTACTTTAGTTGTGTACCTATTCCTTAATCTTCAGAGTTTTTTTTATAAAAATATGTTAATAACACTAGTTTAATTTATTCCATTTCAATTTATGTGTATAACCCCAATGCTTAATACAATCATTTAGTACAGTAGCTATAAAATACAAGACGTTAATAAAAATATACTAAGAAAAATGGTTATATAATTAACATATTTAGAGAGCATGTTAACTGCTAATGTGTACATAAAATATGTCTAGAAAATACAATAGGTACAATTATGTTACATGGCTGAACAATATTAAGTTAAAAAAGAAAAAGATTTATTTCGTAAATAAATTTACACTCTCCAATAAATTACCAAGAGGTATCAAAATATTTACTGGTGAGCATAACATTAATTTAAAATAAAAAATTGATAGTAAAATACGTTTTTTATATGACATAATGTTTATATATTTTGAAGTTAATTTGGCGAAGTAGAAATGTGCTATCAATGAACGATGATATTATTAAGTGTTGTATACTGTAGAAACGCTGTACATGACTGATTACCGCCGTAGTTTAAGACATTTAAATTTTTAAGGATGTAACCAAACCAGAGCGATCTATTGAAATTTATCTTGAAACAAATAAATCGAAGATTTTAGTTTGGATTTCTTCAATGAGAGCATAAAGACGGATATTAAATGTTTCCCATAAAATTGAGCTACATTCTACATTGGTACGAAAAATAAATGAATGAAAACTTTTTAATGTGTATGGACTATGGATGTTTAAAATTACAACAATAATTGCGCCAAAGAATAATAATATGAAAAATATTAAAAATGCAAAAATAATGTAAATCCACGCATACCTCTTTCATGGCTGACTTTTTTTAGATAAAAAAAAATTGTTTCTTATTATTTATAGAGCTAAAAACAATGTTAACCAAGTTTTATGTCATTTGCATTATTTTTACCTAAAATACATGTAGGGTCACGAATGTGAATATTTCAAATATTGTATTTAATTTTAAATTTTATTAAAAACTGATTACACTTTTTCGGCAACTGGGACTTTTTTAATATATGTGTGTAATTATAATAAATAAGATAACAAACATTATGCATTATTCATAAAACATAATTTAGGTAGGCAGATAATATATATAAAGCACGTAGATATATGCAGTAACATAATTAATAATTATCAAACTCTTGCTATTAATCATCAAGTAACATACATTTTTAAAACAATAATTAAAACTATTTAAATCTTCTTGAGAAGTTGAGGGTATTTTTCGTTACTTCATAATACGAATATCAGAAAAACAATTTATTCCTAGAGCCTTTGCACTTTGCACTTTTCACTAAAAAAAAACTGTGTTATTTTTTTTTAATCAAGCACTTCCTCCAAACAATAATATTTTATTCAAACATATAAACGTGGCATAAATATAGTTTATAATGCAAACTAATTTCTATAATAATTAAGGCATATTCTTCAAAAATTATTTTACATAAATTAACATATTAACTTGATAGTTTAAATTGTTGAACACTAAACATGATTAATTGATAACATTGGTTTTTAAAAGTTTTTTCCGAAAAAAGTTGGTCACATTTAAAACTTTTTTCAAAATTATTTTAATTTTACTGACCTTTTTTAAGCAAGAATTTTTTCATTTTGTTTTATGAAGCTTTTTTGTTAAAAATCAACTCCGTTGGTTCACTAACTCTTATTTCCCTTAGAAACTTGACAAGTCTAATAACTATAACGCATACATAATTTTCTATATATATTATACATTATTAAGACAAGATTATATATAAGATTATAAATAATACATCGAATTGAAATGTTAAGTTTTTTTATTTACCATTGGAAAATTCATGCGCTGATGAAATTACAATTTACAATCGAAATATTATACAGTATGTACACAGTACGCCTTATAACTACTGTGCTTTACATGGTACATTGGTACATAAAAAATGTTGTGTTTAATAATATGTTTACTACCTTGTCTACGGTTAAATAATTTAACAACACAATATTTTTACATCTTCTCAAATTGTCTTCCAGACATTGTTTTTTACTGTATATTATATACCTTTATATTGTACAGCGTAAACCTATATATAATTTGTATATAACTCTGCGTCAAACGTACACAATTCATTTGATATTGCATTTTTTATTTGTTTGATGTTTTATACAAAGAAACATCAATCCATACTATATTTTTGTCTTTTTAGGTTTTGTAGTGAAATTTAATTTTTTTGAAATGAGATATCTACAGATATCTTATGGTTGGCCACTGGAGTGACTGTCTCTTTTTTTATTATTTAAAAACAGTAATACATCTTTACATCTGGAAAATATTCCAAGATTTACTCAACAATGCTCGAGATTTAGTCCAATGATTTGATCATTTGTTTGACAACGTTTTACTATTTTTCATAATAATTATTCGTGTCGTGCAAAATACTAGAAATTTCAAAAAATGAATTGACAAAAATGTGCATATCTACATAATATTCATGAACATTGTACTTAATTTTTAAAAAATCATAGATTTAATAAACTATGATACATTTTCCTTATTTGTATACCTTTTTCCAATTAATAAATTCTACAAGAAATTAATTAATAGTTATAAACCAATACAAAGCTCGTGGAGTTATAATAATATACAATTAGTCAATATTGTTTATTACCGTAATATAACTACTATAATAACATTTCGTAGTTTGCAATGAAAAACGAATAACAGTGATGAGATTTATTATTGTTAAAATAAAGTCGGTCATTAGTAAAAAATACAAATCGTATGCAACAATTAATTTAGTCGTCATAATATATTAATATATATCTATGTACCTCATTTCCACGTGTGACGACGTCCCACGCAATAAATTATGTTTGTTTTATGTTTATATTCAATGTTTCATTTTTTTATGATAAATGTGTATACGTGTGTAATTTGTACACAAATATGGTACCAATTTGAATAATTATTATAACGTAGTGTACACAAATAAACTGTTGTCCATACAGTGTACATCAGATAAATCGACAATTTACATAATTTGTTCAATATTACAATGTTATGACACGATCAAAACTATAACGACTTCGTTTTAGCTCAAATTAGTTGTCATTTCGGCTTAACTGTCGCATTCGTTTGCTCAACGTCAAAAATATTCTATGCCCTATTTAAAATAAAAATATAAAAATTCCTGGCACTTTCTCGCGGACGGGGTGTGTTCTGTTGATGGCTGTTTGACGTGTCCAAATACAGCGAGATTACATTTTTCATTTCAGCCCGTTTAGATATTTTTGACATTTCGCGAAACACCTTACAAGCGATAACGTCAATAGCTGAAAAATTACAACTCTAATCGGCCACTTCAATGCCATTTCCCGCAGTCGCGTCTTTACATTTTCCGTGCTTAACAGGCCGAAGTACCTTCACTGGACGATTTCTTCCCTCAAGACACCCAAGCCATTGCACTCAATTTAAACATACATCATGCTTATTGTACCTTTTTTTATTTAGTATAAATTGTATAATATCCTAGATTAAAAATAAAAATAAAAAAAAGGTGCATAACTTTATACAATTTAATCGATGACTTATTTTTTATCAAACCTTTTTCGCGACTGCATTATATAACTGCACAATATAGTTTATTGCACGTCGTTTTTATTCTCTAAATTGTTAGCTTTTATTTTTATTAATATCGTTTGAACATTGACGTCCAACAGACGATTGAAAATATTTAGATACTATGTATTAAGCAGACTATTGAGTGAGCTGAATAGTGAGACGTACTACCTGCCTTTCAATAAAAGCGTACATGAAATATCATTGAATCCGCGTTCGTTTCTATTGAGCTTGACAGTCATTTTACATGACATTAATTTACATATTTTTGTCTAAATTAAATGATCATTATTTATCAACAATGTCCGTACATTAACTGTTTTCCTCATTCTGTCGGTGCAATTCTAATTATAAGTTAAAAATAAAAATAAATTTATATTAATTATTATTCAACTGTCCAATTCAATGTCATTTTAATACCATTTCAAATTACTTTGAAATTTTACTACCATAAGCATACGTATAGGTTTTTATTACTAACTTAATTAATTTTTTTAGCTTTTAACACATCTTGATAATATAAAAACAATTTATTTTATTTTTATATTTAACAAAAGAATTAAAAAACGGCAGTATTTAGCTAGTTTGTACGTATATATACTATTAGAACGTGTAAAAGTTACTTTGCAGTTTACGATATTCGTTTTTCGATAATTCTAAAACTATAAAGTTTGTTGATTAAAAAATTATCGATTTGCAGACGTTATTCACAAACGGTTCATTTCTGGTAGTACTCTATTGGATTTTCAAAAATGTAAATCTGAGTGTATCGTATGGTTTTCTCCAAAAACTTTAAGGATTAAACCTTTTGGTCTGACCTAGAATCCGCAAAGACATTAAGAACGTATATAAAATCAATGTTGGTTTACAACGGCAGCAGCCTTATTGTTTTTCAACTTCAATACACATTTTCCACGAGATTCGAACAGGAATATTGTCTTCTACATCTGTCAGCCATTATTCGGAACAATAATCTACGGTATAAACTTGTTATTCGTGGATGACATAATAAAACGATATAGAATAAATATGACATTTAATTCAATAAAACCTTTTAAAGATATTATAATATATAGTATATACTAAGTACATTTAATATGTATACATGACATAAGATGCAGTTAATTCTTATCAAAGTGTTTGATAATATATTATATTTTGTTAAAGACTGAATAAAAAATGACGATTAAATTAAAAATATATATATCTCCAAACAAATATTTAAAATACAATGTACTTATTTACTTTAACAAAGTACATATCGACATAAATTCCATATATAAACGAGAACTGTAACGATGCACAATCAGTAACATACATATTTCTAGGAAATTTAATAAAACATATTAATATACCACACATACCACATAAATATAACATACATTATAGGCATCTGGTATATAATATGTATTTATTAAAATGGGTACGTATGAATGAGGACTTTACATGTCATTTATCATAACGTTTTTCGATTTGACCGTTGTTCGATTGAATATTTATTCGAATGTATAGGTACTTTTGTATCTATATTGTTTTAAATCGTTAAAAAATTGCTGATTTTATAACTATAAAAAAAAATTTGGCCACGTTTGTTTTCATTATTTCAATAGATGTATAGTAACAAAAACAAATATTAATTAATCAGAAATCAAGTTTTTTTAAATAGTTAAAAGTTTAAAAACATAAATATTTTGGGTTTTATAAAAAATGTCTAATTTAGAAATGTAAAATAAACTCTAAACAGCTCTAAAAAAAATATTATAAACATCTCTTCAAAATTCAGGCATTCAATTTAACAAAATTTTATTTAAATTATTTTTGTCTCTAAAAGAAATTGTACATTTGTTGTACCTAGTGAAGAACTTAAATGTATAGTACGTTTTTGTTATTCAGCAATTTATGTCCATAGTACGAATAAAGTTGGGACAGTTGGGTTGGGTCGAATTTAAATCTCACTTAATGTCATTCGCTTGTATCTCAAATAAAAGCAACCATGATTATATTTTAGAAAAAAACCTTCCCCACCATCGAAAAGACCAATTTATATCTGCAGAATGGTATAAAACGATAGCCATAAATAAAAAGATTATTGTGAAAATAAAATAATGTTTAGTATTTAAGACAATAAAGAATACACTTACAATTCCGGACGAGAAGACAAATTTTATTTTAAATTTTAATAAAACCTGATATAATGTTATACTTCTATACTATAGTTGTTACCACGAATCGTTTTTTAACATTTTTTTTTAAACTCCCATAAAAATGGTTTCAAAACATTTTAATTTATCATAAACTGGAACTAAAGCTAGTGTTGAATGAATTCATCTTCAGTTTCAGTGTATTTACCACAGTCCAAGAGGATTAATGTTTCAATAATTTGAGTTCTGTAGAAGCGATGAGAGTATACGACGACAGTACACTACGAATGCAGTATCATCATGGATGTTCATAATAATGTCACTTGACATGTATTTTAACTTATAAAAAAAAACCGTTGTAGTTGGGTAGGTACCTCGGCATTTTTATGAATTGCTTGAAACAAATAAAATAACATTATAATAATTTATTTTTCAGAGTAATTATAGTGTACTTTGAACTTCAAGTATGAAAATAAATTTTAATACCTTACCAACTTAGTAAAGAAAATACACACAATTATTGGAAAAGTTTTATTCATACATATATCTTTAGCCCTAAAAATACTGGTATACCTACTAATAATTTTACTATAATAATAAATTAAATTCCATTAATATTCTTTCTTAGAAAATATTTTACTGTACAAATTTACAGCATTATTACTGTTTTGATATATTTTATTGTATAGGTACTATATTAGTGGTAATAGTCTTGATTTTTTTCGCGCAATAAATAATAATTGAAATTTGAAAATTGAAAACGTATTGCTTTTCGTTCATCGATTTTCTTTTCACGAATATTTAAAAAATAATTAACTAAATAATATATTCGTTTACTGTTTGTATATTTGTATAATGGTAGTTATCTGTGATTGAGAGTTTCGTGAAATTGTATTTTAATTCGGTATGCATGAAAGGTTCCATTTTGTTTCAAGTATTTAAAAAAAAATAATAATACCGAATTGTTTCGACCACATATTTATAAAAGTGTCAATATAATATTTAGGCCAAATTAGATAACCACCTATTTCAACTATTTTTGAACTGTCAAAATATTTTATGTAACATGGTACATTCTCAAAGTAAAAGAAATTTAAAAATTGCTAAATTGCTTGTTGTTCAGTGAGAAGTTAATTGCATTTATATTATTGATATTAAAATGCTTGAAATAAATGTTTTCAATGATCAGGAAAAGTATATTATTCTTGAAATGCATATTGTGTTTTTAAAAGTAGCTTAATTAAACACAGTAGTTCTTATGTTGTTTAAGAAATTTAGTGTATTTACTTATTTTTTTGTTATAAAAATCAACTCCTTTTGAAATCAGAAGTTTTAATAATGGAAATAATGAAAATAATTTTTCAGTAAGTAACTAACCAAACATAATATTCTGAATGATTGATGATTATTACGATTTACGGTTACGTTCTTTTTGATATTTTCTATGTATTTTATTAACTTTTAAACTGGACAATGTAATAAATTGAATGGTTGGTATTTTTTTCATATTTCTTTAAATTTTTATAGGTTAAAACTTGGTTTTATACTTTTATTATACAATTATAACCATCAAGCACGTATCATTTAGTACATGTATCTGAACAAGTAAAAAGAAAGTTATAATTTAATTCTTTTAAAGTTGTAAACTAGTTGAAACTAAAAATACTTTTATAAGATCTAAAATAAAATATCTTCAACACTAAAAATTGTAGAAAAAATTATTTATAACATAATATTCTATTTACTTATTATTGTTTTATCTTAATAATTCGTAATTTTTACCATTTTATGGCCTCTTATTGGTTCAAAATGTATTACTAAATACATTAAATTGTACTTAAGATAAAAACAGGCAATTTTGATGTCTTAGAGATAGATTTCAATAGTTGTTATAATTATAATAATAGTGCTAATGATATAATATAATGTATATATTATAATCTTTTAGATAGTACTCCAAACCAATTAAATATGTATGAGTGTCATAGTACGAGTAATATAATGGGAAGCAATAAATTATTGCACGCAGTGAATGTTTCGTAAAATGGATTCAAGCTAAGACCTCGCTATAATCAAAAATCGGTGTGACAGTATTTGATACGAATACCAAATTATGTTTTGTTTTTTTTTAGAAATACGCTTTATATGCAAGTACCATATTCAATTAAAAAACTTCCGGTCACAGTGCCATTTTTCGAATATAATTCTTAACGTGTATTGGTGCCTACGCATAGATCGAAGTGAGCGTTTCCACTTTGTTACAACTAAGAGCAATCGTTTTAAATATAAAATCATTATCATTGAATTGGGTAAAAAAATAAAAATCCTCCGGGCTATTGTCTGTCACCAGCAACTATATATTTTCGTTTAGCTCCAACCTTTAAAACGGTTCAGTATTTTTTTCCCGTCCAATTTCTTCAATACATCGTTATGCAAATCAAACGGAGGTTGACTATCGATATTTTTTTTTATTGCTGACATTGCATTTGACGTGGGTTTTAATCATGAATAACTATTCTCGCTGTCACATTCAGACAATCATACAAAAGATATTGACCCCTATTATCAAATCTTACATATGTCTACTGTAATTTTATTTAGTAAATTATGTTTTTTAAATGCTTAGGTATATCATTAACTCTAACTTTTATTTCAAAAAATATATATTTTTATAATTGACTGTTACCTTGTAGCGATCAATTTTTACAAATGAGTAGTAATTTACTTAACAATCGTTCAAAGATTAATAAATTATATTATTATTAAAAAAAAACTGTAATTATATATTTTTATTGAATGTTGAATATTTTAATTATATTTTATAAATATTTGTACATTAATTAATAAACAATAAGTACAATAATTTGATATGCGATTAAATTGATATTAACCTATTTATCAAGTTTCAATAAAAGTTTCAGAATAAATATTTTTATCAAAACAATATTAGGTTAGGTGAAACGTCAGATTCAGCTGTGCAACGAAAAACTCAATCATTTTCATTTTAATTTCAGAAATAAAACATAAGTATTGCTTTTAAAAATTAATTTGTAGAACACTTTAGAACACGATAATCATAAATTAAAAAAAAAAATTATAGTAATAATAATACACTGCGCCGTGGTCAGCTAAGTGAGCCCGTCGTTGACCGACATAAAAATGATTACTGATACGTGTCCTATTTCTTAATTTAAAATTCCAAAATTCTAGACAATAATATTATAATGATAATCATTGAGTTGTGTAGTGCTCATCCTTGTCCTTTTAATATCTCTAATGTTTAGATAAATCACTAATACTATCTAATGAGTTAGGTATATTAAAGTTTTCAAACATGAGTGTATTTTGTAATGGTAATTGATACAATATAATTCAATTGTTGTATGATTTTTTAATAAAATAAGTAGTTATGTTGTATAATTTTACATTGTGAGTTAAAATAAAATCAGTTTGTTAAATTATTTAGCGATAACTGCCAATTATAGTCACACGATATACCACTCCCATTTAATAATGATTCAGGTGTCGAGGCGGTGGTCATTGTAAATCGGATCGGTTAGGTAAATGGACTGGATACGAAAAATTTTAACAAACCAAATGGTCACATACACCAGTATAAACACTGTGCAGAATGTTACCAATTATTATCTACATATACCGTGTTTATAGTAGCCCCGTCAATAGAATATATCAAATTGTGTATGATTTTCGGAGTGTTTTTCGTGTTTATAGTGGTTAATGGACTCCTTTATTATCACAGCTGCACAACCATTCCAAACTCTACCACTGGGACGTAGGTATAGGCACTGTCATATATGTTTGTTAGTTTCTTATCTTCGGAAAAGTTCTCGTTGTAAAGTGGATTTCTCGGAAAAGAGTTATGTCGAATGTCGATATTGTTACTCTTGTCTTTAAGTTCTTGTTTTAGCTGGGTATTAGTGTTCCACGTTCAGCCATATGGTCCGCAGTGTATGGTTAGGTTAGGTTAGGTTAAATTTTCTATATTTCTTTTTGTTTTTTTTTTTTTACTATTATTCAGCTTGTATATTTTTACGATAGTATATTTTTCTAGTGTTTGAATTACGTTGTTTAACGAGACTAAAAAATAATAAAATTTAGTCTTATAAAATACATATATCAGTATAATATATTGTAAAATCTGTAGATATCTGTGGTTTTTATTTAGAAATTTGAGGTGCCGTTTGAGTTCCATTAAACTGCGGGTTTGCGATAAATATTTTTGTGTATCTTTTGATTTGTAGACTGATGAGTTAGAATAGGCTTATTTCTAAGTTTTTTTTTTATTCTCTGATATGCTATTTTAGGTAATTCATAATATGCTTGTGATCTTTTTGCATTCAATAGCAGATCGTATTTTTCAAATATTTAATAATTTTTATACCATTTTTCTTCGGAATGTCTTAAGTCAGCTATAATGCCTATAATTAAAAATTGCGTTTCTTCTTATATCAGTGAAATTGATGTGTCCAAGTAGAAATTGACGTGTCGTAGTACCCTACAACTCAACTTGATTATATATTTATATTATATATTATATTTTATACTAACCAATTTCCTATGTGCATAGTGAGCATTTGTATGGCATTAAATTACTACAAAAAAAAAAAATGCAATATAAAAAGTACGGCACTCGAAAGTGAAAAAACTACGTGCTGATCGTTTAGCAAGTAAATTACAAATGTATTAAGTTAAAAAAAAATGTTTATAGATATTTGTTAGACGTCGTAATGCATACACAATATAGCTCCATGTTTACGCAGTGCACAACATATTATTAAGTTATTTTTCAATTACAAGTTAAATGAGCCAAATATAATCTTTAAGATTTTTGAAAAAAAACCTTTATCAATATCGAAATGACAAACACTGCAAAAAATATCTTCATGGAAAGCTTACTTTCGTATAGGTACTATACGTTATAGATTAATACTCTTAGAAAATTGTTATTTGTTTTACTGTAATGTTTTTCTAAAAAAACATTTAATGATTGGATATTGTAACTTGGACCATTTACTATTGAAGTACCTTTACTGTAGTCATGGAAAATCAACAAATATAATATTTTTCCTATAATAATTGTTCAAATGGATTGTGGAATACTGAGGTAGATACCTTAAAATTGAATAAAGATATATGTTACAATATTATATGTGTGATTTTTATTTTTTATATAAATGTGTGTCATATAAGAATAATTAGCTGATGTGCGTACATATTAAATAAGAAAATCTGTATAATTTCTTGTTCGTTGAATCGTGTGTACTTAAAATTGGGTTCACTGTTGTTGTTGAATATAAATTATTTTGTAACAGATTTTTATTTTTTTTATTTATGAAGAACGAATAGACATTTCTTAACATTTCTCGCTTACAAATAAATATATACTTTCTTAAATTAAAAATAGAGTACGTTTTAGCCTCTAAACACCCACATTAAAACGAGTAAGAATACCAACATACCAAGTAAATTAAGACTAAATAATTAAAACTTACAATTTTCTATATTTTCTCTTGACTTTCTTTTGGTTTCTAACTATTGACATTATACCTAACTTCATTTTGTGATCATAAAATACAAAAAGTATGCATTTTATCATAATTCCTAATGAAAAAAAAATATTACATAGTGTATTATTTTTTAATAAAAATAAATAGTATACTATAAAGAATAGAATAGACTATATTATACTATATCGGTAGAGCAGTTTTATTTGGCTTTTACTCTTTTGGAAACAACTTCTGATATTATTTTATAGGAAAATTTAATCGACATTAAACTAATTTATCAACATACGTCCATTAGTGGTTGTTCTCTTGTGTTTTATTTTTCAGATGATTTTTGTTACAATTTCAAAAACACAAAGGAGTTATATTATAATAATTGTCATATACAAACGTGTTCAAATCATATTCATTCCAAATGGTACACTTTATTTTTCAGGAAACTGTAGCCTAATGGATTTTCTGTTCAAAATGTCCAGTTAGGTCATCAAGACATGCACGTATGTGCCCATCCTGGTTTCTAAAAATATATTTTTAACTATTCGATACTTCATAATATTAGAAATTGAGAAAAATGCATACTTTTTCAGTCACCATCGTCGCATTTATTTCCCATTGTTCCGACAAACAAGTTGATACCTATGTTATGATTATTTTTTAACATATCATTGACAAATTAAATTATACTCAATTCCTTACTTCCACGATGCTTAGCTTAATATTACTTGATTAATAAAACAACGTGAACGTTTGACTGGTTTGATTGTAATGCACACACTATAATTACCTATAGGGTACAAAAGATATTTTAAATAGAAAAATTAATTAAAACATAATTAGGTCAAGTGATTATTTTACTTTAATCTGGTGAATATTAATTTAATTTAATTTCTCGTGTTATAAGAATCACTAATATAGGTACTGTAATATCTTTACAAAGCGTAATTACCATTATTACAATATTATCATAATAATATTATGGTTACGTAATTCTACGTGTAAAAAAAAGCTATTAGTTTTTAAATATCATATTAATTAATTCTACTTTTTGATGACTTAAAGAATACAACTTGAACATATTATCAATAGATTTTTTAAATTTAAATTTTTGGAATTTCTGAAAGTTGTTGTTCAGAAATAGTCGAAAATATTCGTTTAAACTGTGAGACTTGGATTGGATAATAAGTAATTGGTTTTAAGAAAAATTTATTGAATCTTCTTTAAAGCCTTTTAATAACAATCGTAGATAATTGGAATCCTTTCCGATTATCTTAGTTTTTTAAAGATTTGATTTGAATTTGACCTTTTTTGTTATTTCAGGCTCAAAATTATAACTTTAAAATAATATTAATATTTTTATTTGCATGTTGTGGTATTGTCATGTGTGTACGGACTTGAAACTGTTCTACATAAGGTTAATCGAACCATTTATAATACATAATATATTAATATGATTAACTTTTATTATAACAGTTTAAAATAAATTGTATTATGTCGACATTCACAAATTTTATTTAGCCTTTAGGGCAGTTTAAGTTTGAGAAATTTTCTTGTTTTAAGTAGGTACTATTTTTACAATGTATGAATAAAGTACTCAAGGTTATAATATTTTAAATATCAATAAAAAGGTTACTTTGAATGTTGTCATAGATAGACATTAATTTTATATTCAATACATTTTTTAATTTATTGGTTTTTTTTTTTTTAGCTATCAGTATAAAACAATTAATTTATTATTACGTTTAATGTTTATAAACTAATTTATGATATTTTAAGAATATAAAAATTAATATACAAATGCGTTTCAAGTAATCAATCTTAGGTCCTTATTATTTAAAAAATTCAATTCTGCTGATATGAGTGAATCAAAACGATGGTGTCTGATCTTGTTTGTAGCTATACCAATATTAAACTCAGCAAAATGTCAGTATTAAAACGTTTTTCCATCCTGACAATTTTAAAGATTACATTTTTATGCAGTAATTTGGTACATCAAAATACTATTTATTATAATTATTTTTTCATCTCAAATAATGTTTTTTTTTTATTTTACCAATTTTCAAAATAAAACGACTATCGACATAAAAAAGTTACTTACAACTTGAAGAACCTAATACAGGTTTTATTTGATGAAAATAACAATTTTTTCAAAGAAATAACGTCCTTTTATTGAAACTTTGTATTTTATGATAATATAATAACAGTGTTAAAGTTTATCCTTATTCCTTCGATTTTGGTTTTTTTTTTCATGAAAATACCGAAGCATTAAGTTTTGAAGCAATGATTTATCGTTTTCTGTGGGTTCGAAATATTTGTGGTATTAATTTTAAAAGTATCGAAAATATGGTACAATTTAATTTTAATTTTAATCAACTTCTAAAACTATATTATATTTTTTTTCGATTCAGTTATAATACAGACATTTTATTTAAGTATATTAATGTTCACTGGCAGATGAACTAACATTAATATTCTTATTTTAATATAAGCTTTTATCTTAAAGTTCAAAGAATAAAAACTAATAAAAGTTTAGGCCCAAATCCGAGGAACGAAAAATAAAATACCATTGAGTTCTTTAAACAAATCCAAATACTTGATTAAACTCTATACAATAGTAGAAAACAATGAATTATTACATTAATTAATATTATCATCACATCACATTATCCAATCGTATTGTAAATATGCAACAATATTTCTTATTATACTCAATTACAACGTATTAATAATATATCTTTAATTTTTCAGTTTTAAGAATTTTGTAATAGGTAGCGCAAAATGTATGTTAATGTCCAAGCCGAAATTATTATTAGTAATATAGATTTTAGTTAGCACTGGCTTTAATAATGTCCATGACAATACAGAACGTGAACATGTAACTTAAAATTATGTTGTATAGCTAATATTTTCAATTTTGTCTAGAACACTTATTATAAAAAAATATCTTCTATTAGAAGAATTTAAGCATATATAAATAATATTATCCTAACCAATAAATATTTTTACATGCCAAATTATACATTACTAACTACTAGGGTATAACTGCATACCTAAGTACTTATTATTTTGTTTGTCGTTAGTATATAAAGAGAATAACATATAATCTCAATAGTCAATTTTATATTTAAATCTAGTATCTACACAATATACAACATGTGGGTGTATTTAATTTATGTTGTTACATTACTCATTTTAGGTACTAGTATTTCCAAATATTTCGGGTTATTCGTTTCTGAAGTTTTTTATGATCTTATCACTTTGAACATTTAATATTCAATCATCCAATTTCAAATTTTAAATCTAATTGTAATAATAAATTAAACGGTATAATATGATACTTTGGGAATTCTTTATTACATTCACATACATGATACATAAGAAAAACAACTGAAAAGGTCGCTCCGATGTACAGTAGGTTTCAATCGATTACTCCTCGTTATTGAGTAGTAATGTTCGTATGAAACGTAAGTGTTAAACTTGAGTGAAATGTGTCAGCCTCTATTAATAAGTATATTTTATAATTTATGTAGGATTAAAATCTTAAACAACTAAAATCTTTCGAAACTTTTCATTTGAATATCCAATTTTGACAAAATTTGAACTTTAAATGCTTATAAAAAATAGTGACTATTTGATGTTTTTGATTGCGATACGAATAACTTGTGAACAAATTTGTCTAACATTTTCAAGCTTTATTACTTTTTTTACTTTGTTACTTAAAAAAATACAATAGTATAAATCAATCGAAAAAATCTGAAAAAAAGTTAAAAATTTGACATTCCTATAAATAGCTCAATATAACAACCAAAATATTTTCAAAATGTTAATTTTGAGAAGAATTTTGGCCATTCATTTTTTGAACTACAATAAAACAAGATAAAAAATGTTGTCAAAAATTTATATCGAATAAATATTAACATTTTTTCAGTAATTTAATTCAATATAAAATGAAAAATAAGCCGAATATTAATTTATTCATTTTATATCGATTAATGCACTATACACACACAACAATTTTTAATGACTTAAGTCCCACATAACTTTATCTTGATGAATAAACGAACAACAATATGACGGGTTGTATGTGGAATAATTTACTTTGTTTGGTAGGTAATTTAACGAATAGCATTTCTATATGTAGAATGCGTGTATCTCTAACGATTCGATAGTTGTTCCTATGGTTATAATAAATATATCTATAATAAAATATATTATTATGTAGTCAGTCATCGGAAAGATAATTCAACGGTACTATAGTAAATTTGATCTCGTAAAATGTTATATGTATTCAAAACATATCGAAATCTCATTGAGTCGATTAATGTTTACAATGTAACGTAAGGACACAGTGTTCAGCTGTAAACGATTAACCATCCGCTGCTGTCAACTAGCATAGATTTAGTAGTTATAACTTAAGTGTACAAGTGCAGTTTTAATTCATATCAACAACATGATGCATAAACAAACTCAATGCATGGCTATTCTGTTGGTTTGCTGCAGGACTCATTCTCAGATTTATCGGCCTTCAATATGATATCCTTAATAATTTTAATCTGGACGCTTCGTCGAGGCATTTGAATCGATCCCGAGAGGGAATACTGTCCGTATACATTAAATGGGTGGGTCGGAGTTTTGAATACGACACAACATTACAACTACGGTCGGTTATATAGTCTACCCGGAATTTGACCTACAAATGTTCATATATATATATTTATTTATGTATATTGTATGTGTGTGTATACAATTATACACTTAAATTATAACATTGGGTTTCGTGTAAGAACCCACATTAAAACGAAAACAGTGGGTGGAGGGGAGGGGGAATTAGAAAGGTGGAAATCATTTTTAAAAAAATATTTAAATGCACCGCTGCAGCAACTAGTACCTACGCAATTAAGCTACTCGGCAGGATTTATCGCAAAAGGCAGCTGATTAATCTGAATAAAAGCGCCACACCGTCGTCTCGTCATCGCGCTAAATTAAAATCAATTTTTCTGGGTCCAAAATAATTTACCACTCGCAGATCGAGGTCAATGTCGCGTTATTGAATAGAATCTTGTATTGTAATAATATACATCGATAGCTTCACTCGACGACCTGAGATGATATCTGCAAAATTGAAATTTTTCACTTATATTGTAATACGATCAACAGTTGTATAATATTACTTATTACGGGTAAGCTGCAATGACTATTACGTAATTACAATTTTCGTCCTCAGACGTTTTCAGAACCAGTGTCGACCTTATTAATTGCAGTCGTCAATATTTTATGAGAAAATCTCCAGCACTGGAAATGATAAAAAAACCAAACACCTTCTCGATATCTGTCTAAAGTTCAGAGACCATAATGAGTAAAGACAAAACTCTACATTTAGTACATAAATAATTAATCGAATGAGGATAATTATTTATTTTTTATTTCTATTTTAACAGTATTTTCTTTGAAAAATAACTAACTGCATTGAATTGAAATACAAATAATAAATCAAAATTATGCTATAAACTGTTAACCTAATAATTTCTATAAATAATTTCTTATGTTTGAAATAATATTTATTAAAACCTGAAACAGTTTCAGGATAAATACAAATTTAGAGATGTCAATATTCGATTATGTTTCTCATGGTTGTAGAAATTACATTTTTTTGATTCATTGACATGCATACGAAATTTTCAAACTACTATAATTTTTTATTCGAATAAACAATAATAATAATATAGCGACAACATCGTTATATATGCTAATTTATTTAAAAAATCTAAATAATTCAAAAATAAAAAAATATTAACGTAAATTAAATTTAAATAATATTATAATTATTTAAATTGACCTATATATGAAATATAACGAAAGATAAAAATTAATAACGTATTTTTTTAAAGTTGAAAGTTGTATGCAGGATGGCGTCTTTCATTTAGTGTTTCCATTTATTACACCAAACACCAAATATTAAGAACTATGTCTGTTTTTACTAAGTTTTGACAAAAACTATGATAGTTTTAGAAAAGTACAAACAAAATGTAATCCATTTCAGTGCTATAGTTTTGTATTTAAATAAAAAAAAAAAAAACATTAAGTATAAACTGGTATAAATAAACCGTTGATAAATTTATTCGAGGACATTCAAGATAAATCTAAAAACTTTAGTTAAAAATAAAGGACAACATATTATTATTAAACATAGAAACAACAATAGTCATTTGTGAGAAGTGTGTTTATTTATTATTAAATATTTAAATCGTACTCTATAGTTGCTGTGTTATGCATTTTTTGTTTCGACGTTTCAGCTGTTAAGTTGTCGTAGTGACGTGTGGACGGTGCAATGGTAGAGAATATATTCTTGAGCGGTCTATAATTTTGACGTCGGTGGGTTTCACTTGTCATGTTGTCTTCCGACCGAATCAAATAATATTGTTAATTTATCATTGGAAGATTTGCATAGATCATCTTTGTGACACATTTGGGTACGCCCGTCAAAAATATTATGGAACGATCGCGATGTTGCAAAACGAGCGAGAAATGTAAATAAGCTATTGGACTCGCTATGGTTTCAATCGCGGCTGACACACACGCACACACAGACACGCCACTCGTTGCATCGAAATATTATAATGATATTATATTATTATGTTGCACAATATTATACAGAAACGGCGTAATCCCGTGGACGACCGGCAGATATTTTAGCAGAGCTTTGTACCTCCGCCACAGACGAATTACTCACGAGACCAGTAAATTTTAATTAAATCGCAAAATTAATTTAAACGTGAATTAGAAAAGGGTTTTTTTAGGTTTTATCTTCGGTACAGCGAGTTGTGTAAAGGACGCAGCTGCGTTTATTTACTTTTTTTTATGAAAATCGTAACGGACTTTTTAGAATAGATTTACTGACTGTTTGCTTGCTAACACTTTGGACGCCGCGGATTGAGTAAATTAAAAGAAAAGTGGCCAAGTGGGTCAAATTCATAAACTCCGTTCGAGAAGAAACTTGTGTCACGCCATGTATCAATGTCAGTTGTGTCCAAACTGTGCCGATGCCACCTTCGAAAAAAACATTATTCGAAACGTTTTGAACAAGACGGTTTTTTTCTAGTTGGTCCATCTCAAATTAAAATACAACAGCTGCGGGCTTGACGCTTGAGACAGCTAATTTTAAAGTAGACGGTTCTAAATAAATTGCAATAAAACTCAATAATGGTATGGTAGGTACATCAAAATCGAAATCACGGAAAATTAATTACGTTTTATTTTAATTTCCACTTTTAAAAAGTAGTATAGTTTATACATTATACTCGTACACCACAACATACAAGTTATTGAATATTGGCCACTAAACCATCCTGAATTTTTATTATATTTTTTCAATATCTAAGATCTGTTTCATATTAGTGTTTTATAACATTATATATATTATACAGTTACGTATCGTATCAACGGCATAAGTAGGTAGGTACTAAAAATTACAATAACCCTTAATAAAATTTAACTAAATATCTGGTGCACGAACCCTATCGTATTATAGCGACGTTCGATTTAATACAAATTGTTTTCAAGTGTATGACATATAGTGGTAGGTATAGTTCACATAAAGATGCGTACATTCGCAAACTTACTAAAACCAACACTAATTCGATTGTTGCGATCAAACTATAGTCTTAGAATGATGTTGCTTAATAATACATTAAGAGGTTTTCCTTGATTTTTGTTATTAGTTGTTTTTTTTAAGTGACCGCTTTCAAAAAAAAGGTTGAAATACCTGACAAGGAGTAAAAAAAAATTTCATAGATAGATTTTTATAAGAGCTTTGAAGTTGTGTAAATGTATAATTTCGATTTGATGGAAAATGCGATTTCAGATAGCTTTTGTGGCATGGGTTAAAAATAATTAGTATGTCTGAAACTTTTCTCGCATTGTTTTTTTCTAGTGATCAGACCTTTTTGGGAGAAGACCAATATTTGTATTCATATATTCCGGAGATATTGAAATTAAAATTTAAAATATTTTAACGTACGGCTTCGATTATGACAACTGCTGAAAGCTATTCAAAGGTATTCCATACCATCGGTGTAGCGGAATAAAATGCGCACTAAACTTAATTGATATTTGATGTTACGTAGGTATACCTATGTTATATTTTATACTATCAGGATTCTGGTCTAATTAACTGCTGATATACCGTTGTGATTTACGCGGTACACCATTAATTATCAAATACCCTCCATCCCACACTCACAATTGCTGGGATTATAGTTTCCTTAACTTCTACGTGAGCTGATTTTGACATCCCGATGTACCCGCGGTAAATACACTCGTGCGGACGTATTGCACACACACACAAACACAATATTATCATGTGCTATTCGCGATTTAAAAACCATAATTTAATATTATGAGATATTCTGTACCAAACACTTGAAATAAATTTCAAATCGACCACGACGGTTTGGAATATATAATAACATTATAATATTATATTCGTTATAATCGTATAGTCTGCATGCGAGTGAACAGTATTTAACCAGGAAAATACGTGTAATTCATTGAGGGGGTACCCGGCGATCTTTGGCGTATGGAAATTCGTAATATTCTCCACGGGAATTATATTTTTATGTGCGAAATTTGTAAAATAATTTTTACGATATTTTATTTTTCAGTTACGACGGCGAAGACCAGTACGAGTTGGAGGACCGAGCACAAAGCTGCTCGCACGCTGGGAATCATTATGGGCGTATTCCTATTGTGCTGGTTGCCATTTTTCCTTTGGTAAGAATATTATAATATTATACGCGTTACATACCATTGTGTCATACTTTTTTTTTATTCACTTTGACCAGATATTAAAATAGTATACAGGTACTAAATTTACACTACTATACTCTGCAAGAGCTGCAGCTGGCGTTGTTGCAGATGTGCATGCTCTACCGAACATTATTAAAAATAAGTACTATTCGTACCTGTTACAATAATTATGAGTGTGTACGTGTACTATTAATTAATATACGGTGAAGTATCGACGTACCAACTATGATCAATAACACATTATTCAAAATTGGTACACTCGAGATGAATAAATCTGGTTACATTTTCGTATCAGTATTCAGTCCAGTGCGCGCTCTATTTATAAAAAAAAACACAAGTCTCTCTGCTGAATCCCAGTATAGTAGGTTTTGAAAGTGTATCACGTCATTCCCGTCATTGAGTAGGCCACTGTATACTGTATAGTAAAGGGTGTCAAATATGAATTAAATGAAATCTTTGAATACAAAAAGTGGTTCTGATCGGAATCTCAGAGTATATTTCTAAGTATATTTTATAATTTATTTATATGAATATCAGTAATCCGATAGATCGATCTAATAAATTTATATATTTGAATCACATTAAGACAACTATCACTAATAATTTTTTGTTTAATATTAAATTTTTTCAAAATTATAATTTAAAAAGGCTAGAAAACAAGTAGTACATTTTGTTGTGTATCATTAATGTGAATAATAACGCAAACGTAAATTATAGTCTTTTATTGTCAAACATATAAATCGTAATGTTGTATTATGAAATTATGTGCTGGCTACTGATCGATGGACAATCCCCTCCGATCGTAATATGATACTTATTATTATTAATGGTTAAACACTACGTTTCTTATATTATATAAATGCTGAATATGCAACACATTTAATTTATCATAGTTTATTAACACAAATCGAAAAGAACAAGTCCAAAATATCATATGACTATAGTCTATAACTACCTCAAAAAAAAAACAAATAGAGCTACGCGATAATCTATATATAGGTAGGTACATATCTACTAGAATGCGTGTGGACTTTATCATCATTAATTTTAATGGAGTCGAATTATAACACGCCAAGAATGGTTTCTCTCGGTTCTTTACACAGGGCTCTTTTATACGCCTAAGTAGTTTTATTATTTTTAAAATTGGAAAAAAAATCACACTATGTTCCTTCACTATATATAATACCTATAATACAGCAGGCAAGTTGTTATAATATAGAACAGTATCGGCGAAGACGACGCGTATGTTAGGGTTGAAAGTTGAAACATTTGAAATTTATGTACAATGATGAAAAATAGTGCCACAATATTTTTTGGTGGGAGTGATATAAATCTTAAAGGTCACGACATTATTAAAATTGGACTCTCGGTGCAGTGCTCGCTGCGTGCTCTGGGGAGTAAAGTTAACTTGGCTCCATTGTTCAGTCGATTTCTTTATTATCGACTATGTTATCGGTTGCCTTACACACTGATAACATTATTTATTGCCAACCAACTTAATACCGAACGTCTTTGAACTTTTATAACTTTATCAGTGACACGGATTGTCGATAAACGCTCACATCAGGACGCCCGCCAACACCAACACACGCTTTAAACAGTGTAATACACATTAGCCGTCTTATCTTCCGTCCATTTGGATATTTGAAACGTTCTAATTTGGGGTCTCTCCAAATCCTGTACGGTTACAAAGTATGACTGAAAACCGTTAGTAGTATGAAATAGCCGGTTCTGGACCCCCCCCGCTTC